>NC_133979.1:1220000-1522500 GCF_047716275.1 Strix uralensis | reverse complement strand
GGCTGCTATAACTTCTGAGGCCGGATGATTGGCCAACGGGTAAGAAATGTTTTGATCTTTTGCTGTATTAAATTTGAACTTGTCTAAAATAGAGTCTCACAATTGGTGGCTCTTCCACGCAGGATCATAAAGGTTCAGTAGCACTGAGGATTAGACCTTCATGACGAGATGTGATTGGGTCGCTGGCTGGTGTAAACTTAATGTGAAATGTCATTTCAGTAGGTCTGATTTGTCCGTAGAGACTTGCAGATACTGAGGCATGCAGTCGTAACGCTCCTCCACATTCAGGCTGTTCAAATAATAGCACTGGTTGACGGGCACGTGTAATCTGAGAACTCTCAGTAGCAGCGGTGCGGTATTTCATGGAGGTAATAATATTTGATCATACAACGGAGCATGAATTTTGCTCGTTCCCTTATGGTTAAGTTGCATGTGATTATGTATAAGCAACAACAACTGAATCCTGTAAATATGGAAAGGATAAAATTGTCTCAATTTATTTTGCAAAGATTTGCCTCAAATATTTATGTAATCCATGTGCCTAAATACTGACTGTGTGTTGAAGAATAAGCAAGTATGCAACTTCACCATGTCAGAAACAGAATCCAGAAAGCAAACCTCACCTGTTAGACCCCAGCTGCCAACGTGAAGGGCACGGGGGATGGAGGGGGTGGAAGAATGATAGCAGTCGTCTTTTTTTTTTTCTGAAATTATCAAAAGGCCAAGTCAATGTAATGCAGTATTTCACTTACATTTACAAAATATTAGAGCTTCAAACCGGTAGATATTATCATAGAAATTTGTTAATTTGATTAGTTACCTTTTGTAAAAGCCACATTTGTTCCTAGGACAAGGCACAGGATTTAATTGATTACACTTTGCATACACAGTGCACAACACTGGCCAAAATCTGTATTTGTGTTATAAATCTTATTCCAAACTATCCTCAGAAAAAACCCCAGTATCTTCAGAGTGTGCTGTGATGAATAATCCACCCCACTGCAATTTATTCAATGTTTTCAGTTGACAAAGCATTCTGAGCGGAAGCATATGTCATGACATGAGGGAAAAAAACCACTTTCTGTTTATAAAGCAGACTCTATACGGCTAATTTCCCTCAACCTCCTAGGGTCACTGAATGCAATGGGCGTATCCTTGCTGCTTTTAATCACGGTTTTTTCCAACTGTGGTCAAAAGGCAAACCTCTGATATGATTTAAGAGGTTTGCTTTTACTTGACTCTGTAAGTTGTAATAATTGCTTCTTTTCAGCTTCCTGAATTTCTGGCCTAACGGGTTACGTTACCCACAGGCAGGTAGCCATATCCAGACTTTAATGGGATCACAAAGCCTGCAGCATCGGAGCCGCGAGCAGCAGTATGAAGGAAACATGAACAAAGTCACCATTCAGCAGTTTCAGCCACCACTGCCTATTCAGATTCCCTCTTCGCAGAGCTCTCGGGCACCTCAGACAGGGCGGTGTTTAATCCAAACCAAGGGTCAGAGGAGTACAGATGCGTATCAGGAGCAGGTGAGAAAGCGTGTCTATAACACTTTGACAAAAACTGCTTGTTTTTTTCTGCACTGTGTACAGCAGGAAAAGGGAGCCTGGGGCAATAGCAGAGGGCAGCTGAGCCAGGCAGCGTGGGGAGCGTGCCTGAGCTGGAGGCAGGCGAGCAGGTCTGTCCTCTTCCTGCCACTGGGGAGCGATAGCGGTTTTTTTCGTGGCTTGACCAAGCGACACAATTTGGCATTGAAGTTCCTGAGCAGAGCTGACATCGCTGGGTCATTATTTGCAATTTCTGCCCATTCCCCAGTAACTCAGTTCAGTGCTAACTGTGCAGTGTATTTGGCAAGACGCTGATCTTCCCAGGTCTGGGTTGGCTGCTCCGGTTCAGCCCTGCGAAAGGCCAGTGGCAGCACCAGTCCCCCCAGTCTAACAAAACGGGTGCTGAGGATTTTCTTCATTAAGTGGTCCTGTCCCCATGACGTTTGGCCTTAATGACTGCAATAACTGTTTGGGGCACCTGACTTGCAGAATAAGGTTCAGAATCATTAGCAAACCTTTCTCTTGTGTAGAGCGCTGGTCACTCCACGCAAGCAGCTGCCTGTGCTAAGTCCCTGAGTGCTGCATTGAGAGTCAGAAGCAATTGCTTGTGTGGCTCGAGTACGTGCTCAGACTGGCTCAATGAACAGTCATTAAGTTACACTGAAGTAATTTTTATTTTATATTCAGTTACCCAATGCCGTTTAGAGTCATCCTGACTAAAAGATAAGAGTCAGCACTCCTTCCTGGAGTAAGGTGCTTGTAAAAGTGGTTGGTGCACGGTGCAGGCTTGGCGGGGCTGTGGCCTTGGTGCTGACCATGGCCTGAAGATGTCTGAGCTTCAGAGTACCGATTGCTTGGGTTTGTCCCAAAAACAGCACCGGGGGATGCTGCACATGTGACACCGTCCGGAAAAATAAAAGTGCACGAGATGAAGCCTCACTGACAGATTTCTCCCAACGATTAAGTGAAAAACTTGGCCAGTGTGAACTGCTCTTTCACAAGTCTAAAGGGGTTTTTTTCTCCTTGGAAAGAAAATTTTAAAATATATGCAAAAAATGCATGCAGCACCGTGAATATTATACTATCATTGCAGCATGCTAAAAATCATGAAAATATTTTCAGTTTATAACAATATTCTACTGACTTTTACTGTATTGTGCAGTCAGCTTTGGAGAGGGTCAGCTTGTCTCGTTAATGGTGAAATGGGATGTGCGTGAAGCAGATGCCATTCTTTAGATGGGCTTTAGTGCTGGCATTGACTCATCCTGCCGTATCTTTCTAACCTAGTTTTGTGTGAGGATAGAGAAGAATCCTGGCCTTGGTTTTAGTATCAGTGGTGGAATAAGTGGGCAAGGAAATCCATTCAAACCTTCTGATAAGGTAAGTTACAAATTTCTCTCTAAATGGTCCTTATTTTAGAGTGCCATATAGTGGAGACATAGATAACATGAGTGAAACTTTTATGCACTTCTGTTGTGATAATTGAAAGAAATTTTCCCATAGTTGGCTTTTTTTTTTTGTTAGGAGAGTGTTGTTTGCTTTTTTTTTCCTGGTTAACGAAGATGAGAGAATCAAAACAGAAATCACATGGGTGTCTGCCTTGTAGTACATGTACAGGATCATTTTTTAGACTGTTTTCTGGAGAATCGTCTCTCACTTTTTTCTTGTAAAAGTCAGTATGGGCCCTGATGGAACTTTCACTAAGTCATTAGAGGGAACACTAAACCAGTGACAGCATCACTAGGTAGCTGAAATGCCAGGGTTTATAGCAGCTGTATCAAACACAATGGGCCTGCAGACCAGTGTGGAGCTCGTCAGTGCCTTACAAACACCATGGCAGGCAGGCTCTGGTCTGTACTGCGGATTAAAAACGTCAGCGCTACGGCACAGGGTGCTCAGGGAGACTCAGTGGTCGTTCTGGGACTGACGTGTTTAAGAGGTTGATGAATCTCTTTACAGCAAAAGGAAGCTTAGTAAAAATACAACATCTGGTGATTATCAGCTACGCAGGGCTTTAGGATTAGGAAATGGACTCTTAGACCTGTGAATTTATCTGTTCTGTGCAGTAAAACTGACTGGAGTTTGCTGAAAAACAAGTATTATAGGTACCTCTCTGCTCAACATATTCTTACATCCTTTGATAATACTGGATTCAGTTTTAAGAGACAGTCATAACTTCTGTAAATACTGAGAAGGTTTGGCAAATGATGAAATTAAAACTATCTTTTCAAAAACTTGAGATCTGCATGCAAATTAAAAATAATTTCCCCACCACTCTGAATTACAACAGAAAGCTAATTGAAATGTAAAATACTCTTGGAAATATGAATCTAACACAATCTTAATTCCTTTCAATTTTCTCATTGATAATCCCTGTTGTGAACTTCAAGAATAGTTCCATTTAATGTACGTAACTATCAGGCATTTTAATGGCTATCCCTTAAAACATTCTCATTTTTGGTGTCCGCCTTTGAGGTGGCACACTAGAATTACACTTTATAACATCATGGTCTTTTTTTTCCACAGTTTAGTGTATGACTTTAGAATTAAGCTATACTTCCACTGTCTTATCACTTGCCTGAAATTATTAAAGAAGAGTCCATATCCCACTGTGAGCGTGTCTGCACCAGGAGTACGTGCCGTGCAGTGACAGCTGTAGATAGATTTAATTTTACCAATAACACAACTCCAAAATTGTGTACTAAGGGAGCGGTAGGGTGGTTATATTGAAGGAATTAATAGTTAAAAGGTTTTTTATGTGTTGTGACTCTGAAACATTGCTTCCTACACCACTAAATCAGATTTATCCTGTGTTAAATATAAAAGAGCAGTACTGTCTCTCATGGTACGTGCTGGTCGCCGTGATGGCTCTGAGTGGCGCACGTGGTGCTGTTCTGCCTGTGAGGTGGAATGGGGGCTGGCAGCCAGCGCTCTCCGGCACAGGGCCGTGCCTCTGCCCCGGCACGCTGGCGGCACGGTGGTGAGAGGACAGGGAGAGCAGGGAGATGTGCCAAAGCCCTCAGTCGTTTTGACTGGCAGGCTCATGTCACACCTTGGTGGCGCATGGGTGAAATACAGGCAGCCCGTCGGTCTGCTCCCGAGGAGCTCGGCTTTGACAAGGGTCTCTGAAATCCTGGGCAGTCCCTTGCTCCAGAATGCTGTGAAATCCCTCAAGGAAGCACCTGATTTGCGTGATGACGCCAAGCAGGGCATGTCTCTGGGGTCTCTGGCAGGGATGTAAATGGCTGCATTTCAGCCTGTGCTCAGGTCTAGAGTCTGCTTAAAGGTATTTGCCCTCGGCAGCAGGGTCAGCGCAGTGGAGAGAGTGAGGCTGAGGGTGCAGAAGTACGTGACTGCGTGGGAAATAGTGCAAATGTGTTCATCATCTAGGAACTCCATCTTTGATTTGGGGTTTTAGTGACCTATATTACTGAAATTCTGAAAAAAAAAAAATCTAAAAATATCCTTTAATAGTTTTTCCCCTTTCAAAGTCCTTCTCCTCTCAAGACACTGGATTCAGTGACAGTCTTACAGACCTTTGTGCTGAATATCTCAAGGGCTGAATATCAAGACTGCTTTTTAGAAATTTTTTTAAACTTTTTTTTTTCCTAGAGGAAGTAAACAAAGATTACCGTATAGATTACAGTACACATTATTCTAATAAATTAATGTTTGCTCCATTTAATTATCCTCCTGATAAGCCTGTATCTCTTGCCCTATTCATATTGGACATTATTTTGTGACGTGGAATCTTAGTTTCAAATGACCCACGATTATATTTTTATCAGGTGATAATTAGTGGAAGGTCACGTATACTGGTGTTTGATTACAAACAGATTAAAGCAAGAGTTTAGTGTTTAGACCAGTTCCAAGGTATCGAAAGCCCCCAGACACCAGTTAGGGAGACACCTGTATTTTGGGTACTAGTTCTTGGTGATAGCATCCTAACCTCTGTTACTTCTGACTTATAGGGTATCTTTGTTACTAGGGTTCAGCCTGACGGACCAGCCTCCAGCGTGCTCCAGCCTGGCGATAAGATCCTCCAGGTACGGATGGCTTTAACTGCTTTGTGACTGAACTCACTCTCTGCCTCTTACAAGTACAATGATACTGTTTGCCATATGAGTTACCTGCTGGTGTTGTTATTGTGGTACTTTAATACCGATTTATAAGAGTGCTACTCACAGTACTTCTGAGAGCTGGTCTTGGAAGGAATAAAGCCGTTTGAAAACAAGTTGGGGATGTGAAAAAGGGGCACTGGGGTGTGCTGGGTGACAACCCCGCTGCCACTTGTGGGGAGCTGAGCTGAACCAGGGAGTGTGCTGAGAGCCCGTGGCGCAGCGAGGAGGCGGAGTGGCCTTTGCTTCCCAGGGATACAGAATACGGCATGTGGATGCCAGCACCAACCCTCTGGGAGGGAACGGCACTGCCGGAAGGGGTTAATGCTTACAGTCTGTCACAGGAATCATCCAGGTGACACAATTGAAGCTAAAAATAATCCTTACATCATATCCAGCTTTTCCACACTAACAGCGCAAGAAGACGCAGGGAGAAGGAGCTTTACAGGCAGTTTCACAAGTATAGGTACATGACAAAGCAAGACGATTATAATCGTCACCTCTGCAGGTGATGTGGCACTGGTGTAAGGAGTTATATAGTCACACTTTTTGACAGAATTGTAACTGTCAATATTTTTGCCTCTTCTTTGCTGCCTCAGCATTTTTGAATGCACTCACATGAAAACAGCCTCTACTGGATCCACTACTGGATCATGGAAGCATCTGCATGATTTACAGAGAAATCTCAGCATCTTGTTTTCTTTTTTGTTTCTGTAACAAATATTTTCTGTATTCCAGTGAACTTTTTAAATAGAAAGACAGGCTATTGCTGAACATACCTTTCAAAAATTCCTCACTGGCAGAAAGTAACGGCTGTCCATGTAGAAAAGGGTTTTCTACCATGTCCTGCAAGGTTGTTTCTTCTTCCTCGTTAAGCCTGGAAAATGTGTTACCACTGGCAGCAAATAGTATTACTTTAGACAAAAGGAAGAGTCATTGTAGTTATCCGAAAGGCTTATAACAGTTTTTAGAGACGTTCACGCTGATCGAGGGTGAGAGGTTAATCGGTTATATGAAGGAAGTTGGCAAACCAAGGATGTTTCTAACATCTTCGGTAGCCTCTCTCCTCCTGCTTCCCTCTCTCCTTTGCTCCCCCTGCCCCTCCTACCCGGTGCAGGCTCTGCAGTAGTTACCAGCTTTGCAGTCTGCAATAGGCAACTCATGTTTAGTTGCTAGTGTGTTCAGAAAACGGTGAAATACAGAAAACAGTGAAGCAAAATGAAATACAAAATTAGCTAGAGAGACTTAGAATAATCAAGGTGCTCTGTTGAAAACTGAGCTTAGTAACAGAGAAAAACACAAGTAAAATATGTTAAAAAGTAGCAGAAAAATAAGGTGAGGGGGTTGTGTGTGGGGGCAAGCAGCCTACGCCGTGGTCTGAGCAGAGTCGTGTGCGGTCCGTGCAGGGCCAGTCTTGGCAGCCGTGTGCCTGGCACGGCTTCCTCAAATGTGCACGCTTGTGACCTGCATTTGCTTTGTGGCTCTGGTTATGTCAAGATTTTTGCTGGGGGGCACAGGCCCTCAGGAGCTGGGATTTCTCATGTTTCAGCCTCTGTGCCTAAAATAGGAGCATTTATGTGTATTTATATGTTCACAGTTAAGGTGCTGCTGTGGGGTTTTTTAGGTAGCAAATTTCACTCTCCTAATTTATTCATCACTTACGTTGATGAAGTTTGTTTGACTTTGCACTCTCAGTCATTCTGGTAGGATTGTGGATCAGTCTCAGCAGAGTTTCTCATTTGTCACTGTCTCTGGCAAGAACATTTTCCTTTTATTTGCAATTACTTCTACCCATGCATAGTCCCTATTACCAGGTGTTGATTTATATTGTGGCAAGTAAAAAGTCGGCCATTAATCTCATGAAGGATTTATCAGAGAAAAAAAACATAACTGTGATGAAGGATGTTTTACTTCTCAAATAGAAACAATGCCTTTAGCTGAAAGTATCCAGTTCCCTAGGCAGTAAGAACTTGAAATTATCAATACTCACTGGCACCACTTCACCTCCACTGCCCTTTTCCACTATTACTGTCACTTCTGTTTGTGTTTATCTCATGAGACAATCCCCTGCCAGAGACTAGAGCTTCCTAATACCAGTTACTACGTAGGAGGAGGTTCCTCTTCACCCATAATCTCTCCTGTTCAGCGGCTGCAGCTACCTGTGCCTCTTGTCCTCCACACTGGTTTCTGCTGGGACTCCAAGGGAGGAACCTTCTTCCTGTGTTCCCTCAGGCTTAGCCCACTGTGCCCTCATGCTCTCTGCCCCGTGATCTGCTTTTAGTGTCATCTCAACCCTCATGCTACAGCCTCTCCCTCCCCGTCGTGTCTGTCTGACACTTCTCCCCCCAGCTGGCACCTTTCTGTGTTGCCACGGCAGGTAACCCCCCACCCCGAGTCCCCATTACCGATGCACAGCGGTGGCTGTGCAAACTCTGGTTACTCAGGGGGATTCGCAGGAAGATGGTGTCAGAGCAAGGCTCCCAGGGGACATATTTTTAAACATTTCCATGGAAGAATTTGCTTAGCAGGATGTGTTCAGGAGACGCAGTAATGTTTCTGTTGTGCGTTTATGTGTCTCCCCAAGCAGTTTTGGTAAAAGAGGGAGGGAAGATTCAAAAATTAAAAGGCTTGTCAATCCCTGGGTGGACATACCCAGCTCACGGAGAAACTCATTCAAAACATGGTTTTGCCCATGGCCTGTTTTTGATAGAGGAGTGTGTGGGTGTCTCCTGCAGTGAACAAATCCTGGTCCTTGCAAGTCCAGAAGCCCACGGCCCTGCTGGGATCCTGGGCGGAGCAAACTTGTTGTATCTTTTCTTTCGGTGTTGTAAGCTTCTAAGTTATTTATCTGAGAGGTAAGAATGGTTTTTCTGTTATAAAATTAGCAGCGGTTTTAGTAGATGACTTTTAAGGAGGAACACAGCTGTACGGCTGCTAAGTCAGCAAGGAGAGGGCAGCTCTGTCAGCCCTGTCCTATAATTGTGCCACCGTTAAAGGCTGCCCCACACTTCTAAGACATCTTGTTTTGGTGGCTCCATGATACAGCTTAAAATCTTCTTTTTGTCTAATAATTAGACTTAAATAATAACTCAATGTGTAAGTATATATGCGGATTTCATAGCATATTTTGTGGGGAATGTGTGACGCAGCAGGAGTGAAAGAGGTAGATTCCGATTATCATTTCTTTGTCCCTCTGGGTGTGGTCTGCTCGGGTATTTTGGGATCTGTATCATCTCCTACAGCCCTCTTCCACTGAGAAACCTTTCTTGTAGAAGAGGTTTCTCCGCGAGCTAGAGCTGACCCTGCACAACAGTTCCCTGTACCCCTCCCCCGCGCAGCTTCAAAATGAGAAGGGGGGTGGACAGAGCTGGCCTGCTCTCAGGTTTGTTTGCAGGTTCTTTTTTTTTTTTTTTTTTTTTCCGAATGAGCAATAGTGAGCTGTGTGGTGAATAAAGTGAACTACCTGACTTTCCCTCTGAATTACGTCAGAGTCCGAGCTGACCTCAGACAGAATGCCAAATGGCTGCCTAATTGTGGCACACAAGTGAATGTCTTTGAAACTTTTCCTGCCTGAAATCTGTATTGCTGTTTCTCGGAGCAAAAACATTTTATTATACTAAGCTGAATAAAAGTGAGCCACTCCTCACTGTTGCTTGGATGCTGCCTTTTCTCCGGGCTCCGTGCCTGCCCGTTGCCATTCCTGTGCAGTCATCAGCACTAGAGCTCGCAGCAGCCAACACCTTTGAAGAGAAACATGCGAGTGCCAGGGAGGCACCGCCACGCTCATGGGCACCCTGGTCAGAAACCACTGCAGGGATGCGTGCGCAGCACCGCTGTTAATTATTCTGGGCCGGGCAACCTAGAGCACAGCAAGCGGGCCCGGGGCAGCCTTTCTGCAGGCACCTGTGCCGGGGCAGGATCTGAACTCCTGCCAGGGGACGAGCGGCCGTGGGCACGAGGGGGCTGGGGAGCACTCGGGGGGCTGCTCTTGAAATCTCCCTCCTGTATATAATATATAGTAAGGTGCTGTATATAATATATAATAAGGTGCAGAATGGTTTTGTTGTGCCCAGGAAGATATCCTGTAAGAGATCTGTGTAGGGCGGTCTGGATGTGTGCAAGAGACATCTGGTAGTTCTCTACAGGGCTGTAATTTCACAGTTTATTCACCAAAGCATGAGGGCTTCATTCCCCTATTTTTAAATGTCAGTTAATTTTTTCTGGTTTTGTCGAAGCGCAGTGCTTTTTCTAGAATCGCTGTAAGCGAGAGAGACCAGGTTCTGCCACAGAGAGCCCCTGGGCAGCCTCCACGGCCGTCGTGGGCCTTCGGCAGCAGGCGCCATGGCTGGAGGGCGGTGGGGGGTTCTGTGGGTGGCTCCAGAGGGGAGGGGGGGGCATCTCCCCGACCAGGTGAAGCCCTGCAGCAGGGCCATGGGGGTCGGAGGACGGAGCTGGCGCTTGGGGAGGAGATGCTGCCGAGAGCATTACCCGTGTTCAGTGCCTGATCACCTTTGGGAGAGTGGTGGATCTTCTACTTGGGCTTATGGATCACGCTCAGGAAACTCTTACTGATTACATTTAAAATTTGACTCTTTTAGAGTGAGTTGTAACCGACAAGTTACAGAAAGATTCAGTGAGCACAAAAGCAGGACAGTTTATTCAGTCAGTTGGTCCCTCTGTACACGCTGTGTGTCTGCACCTGATGGGAGCCAGAGCCTCCGCTGCAGTCAGCAATGGATTCTGGCAGCACTCGCCCCCTTTGGGCTTCACTCTCATGTCCCAGAGCTCTTGTCTCTTCAGAAAATACACAGAGTTGCAGCCTAATTAACCTGGAGAGGACCCTGGAGCTCATCTCGTCCAGCCCCTGCTTGAAGCAGGGGGGGTGCAGGATCTGTCCAATGGAGGAAGAGGGACTGCGTCAGACTCCTGTTTGCAGGAAATCCTGAATTGCTTTTAATTTCCATATATCCCTTTGCTCCCCCAAAATGAAGACCCTAAATAGAGTCTCATTTGATTTCTCTTCTTCTTGTTTTTGTGTTACAGGCAAACGGACACAGTTTTGTACATATGGAACACGAGAAAGCTGTGTTACTACTGAAGAGTTTCCAGAATACAGTAGACCTAGTTATTCAACGTGAGCTTACTGTCTAAATATTTTTTTATAAATAGTAAATATGTCTAGCCAGATCTAATGTTCAAACAGATTTATACATAGGAAACAAATTTTTGCCAATTGCTGGACCAATGGCAAACAGTAGTGCCAAATGTATAATACTATATGTTAGTACCAATCATCTTGGAAAAAAATATATTAACGATATAAATATATTGTTCATGTGGCTATGTATTAGTTTTACTTGTCAGCCTCTGGCTGTGCATTGGTGCGTTTTTTTAATCAAGTTCTTAAAGTCAATTTCATATGATTTCAAAACACAGAAGCACATACAAATTCTTTAGGAATTCTGCTGTCCATCAGAAACACTGCCTCAAAGTTGTATATGCCTTTATAAAGATAAAATATATTAACCTGTACTTCCCATGAAATATTTCTATCATGTCACATACAAAAATATAGAGAAAAAATATTTTCATAAACACCTCAAAGAAAGTATATATTAAATTAAATTTAATAATGTTCATTTATTTTCAATGCAAAGATATTATATGCCTTATGAAAATACCTGTACATATGCAGTGTGTATAGCTGGCTCCATATTAATTAGTAAAAATGTCACTATACAGGGTGAGATACTTAATAAATTCTACTGTCAACTCTGGGACCTAGATATAAATAACCTACATGAAAATTGGTTAACTTCCTTTTGTTTGACACTTCTAGCTGATTCCATGTGAACACACGACACGGACGAACAGTGAGCTTAGGCAGGTGTGGTTCATGAATGGAAGAAGGTTGCGATGGGTGGCAGTAAAACTTCTTCTGTTGCTGCTGATTTTATTGTTTAACTTTTAAATTTAAAATCAGAGGCCCTGTACGTACACCCCCCCTCCCTGCAGCCTTGCGTTGTTCTGTGTTTTCCCTCCTGTCCAGGCTGTGCTCGCCCCTGCCCGCTGTGTTGGCCATTGGTGAGGCTTGAACCTTTGTACAGTCTTTATCAGTAACAGTCTGGGGAGAGCGGCCGGAGCGGGTTTAGTCGAGGGCACGGTGCATCTCACAGGGCTGCACATGGCACTGAGCGAGCCTGGGAAGAGCCTTTTTTTGTGCAGTGCGCAAAAAAACAGAAATCACCCCAAAATCCCGACGGTCAGAGCAGCGCAGCTATTGCCCGCCGGCATGGCCGGAACCTTTTACTTCTCCGCTTGCCAGAGCCTCTAGAAGTTCTTAAACCTTTCTTCCCTTCCCATCAAGCGTGCTCTGACTGAGGTAATTAGACTTCAAATTAAACTAAACTTCAAAAGAGGGTACTGCCGCTGGGTGTAAGGCCCTGCGCGGCCCAGCGTCCCTCCCGTGGAGGGTCCGCACGCGCAGGGGGTTGGCTGCGGCCCTGCGTGCTGAGCCTCAGCCACAAAGGTGCTGCTGAGTCCCTGGCCCCACCGAGAGGCACCGGCATGGGCGCTCTGGGGAGCGAGGGGCTTAGGCCAGGCTCAGGGGCTTAGGTCAGGCTCACAGCAAACCCGGCAGATGGGTGGAAGAGAAACACCCAGCGATGGCTTTGGGTGCCGGGAGAGGGGAGGGTGGCTTTGTGGAGAGCACCTGTGTGCATAGGGAGGGAGAGAGAAAGTCCCCCAGACAGAGAAATCAAACTACAGGTTAGTCAGGACATAGGTATAGTAGGAACCATCCCCTAATGTTATTATGAAGCACCAGCTTTTTAATGGTTTGGATTTCTTTTCTTTTTTTTTTTTTTTTTGACCAAACGGCATCCGTTGAGCAGCAGAGTCCGGCAGAGCCGAGGGATTTTTTTAGCGATCGTTCAGAAAGTGGCACCGCTGCGTTTGCCTGTAAGTTCCCCACGCTCTGGTTCTTTGCACCTCCCTTTTTCTCCTCAATCAACAGGAACAATTAAGTTTTTTAGTATAAATATTAATGAAACGTAAATTGCAAGCTGACGGAGCAGGTTCCCACATCACGTGAATTGTACCTTACCTAGGGAAGACCTTCCCTTGGGAAGAGCTTCTGTACCCCCGGCCTGGCAACGCCCCGCCACCATCGACCGAGGCTTGTCCCAAAGCGTGCAGTTTGAGTAAATGATTTGGTGATATTGAGAACATAAATTTAAATAATTAATGCTTTTCACTAAATTAAAATCTTCTTGATACCACAAGCTGAAAAAGCTTGCTGAATGCACAAGATTTGGTTTTGGATTGTTATTTGCTCCTTTTTTTCAGCTTTCAGTTTTCTATCGCATCAATGTAATTTTTTACTGTTACCATTAAATCGCACAGGCTCTGGCAGAGCCCATCTAAAACTTTTCTAATATTAGTGGCATTTCAGAGGCCAGAATTTCCATTCTTAAGGCCTCGTTGCCCTTTAAAAAAGGAAACAAGGTTTTGTTCAACATCATATTCAGAAAACTGTAGGCACCTACGTAGCTTTTAGTTAATGATGTCGTAAGGGAATTAGGTCCCTTAAGAGACCTCCTGGGGCAGAGATAAATACACTGAATTATCTCCACAGAAGTGGGGTGGGGAGCTGCAGGTGTGCGGAGGGTGGCGAGGGCTCTGCCTGAGGACCCAGAGCCAAGGTAACAGCTCACAGGTGAAAATTGGTAAACTGAAAAAAAGCTGAGAGAGCTTTAGTGCTTGTTAACAGCCTGTTTTGTGCTGGGCTGTTTCCCCTGCTGAGTTTATCGGCTCTAAGGCGCGGGGGCGGGGGGGCTGTGCGCAGGGCTGGGTGTCAGGGTGGCCCAGCGCTGTCATTAGTGGGTTGTAATGAGAAGGAGGTGGCAGTGAAATGAGATCAGTGCAGTGTCACACTGAACCTTAACTTAGCCAGCGCCCCCCCGACTCCAGAGAGGGGCCTGGGGAGAGGTGGACCCCCTGGCTGAAACATACGGCAGCGAAGCTTTAACACCGACCCCCACTGCCCCAAAAATACCAAATGTTATCTTTTTGGCATTATTTTATTCAAATTGGCTGAAACGATGTTTAGCAAGCAGTAGTGTTATGAGTAGTCAAAATGACCTTAATGGGACCATTTAGGATTTCTACATTAGTCCTTCAAAAGCAGCTGCAGCCTCTGTCCCCCGGGGAAGGTCTCCTGTGCCCTCACAGACACGGTCCCACACCACCCAGGTTGCAGGGAGGCACCAGGTGACATGCACCCTTCACGCAGCAGTGCGAGATTTATTTTTCTCTTTTTTTAATTAAAGACGATTATCTGGGAAGTGCTGGCTCAGGTGACGGTTGGCCCTGAGGTGAAGCCCCCGTGTGGGTTCACCTTCACGCGTGTGGATGAGTTTTGATCCAGGCAGAGGTGCTCTCCCCACGCCGGCGGGTTCCTTCCCCCCCGTGCTCCCCACCCTGGCGCTGCGGCACAGTGCAGGGGGGCTGTCAGCTGGGAACCCACAATCCTGCTGCTTTAGGTTTTTCCATGCAATAAACAATGAACTAACGATCCTCAGGGAAGGGCTGGATTAAGAAAGGAAGCCTGTGAGGCAATTCTGATTTTAAGGAGCTGGGGGGCGGGTGCTGGGGCTCCCCTTCCTGTGCCACCCTGCGTACCCCGACACCGACCGCGGGGCTGCCTCCGCAGCGGGCCCCACACCCGGTGGCCAGACAGGTAGGAACTGGTTTGCTTGTCTGCAGATTTGTGACAAGGCAGCTCTTAAGGGGAAAAAAGAAAGGAAATAAAATTTTAAAAAGGAAAAAAAAGGGAAAAAAAGCTGCTTCCAAAATGTTAAGAGTTAAGACAGGCCTCTCCAGTCTTAATGATGGACCCATGTCCCCAGTCCCAGCCCACGGCCTGTGTCCGGCTGTTGATGAACTGAACTCCGGTGTTCAGCAGCCGGTGGTTCGCAGCAGTGATCGTTCCACACCTCCCAATCTGTTCTGATGTTTTCAAGATAATTTTTTAACATGTCCATGTCCGCATCTGTGTTTCACGGCACCGCGGCAGCCCCCGCGGCGGGGACAGGGCCTGGCGGGCAGGATGAAGCTGGGGGGGACGGTCCCTGCACATGGTGCACCCACCAGCAGTGACCCCCCTGCTCCCAGGGGTGCTGTGGGGACACTCAGCCTCTAAGGCTCTCGCAGGGCAGCCTCTTGCCAAGCGGGAAGGGGAGGGCCTCAGAAGCGTTCCTGTAAATCTGTATTTTTAGCTCATATAGGAACACCTGAAAAGTGAAATCACTGTTATAAACACCCCCGATCTTCACGAGCCTAAAATCCAACTAAAAATGTCAGTGTGAGGCATGCAGGAGGCTGCTTTGCTGTTGGTAGTGAGCGCGTTGAACACAGAGACCTTCCCCGGTTCAACCTCTCGGGCTTGTATCAGAGTTTAATCACGGGATGTGAAACATTTCTAGCTCTGGGTGTGTATCTGTTCTTCTGGTAGGGATAGAGGCAACAGTCAATGCAAGGTCACTATCGAACGACCCCCCATCCCGCTCCGCCACCCCCGGGGCGCAGGGGGGCTGCAGTGCTCCCCCTCCCACCCAACAGAAAGAAACAGGATTTGCCACAACTCTTGGCCTCCCGCAGCCCCTCCCCAGGCAGAGGCAGTGCTGAGCCTCCCGCTGCCCCTTTGAACTGCTGGGCTTTTACATTTACAACTTCCAAACGAGGATAAAACACCTGACGTTTGAGCTCCTGCCCCCACGCTCCCCTCCTGCTCTTCTGCCTTCGGAAATTTAAATTGTGAGCAGGCGCCTGCCCAGGTGCCGGTTCCTCCCCGGGGTGTCAGGGTTTAGGCCTCGGCTCGTCCGTCCCGCCAGCGTGAGTGGAACGCAGCGTAACGATACAACTTTCAGGCCAGTCGTTTGGATAGGAGGCGAATTAATTGGTGGTTTGGTTTTGGTTCGAGCGCCCTCGGTTTGGGTCTGCGTGGCGGCGGGCAGCGCGCCTGCTGCGGCGGGGCAGCCAATGGCAAAAGCCGGTGTTTGCAAAGCGTAAAGAGTTTCTCTTGCACAAAAACAACCAAAAAAAAAAAAAAATCCTTTTGCCAACCCCCTTCCTGGACAATTCCACTGCTCTGGAAGCGAGTGACGTCAGCGCGTCACGTACGCAGCACCCGCCCGCTCAGCCCTGCGGTTTTCTACTTGTGAGTACTGTATCCCGTTCCGAACCGACAGCTTACTTTATGAAAAATTTTACCATTTTATAAAAGACATGTTTAATTATGATGGAGATGGCTGTATTGTAATTAATATTTTGAGATAATTGTGATTTTGAGCTTAAATTATATACAGAAAAATGGTCATTTTTGTATGTGTTAAAAGATTGCTATATTACAAATGACTGTACTTTTCAGTTTAACTACAGTATTACTGTAAATACGGCTGAATGAAGAAATATTTACTACTTTATTAACATAGATTGTGAATGTACTTAATGTTTTTTGCAGTATAAAGACTTACTGAACTTGAAAGCTGCTTCATTTTATGTGCAAAAAGGTACTTCAGAATTCTATTTTAACTCTATTGATTCCGTGCAATCAATCTCTCGTCAGTCCATGTGCACACGCGGGTCGTATCCTCCCCGGTTTATCTCCCGTGCGACACGTCCCCGGGAGGTGCAGGTTGTGTTTGGGAAGTGTTTTGCAGCTGTACAGAAACCAAACCCAGGGACTGAACCGACGCTGTGCAGTGTATAGCAGAGCCATTTTTCGGCTTTGGTGTACCCAACTTTTTCAGTATTTAAAAAAGTGTTTTGAATAACATTAAAAAGTCTCTTTATTGTATAAATAATAAAAATGTCACCTTATTGTAATTAGTCTTTGTCATCTTTTGCTGTTGGAAAGGAGCCAAGTTTTCAAAATTCTGCAAGTCAGGGGATGAGAGCAGTTTGTTACAGACCCGCCCCGGTACCCCATGACACACCTCCTATCAGTCACTGCAGCTACAGCTTCACAAACACCTGCAGCACCCACCAGCGAACAAACCCCAGGCTGAGGGAGGGGCAGGCGAGGCACCTAATGCTGCCTGTCCTGCCCATGGTACATACAGCCGCAAGGCCAGCACAGCCGCACGGCCCCTACAACCACAAGGCAGGAACAGCCGTAAGCGGTGTCAAGCGCTGCTGCTCACTCTGCTTACGGCAGCACCACAGCAACAGCTTAAAAACCACACCCACCACTGCACAACACCCCACTGCGGGAACCGCCAGGGCTCTGCTCCGGTTCCTTCTCCCATTCACAGGCTGGGAGCAGCAGCTCCGCAAGCACCATCCAACAGTTCTAAAAAATTTCTTCAAAATATTTAAAAAAATACCCTTTTAGAGTATTAATATCCACAACATGTCGTGCTCATTAAGGAAGGGAGCGCTTTCAGGAGAAGGGAAAGGATCACTTGCAAGTGCCATTAAAAATGAGAAGTATCCAGAAGTTACTGGCCCGAAAACTTAATGCCAGCACACGCTTACGACCCCCAAAGCGGCCATCCTACAGGAAATGTTTATTGTTGGGGTGCAGCCCCCACCCCCCCCTCAGGGTTAGGTGACCCCCCATCCCCCCGCAGCGATCACACAACAGCCACACCCACAGCAGCACGTCGGCTCCCGCCTTTTGCTCCAGTACTTTACACTGACCATTCCTTTCAAAAACCAGCTCAGCCGCAGAACCACTATTGTGGCTGTTCCGGAAGGCGGCTCGCGGAGCCGTTCTTTATTACCAAACATGTCAGCAGGTGCTGTTTTAAAACTCACTCAGGGAATGCGCAGCCTTGAGGGGAACCGTGCGCAGCCAAGGCAAGTTCCTGACGTGCGAACTCCAGCCCGAAGGGTCCCTGGGCTGGGCCCGTCCTTCAGCCGCTGGGGGAGGAGGAGGAGGAGGGAGGGGGGGCACAGCCCGAGGGCTGCCCTGGGCCCCGTTTCCCCCTCGCCAAGGCCCTGCTCAGGCAGGGATGCGGCTCCGCAGGTACTCCAGCACTGCAGCCGTGCCCTTGGCCAGGACGGCCGCCCGCGGCGTGCGGAAGGGGTTTCCTTCCAACAGCAGCGTCCTAGAAAACAGGGAGGTGGAGTTACTTGGATCAAGGCTTTTCCGTGGAACAACACCTTCACACGCTGAGGATTCCGATCCTTTGAAATTCTTAAGTAATAATTCTGTTCCACTACAAGGATTTTAAGTTCTGCTTCCCTAGCTCACACAACTTATCTTTTACAGCAACACTGGAGTTTTAATTCAGGCTAATAAACCCCACGTGGTCTATTATTGTAGACACACGATACACATGTACCTGATTCTTCAGCCTCTGCCAGAAGAAAGAGCGAGAAAAACAACTTTTGAAATACAGAAAGGGTAGAGTAAAAGGGGAAAACCATGTTAACTCATAACCCTGCACATGCCAGCGCAGCTGCTAGCCCACTCTCTTCAGAACAGGTAAATCTCCCTGGAGGGTTTTCCTGCTGGGGGTGGGATGTTTTATTTTGTTTTTTGAAGTCCCTGGGGAAAGTGTCCTGCCAGGGGAAATCCCCAGGGCCTGGGAACTTGTTGTTGTTGCTGGGCTGCTCACACAGAGCATGCGCTGTGAGGACGGCTGGTCCTGTCGCTTTAGGCATTAATTGGAGAATTATTTGTCTCTGCGACAGCAGCGTGAGCTGCACCCATGGCGGGGGAGGGGAAGGGTCTCCTGGCCCGGCCCGAGGGGCCCTGACCCTGTGTTGGTGTGGGCAAGGGGGTGGCTCACTCAGGCTCAAACATTAGAGCCTTTCCCTTTTGTTAAAAACCATGATTTAAAAAAAAATATTATTTTTTTTAAAACATACCCTTCCCCTTTTTTAAAAAATCATGAAACAGCTCCCCCAATTCTTTACAATCTTGAGAAAATACAGAACTGTGTTGTTTTACAAGTGGCAAGAGCCCCTTTTACTGCACCAAGACCCCCAAATCAACCGCGCCGCGGGGAGCAAGTTCTCCCCCAGCGAACGGGGCCCGAAGGCGCCGCTGAGAGCGGGTTTCCCTAAGCCCGGCCCGGCCCACACACCTCAGGCTCTGGCAGTGGCCCAGTTCCGGCGGCAGCTGGAGCAGGTCGTTGTTGCGCAGGTCGAGCGTCCCCAGCCCCGCCAGCGCCCGCAGCCCCTGCGCGTCGATGCAGCCCACCTGGTTGTCGCTGAGCAGGATGGTCTCCAGCGCCGGGATGCGATAGAGGACGCTGGGAAACGCTTTAAATCTTCAAGAGGGAAAAAGGAGACAAAGCAAGGAAAGTCAGAATTAGGGCATTCAGAAACTGAGCAGCCTTTAAAGCCGGGCTGCACTTGAGCATTATTTAAAGGGCGAAAGGCGCCTGCGGGGGTCTGGTTCTGCATTTGTTGCTCACAGACTGTTTCATCCCTTTTTTAACCAGTTCCTACTGTGTCTCTCTGCAACTTTTGTGGCAGAAAGTTCCAAAAATACACGACCCATTGTGCAAAGAAGTACATCCATCGGGTTTAAGCTCACAGCTGGTTTATCAAGTGCCTCCCTGTTCTCACATCACAGGAAAATCATACTGAACGCAGACTAGTTCTTTTTATTATTGTATATTTAAAAAAAAAAAATAACCTAAAGAGTTACTCACCTATTGAAAGAAAGATTTATTAATTGCAGTCTTGTCAGTGCCTCCATTTCCTCAGGTAAAGATGTCAAAAAATTATTTCTGTGTATCAAACAAAGACAAACAATTATCACTAACTTCTACAGAGTTTCAGTTAAGAATCCACAGAGACAGACTGTGGGTATTTATCCATGCCAACGTGCTGCCTTAAACCAATTAACCGCTTCCTAAATGGGTCAAGACCACGCTCAAGTACAGACGCTGGCTCACACAAGGCAGGTTTGCATTCTTATTTCTGCCAGCAGCAGATTTAAGTCTGTCCTCTAAAGGTTCCCAAGAATTTCAAAGCATCCCACAGCTCCACAAACCCACCTGGCAGTTGAGCTCCGGGGGTGTCAGCAGAAGTGTTTTCAGTGTGTGAAGCAGCCCAGGTAACACGGCCCGGTGGGCTATGCTGCTGCCTGCACCAGCGCAGGGAGCTCCTGCGGGAGCCGCAGCGGGCAGAAGGGCTGGAGGAGCTACTGCCAATAAAATACCTACAGGCAGCAACAGCTCCAGGAGGCACAACACGCGCTCTCTCCCTGTATCGCTTCCCAGCGCCCGCCAGTGGCTCGGTGGGGGGTTCTTTTGGGGGGTTGGAGGGATTTTTAAATAGCAGCTTCACATCTCTGAGAACCTTAAGACTGAGGCAAGACCCTTCATCACAGCAAGTCTCACAGCTTGTCCGCTTGGGTTTTGTGGTTTTTTTTTTTTTTTTTACCGATGCCTAAATCTAGGCCACTTGCTATTTCAGATCTGCCGGTCATTCAACTGTCATGGAGGCATTTTGGGAAATGAAAACTTATTTCAGTACTGCTATCCCACTGTAACAGATGGCTGGTTTAAAAAGGCACAAAAATAAGTTAGCGAGAAAGGAAGTCCAACACACGTCACAAACCTGATATCCAAATGTGTCAATTTATGGAGCACGCAAAGCTCTGAGGAAATAGAGGAGATTTTATTGAAGCCAAGGTTGACATCACAAACTGAGTCTTTCAGCTCCACAATCCTGAAACCAATATGAATACACTTGCATTATGTAAGCTCATGTTTGCATTCTAAGTTACTGAAAAAAACCCTGCTTTATTCTACAAATCAAGGACACACTATGTCTCTTGACACTTCAGAAGTAATTTTGTGGAGTGAAGGTAATGGAAACTTCAGCTGTGAAAGCTCCTGTCCTGGAGTCTGACGCCTGATGTAAAGACAAAGCTCAGAATCACTTGCCTGAAGTTATTAGAGAGTAAGTTTCCCCTCCCTGATTAGGAGAGCAAACGTTACTCCAAGAACCCACTTGCTGAAATGCAGGTAAGAGGGATTTCAGACACTGGCAGAGGTGACCATCACTGTCACCTCCTGCTCTGTAAATGGTTTAACAAGACGACTCCATCCACCTTCTCTGGCCATCAAACAGACAGAGATTGCTGTTTTGTTTCCATCTTTGTTTCTGTTCCACTGTTCTGATATTACAAATTTCAGGAAACACGGCATTTGCTGCTTCTTGTTAAAGGGTATTCTATTAACATGCTTTGGTGTGACGTATGTTAACAGCTCGAAAAGTTAGCTGTTGAATCCCCTAACAGAATCTCTGGTTTAGCCCTAAAACCAAAAGGCAATTAAATGAGAAAACCCTCAGCTCTCCCATCTGGATTGCACACCTACACCTATCCCCAGCGAGCGCAACAGCCCCTGAAACGCTGAAAAAGCTGGGGAGGCACAAGCATTATCTCACTACGTTGGTTTTCTAGAAGTTGTATGAAAAGAGATTTTTTTCCTGTGAGAAAGAGATCCCACCTCTTCAAGTTCTGTGTGCTGAAGGTTAAACGTTCAGCACACTTGGGTCCAAGAATGGACATAAGTTACCCCCCCAGGTGTGGTGGTATCCTTAAACACCAGCTTTTGTGGGTTTCTGGGGCTGCCAGAGGTGCAGTAACCCTCCTCCTTACACAAAAAGACTCTCAATTCCATTAGTGCCAAGAGAAAGCTTTTTCCTGACTGTGGATGACGTAACAAGTGCAATAATCTCAAACGCTGTGTGATGGGACACAAAACCTGCCAAGAGGCACGGAAACTGTTCAGGCTTCCTTAACAACCCACAAACAATTACCCTCTCTGAACAAACTGTATTTAAATAGAACCTCAGCGGCAGTACATAGTCATCACCCAAAAAAGCGGTGAGTGCACTCAGATTATCTTTATATGGGGAAAAAGGCGGCTCTGTAGAGGAATCAATGCTACACGGTCACGTACAGCACTTCCCCGTGAAGTCACATCACTCTCCTCTCGGGCTTTTCACCAACGCTCAGAAAAGCACGACGCACACAAGATGTAAGGAAAGCACCGCCGAGCAGAGCCCTGCAGCCCCGCCGGCACGCTACTCCTGCTAGAAACACAACTGCATCACTCAGCACCGCAACCGCACGTCCCTCCGCGTGTGCACAAAAGCGTACGCAGCACAACGCGCAAATATACTCCATCAGGAGAAAGACAAGATGTCGAGGAGCAAAAAGTAGGAAAGAAAGTAACAAATGGAGGAACGACCTTTCCAAAAGTACCTTGGAGGAACTTCATTCAGCTGATTTTTGCTGAAGTTGACAGTGGTGACAGGATTGCTTCTGACTGCGTCGAACATGTCATCGGGAATCACAGCGGCCTGTTTCTCACTGGACAATGGGAAGCAGTTAGCTGGGTCACACAAACAAGTTAATCATTCCCTATTTATTAACAAGGCATTTTTATCTTCTTTTAGAAACAGATGAGTCATAGAGTAGATATATAAATATCTACAATTTGAGGTCCTTGCAGGACTGTTAATCAGAAAGCCACCAACCACCGCACCATGTCTGTGTCACATGGTTTCTTCCCCCTCCCCAACTGAAAAAGCTACATGGTTGGTTACTTTTAAGAAATAACTGAAGAGCTACTCACCTACTACAAGATATTCTGAGACTTAATGAAAATTGCTGAAGAAGTATAAGAGGTACTAAAAGCACCTGAAGGTATTGAGCGTTTCAGTGAGTTAAAAGGAATGTTACTGCGGAATACTTGATAATACAAAGAAACAATTTTTAAAAACCTGCAGTTCAAATCTGCCTATTCTTGAGCACACAAATTAAAGTGAAAAACACACAAATGCAGCAGGATTTGCAGACAGTTTGGTATATATCATAAAAAAAGGGCAAAAAATAGGCAAGTGTTCTTAGAACTGTAG
This sequence comes from Strix uralensis, assembly GCF_047716275.1. Taxonomy (NCBI): domain Eukaryota; kingdom Metazoa; phylum Chordata; class Aves; order Strigiformes; family Strigidae; genus Strix; species Strix uralensis. The sequence goes on along the minus strand of NC_133979.1, from coordinate 1,499,939 downwards.
AAATAGGTAGTATTTCAAAACACATACCTGTATTCCAGCAATTTTAGTGAAGTTATGGCGTGCATGTTAACCCTTGACTCACTTGGAAGAGTCATGGCTGTCACAGGAGGCTCTTCATTGACGGTAGTTACATCATCTGGAGATAACAAATAATCTGATTCAGATTGCATCAAGCATTTTCTAGTAAAGGGTTTTGCAATCTTGGGTTTCTGGTTTGCTTTTTTTCTTTTTAGGGGGGTGGGAGGAAGAGGGTTGACTTGGATTTTGAAAAATTAGGTCAGGAAGCAATGGAGCTGTCATGCCAGCAGCAGCCAGCGGCGAGACAGGCAGCTCCACGGGCTAGGGAGAGAGAAACAGTAAGAAACAGGGAATTGGGGCTAGAAATGACGGTCTAGATCATCTATACCCCGAACAGCAAATCTGACCACAGTTTCAGTTAAAATATTAATATTTATAAACCTTCATCACGCCCTCCTCTGTAAAGTTCCTTTTGATTACCACCTACAATCCCCAGGAAAAAGCTCTGGGTGTCACAAGGCTACTTTGGATGTTTAAGGAATGTGGACTAAAAGCATCGTTCTGCACAACTGAGGTGTGGCATCACCCCCCAGGGACTCACCTGTGCCTGAGGGGGGTTAAGCTTAGCTAGAAGTCCAAACATACAATAAATCCAACCTCCACTAAAAGAAACCGAACAAAACCCTAGGGAAATTCAGCAGCATCCATGAATAAAAGTCTACTAACAATTGTGCCTAACCACAACTAGTCATCCTTTCCTTAGGAAAAGTCAAAAGGGTCAAAAACAAGCTAAAAAAAGAGGCCTTTTCCCCATTTAAACCTCTACAGAAACAGGCCTGCTACAGCTTTAGCTCCAGCTTAGATGCCGTAACAGGTAAAATCATAAGCATCATTGTACATGCAAGACATGAGCTAATTTAATTGCCCACAATTATATTATCTATTATAGTTCACCAGATAACTCCTGAGTATGTACCCTAGCACTCAATTAATTTTTGTCAAGTTAATAGTATGTCAGATTTGCATGGAACCTGACATTTTGAAGCAATTTTATATGCTGCTGTCGCCTAATTAATACTGCCATCCTCTGGTGGATGGAGAGAAAACCCACTGAAAAAGGAAAATCTCCACGTACCATTTTCAGTAACAGTTGCTCGCATGTATTATCAAGGCACCTTCTAAGCCTTTTTTTGCCATTTACGTGCAGCATAATTGTTTCCCTGTTATACTTAACACAACCCATGAACTCGGTCATTTTGCCTACTTTATGTTTTAAAACTCAAGAAAGAGGAAAACTTCTAAAGATGGTAAACTGGAGTCCTGTTTTGAAAGGATTTCACCTTCTCAGCATGCAGGTTACTTAAAGACTCTAACAGCCTGTTTCCTAAATAATAAAAAATACACTGTCATCGCCACCATTTTGTTCAGAAAACACAACAAAAACCACCCAAAATGCCGAAGTATCTCAGTGAATTAGAAGCCCAGGTATCAATCTGGAAAGCGACTCGAGCATGCAGAAGCAACTAGCAACTTTTTGTCCACTTTCTGCATACTATCGGTTCATTTTTACAAAGTGCCGCATCTGTCAGATAATCATGACCTAGAGTCAACAACTCGGTGCTTTTCAACCCAGAGAGAAACAGCGTTGAATCCCAGAGAGGATTCTGCAAAACCCACAAAGCGTTTGCACGCACAAGTAATCCCCTTGAAATATTTCATCCCATGTTCTGCTTTCTGACTTTTTAATTATTTCTGTAGGGAAGGCTGGGATCAAGACTATTAGACAGTAGAAAAATGAATTCTAACAGGCCAGGATTAGAATGATGTTTAAAATAATCAGTTACTTTCTCCCCAAAACTTTTGATATTCTTAGTCAGCTGCGAGGTAGGCTCCATGGCACTGCCAGGACCATCGTGGCTGACTCAGGCACGTCCTTTCTGCGTATCAGAGGACGGTGCTGCCCATGTTAGTATGTGGATGAATTATACACAATGTCTTTACCAACCATCCCCTACTCTCGGTCCCTAGCAGCGTCCAAGCCAGCAGATAGACAGCAAGCTTAACAAGAAAAACCCCTCACGTAAACTTCCCATGATGTTGTGAGGAAAAAGAAAAAAGCTACTGGAATTTCTGATGCAAAACGCGTAAAAGGACCAGAGGAAAAATACTTGAGATTATTGAGGATTATAAATTAGAAAAACAAAGAATGTTTGTTATTCAGTACTACCTAATAGAGTAAGAAAAAGAAACAGCACTGAAATAGAAGAGCAAACTGTTGAGTAAAGAAAACTGTTATTGCAGCATAACTGGAGGAACCTGGATTGAAACAGCTACCCTCTGTACATTCCAATTTATTTTAATTTCCTAGAAAGACTCTTTAAAATGTAACACAGCAACATACCTTGGATTTTGCTTCTTAGATATTTCAGAAGTTCCTGGGTGCCTTTCTTTAAAAAAAAAAAAAAAAAAAAAAGTCAGGATTTGCCAGGCAGTGTTTCCAGAGCCACTCCGACCACAAGGAATGCCAACAGCTGTCACACAGGTGGACCCACAGCACTGCTGACTACAAAATCCACCTACCACTTCCCACAGAAAAACCCTCTTCACAGCAGCTTACGAACTTGCTTATTTACAATTTTATTTATTCCAGATGAAAATTTCCGATCCTGTATCACTACCTCAGGCTCCACATTTTTAATTGTTTATCTAAAGTAGTTAGCCAGTTGCAAGATCAAGGAAAAAGTTCAAGTTAACCTAATCTTCTCTTTACAGAGGTCTAGCACAATTATGCTTTGGAGAAGACATTTAGAATTTGTCAAGGAAGCTGACTGTTCAGTGTTGTGGTAACTTTTTATGCCCAAAATTATAGACTCTGGGAACAACACTGCAATTTACATATTTTGCATGGATTTTTTCACAGCTTGGTCCTTTCAATCCTCTCATAGCAACTTCTACTGGTCAAACACAGTTACTATCTGCATAATCTATGAGTAATTAAGTATAATCTCATCTAGCCCATTTGTTTTAGGATAAAGCTAGGTTTGCCTTATGATTTTAGAGGCTTCCTTGGTGCTTTAAAACCAGGGACTGAACTAAAGCACTGAATATGAATTAGTATTTCTCATTCTAGCTGAGATCTGTGTAAGAGACTGGGAGGTCTGAATGCAGAGGGGTAAAGAAAATGTGGGGGGAACGAAGGAGGGGAACGAAGGAGGGGAACGAAGGAGGGGAACGAAGGAGGGGAACGAAGGAGGGGAACGAAGGAGGGGAACGAAGGAGGGGAACGAAGGAGGGGAACGAAGGAGGGGAACGAAGGAGGGGAACGAAGGAGGGGAACGAAGGAGGGGAACGAAGGAGGGGAACGAAGGAGGGGAACGAAGGAGGGGAACGAAGGAGGGGAACGAAGGAGGGGAACGAACTCTCACAAGGCATCTGATGGGATGACAGAAGACCAAGAAAGGGAGGCCAGAGGAGGCTGAGACTGACTGCAGGCATGCCCAGGCGTGGCGCGGGCTGAGCCCAGCAAGACAAGGGACGCCAATACCGAAGAACCTGGAAACTTGTAAGGAAAAGGTGAAGGTCAAACCAAAAGCTGAGTAACAGTCCCATGGCTTGTACGGAGAGGGAAGCAGACAGTATGACAAAGCTCAACAGCCAGGTGATGGTACGTTATGCAAAAAAAAAAAACCCAAAAAAACAAGAGACTAGGATTTAACAGGAATTAAGTGGAAATTCCTCAAGAAACAAGAATGGGTTTGGGACTAGAATGAGAGGCCTGAGAAACAGGAAAAGAGGAGACGGAGCAGGGATAAACAAGAGAAGAGTCTGCGCCTGCTGGACTGTACTACCCCCCAGCCTCTGCCAATCCTTAACCTCAGTATTCACCTGCTCCCAAGAAGTGCCTGGGGAACCCCACAAGCTTTATCAATTCCTCCTCTAAATCAAGTGTAAAAAATTCTAGACAGGCTTACTTCCAGGTGCAGGAATTTACAGTGCTGGTAATGGATCAAGACAGTGTAAGTATAAAATGTCATAATGGAATCCTTGTACCTGTCGTTTGCTACAAATTTGCAATACACACAAGAAATCACACACTCTGTGCTCTTACATTTGAAAGAGCAAATCCTCAGAAGCGAGGGAATACCACAACTGCAGTAACCAGGCAACCTAACTCAGGCTCCTCTGCAGGTACACCTGAAGCCAACTGTGCACGCTGAGATCACGTATGACTTCCATCCACTGAACCCCTGCTCATTAATTTAGTGCACACAAAGCTCACTCAGTGTGTTCCCTCTTCTGACAGACACTACAAAACTTCATTTCAACAGTCTTCAGTGTTGCTTATTTTTAGAGAATCCCAGTGCTTTGTAAACATTTATTTTGTAACGCTGGCAGAAGCACAAAAAGTAATGTATACCACCAACGAGAAGAGGGGCCTGCTGGGGAAAAAAATTAAAGGGAATTCTATAGCAGCAGCAGTGCCCACGCTCCAGCCTCCCACTGCCCTGTGTGCTTGTTTTCTCACACACAACTCACACCTTCACTTTGCTGGTTACCTACAAGGAGAATGCAGATCTGAGGTGTAGGCTACCCTTAAGAAAACGTACTACGTCACACTGCTGGTGCCCAAAATGCACCTGCCATCATCTGGAAATTAATCCTAGATCCTTAATTCGGGCAAGTAGGAAATGAGAAACAGAAATCCACGCTCATGCAGGAAAATCCTGATGTAAAGTTCTTGCCCAGCGTTGCAACGAGCTGTGATTGTAACAGGACTGGGCAGCAGACAGCTGCCTCAGCCTTCTCTTCCCAGACACCCACTGCTTCCTTTGCAATATATATCACAACTTCTGCAGCAGAGCAGAAACAGGTCCTGTAACGCAACAGCCTCCTTTATTCCACAGTCCTCACTGTCTTACGCACCGCATCAGACCCCAGAGGAAAGAGTGCCCAAGCCACAACGCACAAACAGAAGAGATGGTTTAAAGCTCCATAGGCTACTTGAAATCTGGATGCATTAAAAATTTTTTTTAACATTCTGGCCACGCAATTTCGATAACGTACATATGCAACATAACTGAACTTCATATAGTGTCTATAGTGCTTACTTGCAGGAGGTCTCTTCGAATGGTTCTCAAAGGATTTCCCTCTAATGCCAGGAATTTCAACTGAGGAAGGTTCCCCAATGTGTAAGGCAATCTGCAAATGGAAAGAACTCATTTCAAAGCAGCTTCAAAACATTTTCTAAAGCATTTGCAACGGTTTGTGAGGTGGCCTGTCAGCCTGCAGCTCAGGTTCCGTGGCCCCAACCTGACCTGTATTTCCCGTAACCCTGCTCAAGAGCTAACCACCACTGGCGGTCATAAGGGATGCATCTGGTCGTGTGGATCCGTAACACCACAGTAGCTGAGGGCTAATCTGAGCACCACAGTGCTGGTCAGTGTCTGACTCAAGCCAAAGGTGGAAGAAACTAACACCTGGAGTTGGTATGTAAATCCAAGGCAATTATCTTACTCCATGAAAAGTGGACAGACTGGGGCCCGCTGAGCTCTTCCGCACAGCAGCAGGCTGCACGCCAGGATCTCCCGTGAGCAGGGACACCCCTCGAGGTTGAGGGAATCCTTTCGTATCAGATACTGAGTAAGCGAATTAGGAATAAGCGCACTGAAACTCTGAAATCTCGGCTAAGTGATATAAAGGATTGCCTGCACGCGTATCACCCTTTAGACATAAACCACTGCCCAAGTCAGGGACTAAGTCTGGATCCAGCCGCACCTAGGCTCCTCTCTGAGGAGTTCAGCACACAGCGGGGGTCCTTTCTGAACCTCATGACTCAGCAGGAGGGTCTCCCTGAGAGTTTTGTCTGACGCTCTCCTCTACACAGTAAATACTCAAGTGTGCCTTGGCACCGAGTCTTGTTAAACCACTGTCACATCTACCCTTGACCTCTGTTAACTCACAGTCTTATTAATAAAATATGTTGTTGTTTCTCTCTCATGAGTGAAGTGCAGCACTCCATCCACAACAGGTTCAAATGAAAAGCTACAGAACATGCTACATTTAAGAAAGGCATAGCTTGATCACAGCAGTTACACAATACAGAAAGGGTTCCTTCATTATGATTGAGTCCTTTTTTAATTGCATTTTACAAAGTGAAGTACACCAGCTGCAGCTAATTGTCATTAGATGTCACTAGCTATGCCCCATCACAGACACAATGCAGTTTTGAACATTACCTACTGATATCATTGTTGGCGAGGTCAAGTCGCTCCAGCTTCTGAAGCAGAGTAATTTCATCAGGAACTGATTTTATCTTGTTGTCTCTAAGTTCCAATACAGAGAGGGAATTCAGATGCTTCAGGTTCTCTGCATTTAATATTTCAATCTGATTTTCACCAGCGTGCAATTCCTATGGAAAAAAAGATCACCCACAATTACGTTACTCTGGTGAAATTACTTTATAACTTACTAATCTCCTAAATCATGACACCAACAAAAACATACTATGACGTGGAGAAATACAGATCCCAATTCCCTTTCATCTGCATATGAAATATCAAATCTCCAAAGATCCAGAGGCAGAAGTCTGAACTGAGGCTTTCTAAAACCACCAGAACCCTCAGCTTTTGAGTTCCATTTCCAAGCTAGGAGTAAATCTGCTCCACTTTTGCCAAGAACTTGTCAACGACTTCTTTACTCAAGAAGTTTCCTAAATTCCAAGTTACAGGAAGTTGAGAGGGTAGCTCTCCACCTCCCTACTGGAAAGGCTTCGTTTATAATGGAAAAACCAAATGGTTCTTTAGCCCCAAAAGAGGGCACACATGCTGCTGGACACACTAAGACACTGAATTTCACACACCAACGTGGATTTTGTTAGAAAATGCTGAAATAGTTTGAGATTTTAACTGCTGAGTTCAGAGTTATGCAGAACTAAAAGAACCTACATTCTTTGATGAATTTGGTCACTGGAAACAACACAGTGATACAGGCGTTCACTTGGCCCAACCATTTTTCTGTTAGTTGAGTAACAAATTTCTGATGTTCTGAGACAGGTGATTCTCAATTTTAAACACATCAGGAATGAAGGCTACAAAATATCTGAAAGATCTGATTATGCTAAAAGGAAAGAAAAGGGTATACTTCCTCTGCAGTTACAAAGAAAAAAATGATAATGAACAATGTAAATTTATCCAGAAAATGATCCTAGAGATAAAAAGTAACTGTTACAGGCAATACCAGATCTGTTTTTTCAGTCATTCCTCTTCTAAATGTTTCTTTTATTTTCCAAACCTGAAGAGTACTGCTGCAAATCTGTCTTCCAAATTACCTTAAGACTGACCAGTGTGGACCGTAAGAATAATTGCAAATAGGGATGTATTAAACACAGTTCTAAACACAGAATTATCAACTTTTGATCACAGCACTTTACAAAAATTTGTATTTAAAGTATCAGTCATTATTTTAAAAGTTTACAGCAAATACATTTACAGCATACCAACCATTTCAAACCCTACCTTCAGTAATTTGCATGAAGGAAATTCTGGTAAGGAACGTAATTTATTTTTTCTCAGGTAAAGTTGTTCCAAAGACGCCATAGTCGCTAATTTAGAAGGTACGGTTTCCAGGTAGTTTTTACTACAATCCAGCTGTCTTAAGCCTACAAAGTAAGTGTGCAGTGACAAACAGAAAAATAAGAGAAAAATCAAAACAGTTTTCTACAGAAACATAAATAACCTGTTTTTTAAAATAAATGTAAGAACATTTTGCCGAACAGGACTTTGGAAGAAATCAAATCAACATTTCTGAAAACAAGGCATCTGCTTTTCATTTACTCTTCAGAGAACATCCTGGCAGGCTTCCAATGACACTGCCAGGTATAGCTCCCATCAAGAAAGGGTCCAATACTGCAGCCCATCTCCAAAAGATCTGCAAGTAATTTCTGTAGTCTCTATAAAAACTGGCTGTCTACCAGCTGTTCCTGTGGATCTCCCACAGCTCTGAAAATATGCGTTTCAGATCAACCACCAGCCAGCTTGATATTTAACATTCAAATGTTAGAAGTCAACTTTATCACTAATTTATGGTTTTTTTCCTCTCCAATAATTTCAACTCTCATTTATGCTTTATTTTCCACTCAAAATATGCAATAAAGAAAAAAAATTTCTCAAATTCCTCATTGCAGCCTTAAGGCTAATAACTTGTAAGCAGAACAATATTAATCCTTATGCTTTCTGATCATTCCATGCCCCATTTATCAAGAAATATGAAACATAAGAGGACTTGAGTTTGATATACAGTAGCTGTAGCTGATGGTTTTAAGTAATTCTGAACTAATATTCTTGAGAATACATTAACTCTTTAAGAATGTATTTTTAAAATCCTGAATAACATACATTACGTTTCTGAACACAACTACAGAACTGGCTCTATGGCATTTAATAATCTGAGGAAACTAATTTACTTTTCATCGCACTGATATCTGCAGGCAGGCTCCTGAGCTGATTACAAGCCAAATTGAGTCGCACTAAGTTAATGAGCAAAGCAAAACTTGTTGGAACGTCTGTGAGATGGTTGTTGGACAGATCCTGAAGATTAAAAAAGAGAGAGAGGAAGAGAGAGGGAGGTTAGAAATAGAGATGTTTAAAATATCCCACGAGTACTGCTGCTGCAAAGTTAATTACTGGCAGAACATTAAAATTAGATGGCTGACATCTTCAGGATTTCCCTGGTAGAAATGTGAATAGAAGAAACAAGTCTCCCATGACTGACAGATCACAAGGGATTTGATTTTTCTTAAAGTATTTCGCAAACAAAGAGCAAAACTTGATTTCCAACAAACAAAAACCCCCAAACAAACCACCATGTAATAACTGACAACCCACATATGTTGTTAGAATATTCACAAAGTTCTGCCATCTAGGCTACGGGGTTTTTTAATTAGCAGTAGCAAAACATGGATAAATCAGCCTTTCCACACAAAGAAATATTTTTCAGAAAGTTGTAATTTACTAATTCTTCTAAATTGACAAGTTGTCCAAATCCATCCGGCAGGTGACTCAGCTCATTGTGATGAAGAAGAAGGCTCTTCAAATGCGACAGCTGCATCACCTCTTCCGGGATACTTCTCAGTTTGTTGTGGCTGGTACGAACACAGGGAACACAAAGGGTAGAACCGATCACTCAGCGGCTGTACAAAGGCAACCACACGCAGAACGCTCGTGTCACACGTGGCGCTCCCCAGACCAGAGCTACACCCCGGCTACCGGCTGCGTTATCTCAGTCACATGCGGCCTGTGGAAGCACAAACTCCTCAGGCCCTAGAGCACGCGGGAAGCAGGCCCAGATCAGACACGCGGGATACTCTGTGCTGGCACAGACTAACTATTAATTACACCTCCCGAGAGACAGGCTTCTGCAAAACATCCCCACGCTGCACACACGCACAGGCCTGCTCGTCAGGATACCCTCACCTCGAAGAAAAATCTTGTCCCCTACAACTGTTACAGCCCTCTACGTTGGATTAGTTTCCTGGGAGAAATTCACTACGTTTGTTTCTTTATTTGCTCAAGAACACTTTTAATCCTCATCTGAATTTACAATATTCCAGCCAGATCTTAATTTTCTTTTGTTTTATGGAGTTCACACAGACAGTGCCAGCATACCTCTTTCTCCTCACACACAAATTTACAAAATTACTCCAGTAAAGAGAAGATTATGAACTTTCCAGCATGAACAAGAGCTACAGTTATTTCCAATGTATATTATTTATGACAAAAAGTACTTCTATACTCAAAACTGCCAGGCTGAAGCAAATGAATGTAGATATTGCTTTTGTGTGAATATTCAAAATATCACTGTTCTCACCTTCCAAGCAACTGTGACTGAGTATCAGTGAAAATAATTTTAACAAACCTAAGATCATCAATTTTGATCCAAAACTTAAAATTCTCAATATACTAATATTCTCTAGTTAAAAATCTAAAATTAATTTTCTGAAAGTTTTATATGTTGCAATCTCTTATTCACCCGGTAAAAGTCACTGCAATATTTCTCGTGTTCCAGTTCTGTAACACGTACTTACCTGACATCAAGTTTCTGAAGATTTTCCAATTGTCCTAAAGCAGAAGGAAGCGATGTCAGTTGATTATCATGTACCTGGAAAATAAAGTTTTTAGAATACAGTTACTAATTTGTACTTTGCAGGTTTTGTCTACCCCAGAAACAAACCAAGCTAACTGAACACACAGAATAACTTTGTACACAAGTAACAGCTACGTACACACCTCAAAGCCATTACCAATAGCAGCACTGCAAAATTCTGCAAAATTCTACTTAACTGGTAACAAACACTAAGAGATTAGATATGAAGACAGGGAGAGGAGGGGAGAGCAGGAAAGGTGGTTGCATCCAGTGATAGCTCTTCCTTCAGTGTCCATAATAAAACTTCCTAGACCTTTCTACAGAACAGTACCCACCACCAGACTGATATATTATCAGAGTGATCTGTAACAGTCTTTTCTTCATCCTGAGAACACAGCAGTGCCACTTCTACACAGCCACCACTGCAGGGAAATGGAGAACAAAGATACTGAGAGCAGCCCCAAGGAGAAGGACTTGGGGGGGTTGGGGGGTGGAAAACTGACTGTGAGCCAGCAACGTGCGCTGGCAGCCCAGAAAGCCACCCGTGTGCTGGGCTGCACCCAGAGCAGTGTGGGCAGCAGGGCGAGGGGGGATTCTCCCCCTCTGCTCCGCTCTCGGGAGACCCCCCTGCAGTGCTGGGTCCAGCTCTGGGGCCACCAACAGCAGGACACGGACCTGCTCGAGCGGGGCCAGAGGAGGCCACGAAGATGCTCAGGGGGCTGGAGCAGCTCCCCTGTGAGGACAGGCTGAGAGAGTTGGGGGGTTCAGCTGGAGAAGAGAAGGCTCCGGGGAGACCTTAGAGCGGCCTCCCAGGGCTTAAAGGGGCTACAGGAAAGGGGAGAGGGACTCTTGATCAGGGGGGTAGGGATAGGATGAGGGGTAACGGTTTTAAACTGACAGAGGGGAGATTTAGATTAGATGTAAGGAAGAAATTGTTCCCTGTGAGGGTGGTGAGGCCCTGGCACAGGTTGCCCAGAGAAGCTGTGGCTGCCCCCTCCCTGGAAGGGTTCAAGGCCAGGTTGGACGGGGCTTTGGGCAACCTGGGCTAGTGGAAGGAGACTGGATGGGCTTTAAGGTCCCTTTCACCCTGAACCAGCCTGTGATCTAAGACTGTTTTCCCACCTCTTACAGGGAGAGTACAGTCCTACCGTAACAGGATTGTTGTACTTACATCCAGAACAGTGAGGGCAGGCAGAAGTTTGACATCCTCTGACAGACTCTGCAGTTTGTTTGAGGCGAGTATCAGCTTGGTCAGGTCTGTTTGCTCCCACCAGCGATCCGCAGCACCAAAAGAGAGATTGTGACGAGCTTCCTCTGGAGTATCCAAATTTATCCGCCACACATGTTGAGGCACTAACATACACAAACATACACGTTAAGTGAATTCCTCAGATATTTACTTTCAAATGTCCACTGTCCTAATGCTTTTCATATATACATACACCCATCTTGTGAACTGTATTTCTAGATATTTTTCCAGAGCTGACACTAACAAGCTGATGGAAATCTGCCAGCAACAGCCAAAAGTAAATTGACCTGTGAAGATGGCAGGAATACTCATTGCTGTTGCTCCCTCTGTATTTTTCCCATCCTGCCCGTATAGCATTACCCAACAATAAACCCAAGGCACCGGAGGAACACGCAGCCCGCGGAACCGATCAGCAACCACCCGTGAACACGGCGCCTGTCCCCTCAGCTGAAGACCCGTGTGGTTCCCAGCAGAGCCAAGGGCTCGGCGCAAGGGCCGCCACTCCCCGCCACGAGGATCCCAGCCCGCCGCCGAGAGGCCCAGCTGCCCTGCCCGGCCCTCTGGGGCGGCCAGCCCGGGCTGCGGGCAGAAGGAGGGGTGTACCCGCCGGCTATGAGGGAGGGCCCCAGGGCCCGGCTCCCCGCGCTCACCCTCGCTAAGGCTGCGGCCCGCGAGGTTTAACTGCCCGCTCTTCCGAGCCGCCCGCAGCAGCCCCTGCGGTACGGCGGGGCCCGGCTCGGCCACCGGCCGCCCGAAGCCAGCGCGCGGATCCCGCACCCTCCGCGCCGCCGCCATCCCTCGCTGGAGCCCGGCCGGCACCGCCCCGCCGAGCAGGCGGGGTCCCGGCTCTGGCAGCCGCCCCGCCGGCCGCTACCGCCTCCCCCGGCCGCCATTTCCCGCCCGGCGCTGCAAGGCGGGGGGAAGCCGCGACGGCGAAATGGTGCCCCGAAAGGGAGCGGGGCGGGGGGGCTGCAACCCCGCCCTCCATCCCGGAGGGTGCCCGGGGCTGCAGGCCCGGGGGGCGGCTCTGCATCTCCCCGGGGAGGGGGTTGTTGGGGTAGGAGCCTGCTCCAGCTCCCCCAAAACCCAACAGCTGTTGAAGGTTAAACTTTAGAACAAGGTAGCAACACAATGCTTCGCTCAAGAAAGATGTTCTTTGTCTCTGTTAAAGCCAAAGGCGTCCCTCCTCAGAACAAGTCATAGCAAGGACATCCCAGAGCCATTAGACCTGGAAGAAGATACTAAAAATAACACCTTCAGGTCACAAAGACCCTCACCCCAGTGAAGACGCTTCCCCTAATCATGTGTAGTAGTAGAAGTATTGTGTCAGTGGTATTATAATTGTATTTAATTACTAACCAATCATTCTGAAGAGGATGGGCTTGGAAAAATAACTAACTCTGCCAGTTTTGTGCACAAATGCAGCGTGGAAAGTCCTGTTGGTGTGCTGTCAGGAGGAATCCCCCGTGCACCCAGCACTGCAATAAACCAATGTCAGCTTTCTAAACTATTATTTGGTTTGGAGAGTTTTCTTGGTTATGATTTTCGGTAACTCAGCCATGCAGCCACCTTTGTGTGAGATGAAAAGTGCCATTTCCATACCCATCTTGGCTCAGAGCGGGACTGCGTATGGTTTTCATCGCCCAGATCAGCTTGTGGTTTTGGCCATAACTCCCTCCAAGAAATGGGAGGACAAAGGCGAAGTCCTGTCCCCTCAGCAGCAGTGCTTCCCTGAAGAGCAGTCTGAACATTTGGTACAAATCCACACAGCCTGTGAACAAAGCAAGACCAGAAACTGTAGTTGAGGACACAACTGAGGACAATGCTCACTAATTATTGGGAAAGAGACTCAGTCACAAATTGGATGCAGCTGTGCACACTGTGCCACCCAGATCCTGCTTCCTGTCCTTCCTCTCCCCCATTTCTTTCTGCTAAAGTCTTCACTTTTGTCACAAGTGTGAATCCAGACCAAATAACCTGGGAATATTTGATACATACGCACAAGGTATACCAAATAAAAAGGCATTTTTACATCAACACACTGTTTTTCCTTTTTCCCTTTAGTCCAGAGTTTGCAAACTAAATAAAAATGTTAGACTGAAAAATCCTGGCTGTCTACCAATACTTGAGATAACAGAGACCGGTCACCACTTCCACCTTTTAAACTGTGGATCAGATCGATGTCTGCCTGATCCTACCAGCAGTTCCTGGTGAGAATTATGAAAAAGGAGCATTTTCCCCCTTAGTCACCGAACTTTTTAGTTGTAGCTCTTTTCACTTTCAAACACCAGGTTTGTGCTTCAAACAATACCCTTTTTGAAAAAAGCTTCTACTAGTAGTTCCACTGACCTTAAAAGTAATTAGTTAATTAAACCACATTAATACCAAATACCACATTAGGTAAATAAACATGTGATTCAAGCAACTGGCATACTTCAGGCTCTTGACTAAGGATTTTGGCCTTGTTAGATTTTTACCACTGTTCTAATTCCCTTTTTTCCTGTCTCCTCTCACTCTGGGAGTCATCAGACAGTGCTCCATAAGGAAGTGCTGGGTATTTCAACTGAGTATTAAAAAAGTCTGGAAATCCCAGAGTTTTGTGTGAAGTCTTCAAGTCAACTTTTTGTTTGTTGCTATAAGAGGAAGATATATTTCAAAGGGCAGGAGTTAAGCAAGCTGAAGCTGATTTGTAACAGGCAGGAATCATGACAATGATGGGAAGGGCTGAACTTCCTGGTATGATTAATATTAATTACTTTAAAATCCCTTTTATGGACTTTGGAAATAGCGATTGCTTTACTTACAATCTGAAACCAGGAGCAATAGAGCAGAAAATGTAGAGAACTCAAAGCACATTCACCTCAGTGAACCCAGGCAACAAGATACCTATTCAACTCATCTCTACATGAATACAATTAATTCACATAGCAATTGACCTAACATGTCTAAAATGCAGCAATTTTAAGCTTACAGCTCTGAAGGAGCAAGCAGCATTATCGAGCTCACCTGGACACCTTGGGCCAGACACTAGTAGCAACGTGCCAGCCTGGTTATAGTTGAGGCCTCTGAGACCCATTGGCCCCTCAGAAGACTGACCACAAGTACTCTGGAACCCCGACCGCCCCCGGGGTGAGCTCCCTGCTGCCGGCCCCACGGCCAGCTTAGGGCTCAACGCCCTCCGCCAGCACTAGAATCCTTCAGCCCGCTGAGGAAGAGGCGGGAGGCAACCGCAGCCCCCTCACGCCTTTCCCACCCTCAGGCAACGCCCGCTCTGCGCCTGCGCGGCGCGTCCCGCGCGCAGGGGGCGGGCAGCACGCATGCGCAGAGGCGGCCCCGTTCCCGCCTCACCTCGCGCTCCCGCGCGGGAGGTGATGGGCCTGGCTGCGCACGCGCTGTCCCCGCGCGCTCCCGGGAGAGGCCGGGGCCACGCGCATGCGCAGCCGCGGCCGCTCGGCGCGGGGCCGACGGGCCGTGAGCCTGCGTGGGTCCGCGCGCTGCGCGCACTGCGCCTGCGCGGGGGGCGGCGGCGGGGGATTGTGGGATACTGCGGCCCAGGCAGGCTGGTGAGGCGGGCGGCGGGGGTGCGCGGCGGGGCCGGGTCGGCGGCTACTGGAGGCACAGCCGGGAGCTGCAGCGCGGAGCTGCTCGGGCCTAACGCGCTCTTCCTCTCCCCGATGTGTCTGTAGCAGCGGAGCGGGCGGCAGCGCAATGGCTTCCAGCAGCGGCACCGACGTGATCCAGGTCACCAACGTCTCCCCCAGCGCCAGCTCGGAGCAGATGCGGACGCTCTTTGGCTTCCTCGGAAAGATCGAGGAGCTGCGCCTCTTCCCCCCTGAGTGAGTGGCGGGCCCTCTGCTCTCCGCTCCCCTCCCCCGCGAGGAGCGGGCCCCTTCCTCCGCCTCCCCAAGGCCCGGCCGCCGCCTCCGCCTTCCCCTCCCCTCCCCCAGCGCAGCGGCCCGCCTCCCGCTTCCCTCCTGCCTCTCCCTCCCTCCTCCCTCCCTGCCTCCCTCCATGGCGGCCGGCAGCGGGCTCCTGCCGCGGCGTGACTGCCAGGCCTCGGCTCGCTGGGGAGCTCGGCCAGTGGCCCCGCCGGTCAGCAGCGTGCGGCTGTGCTGGGGGGACTAGCAGGGAGCGCGCTCGGAGCGAGCCGCGTGGCTCCGCGGCCGCCTTTCTTCTCGCAGAGAGTCGCCTTGGGAGTTTACGTGCTTATTACAGTTGTAATTATTCACGTAATTACGTTAGGCGCGTATCTGGGGAAAAGGCCGTCATTTCAGGCATGCAATTACACGCAGGATTCCTCCTGTCAAATGTACATTTTCCTGCGGGAGCTGTTTGCTCCAGGCCTGCCTGGTAACCTCTGCTGCCTGGGTAGCCTCCAGAACTGTAGGCAGTTTATAGACTGTTGGCCACAAAACCAAAATTTTGATATAAATATGCATCCCTTGCAAAGAATTCTGTGCAAAATGGGTATGTAATCACTAATACACGAATAATACACATTTATTATGTTAGTTGGGTGTTAACGTTGGTTTTGGTCATGTCAGTTTGATTCGTTTTGCAGAACCTAATATTGTATGTTGATCTTCTACATGTGTATTGTGTAAGTGAAAAGGTTTCTTTTTGCCATGATGAACGAGGATTGTTTGATTGGAGAAAAACAGGAACACAGTTATTTTTAATACCCAAGACTATTTGGATTTCTTTGTTTTAGGGAAAAAAAAGCTATCACAAAGAATTCTTTTTTTTCATCATTGAGTCTTCAATCTCTGCTAGCACAAAACCAGGAAAATTCACCCATTCTGCTATCTGGTTATGTATGCAAATTCAGAAATGGTATTTCTGGTGTTCTTGTAGTTTCTTACTTTGAGTTGGATTTTGGCAGTTTCATGCTGGAAATTGAAGCACAGAAAGAAATGGAATGTGTATAACTGAAATTGAGGGACAGTTCCAGACGAGAGTTGTTAATAGCTTGGGTAACTGTGCCTGAACAGCAGAACCAGTAATGCTTGGCAGCCAGCAAAGTCACTCACCTTTAAACAGATGCCGTTATTTGGTGTGCTGCTCTGTATTTTAACATTTTGCCCAGTTTTTAAGGAAGGTTATTATAGGTGAATTCTGTTTCTGAAACTTTGTAATTTTAGATACATATTAACTAATTGTTAAAAGAATACTTTTGTGGTATCAGAATGAAGTGGTCTACAAAAAATCTCCAAATCCAAAGCCCAGCCCAGCCCCTCTCCTTACCATACTCCAGACTGCCTGTATATTCTTAGTTTGGCTCCTTTGCACAAATATGTGGTGCAATACTGGCCCCACAGGGCCCTGCTCAGCACAGATGCTGGCTCTGCATGGGGCTGTGCTCTGGAGAGAGAGCTGTGATGGTTATGTTGTAGAGCTGGGCTGTGGGAAGAGAAGAGCTGGCTTCCCGGAGATCTGCGTTGTACCCTTGTGTCTGTGATGTTTGATACTAGTAGATACTCTCAGTAGATGTTTTTAGGGCAGATTTACTGGTTTGTGGCCTGGCGTTTGTTTCTGCAAAAAGGCCAGGCTCCTGCATCTGCCTGCTGACTTATGCCTCCTTTGTTCTGGCACTGGTGTTCTTCTCACTTCAGCTGGGTCATGTTGTTGGTATAAAAAACTACCAAGCTGACAGCCTCTGCGGCGGTGTCGGTGAAGGCTGAGCACTGAGGGAGGAAAGGCAACCAAGAACTCCAGCAACCCAGGTGCCAGATAGCTCAGATTGGATGACCAAAAATTACTTAAAACGTTTGCCCTAAATTTCTTTTGTATTTCAAAGCCCTAAAAGAAGGAGGAGGATAACATTTCTTCGCCTTGTAGGGATATTGTGAAGGTTTCTTAGTATTTATGAAAAAGTTATAAATCTAGAAAAGCCACTGAAGAAAATAGTGTAAGTAGGCCTTGCACAGGAGATGTAGAAAATACTGAATAGCTGTTGAAGTGAATGTTATATCTTCATTCTAGAATGTATGTCTTGGAGGAAAAATAGCGTTTTTGAAAACTGTATATAAAGGTTGTGCAGTTAATACTAGAGCAGGCAGTTTTTCGGACTGGGGTTAATTTTTAACCTTACTATTTTAAGGAGGTTTTGTGTCATTCCTTTTGTGGTGTTGTCCACACAGAGATGCCAAGAGCTCTGGCACCTCTAGACTCACTGAGAATCTCCACTGGGGTGCTCAGGGATCTGATCTTGGAATGCTTTAGAGTTTCTGATTTCATTTCACACCGAAGAGGGGTGTATTTTCTAATAGTGGCAGGTTTTTTTATCTGTTTCTTTTAAAGCCTTTTCTGTTCCTTCTTCTTTAAACTTCAGGTCCTCACTTTCCTGTTCATGGTGTTCATCCATTTTTGGGGGGGACAGGATATAAATTATAATCTGAAAATTCTCTCCGTAATCCAAATCTCTTTGTGTCCCAGATTATACTGGGCACAAGTATTTCTGAGTAACCAGTCCCATTTCCATTGCTCTACCTCCTTATTTGATCTTTCTCTCAGTCACTCTGGTTCTGCTGTCACCTGCAGAAGTTCCCTATTCTCCTGGACTTCCAGATCAGATAAAACTCCCTGAGCTTTTCTCCACTTCTGTTTCTCTTTCCTCATCCATCTCCTTATCCCAGTTTATTTAATCAGCTATTACACATTTATGTATACCTCAGCATCATATTACACCTTTAATCCACAGCCAGCTCTGTGACTTCTTCCATTTTCCTCCCCAGACCCTTTCTTCCCTCCTTCTTCCTCTTTTTTCCGATGCCATTGTCTGGTTCTTGTCTTTATTGTATTCTGTGTATCTTTATCCTCCATGGTAGGCAAAACTGAAAAGTGGAGGGACTAGATTTCTGAGAGTGCTTTTTTTTCTCTTTCTTTTTTTTTTTAAAGTGTGTATATGCATATTATATATAAGCTGATTTCAGCATATTGTGTTTTGCACATGAAAACTGCCTTTCCATCAAAACTTAAGTTTCTGCTCTGAAACTTGGACATAAAAGCTCTCAGGCCACTGGTGTTTGATAGAGAAACCAATGTGTTCTTTGGTCTTGCTCTTTAGATAGGAATGATCCAGGCAGATTTTTATGGAATGAGAATTTTACCAAGAAAAAAGCATATCTGATGGAAAATACAGTCTACAGAGTCAAAGCTCGATAAAATTAGGAGCATACTTAATAATTTCTTATATTGGGTGGCATAGTAACAGGCAAGATCTTTTGTCTTCTCTGATAACTGCCAATAAACGTTATAGAAGGGCTCTGTCAGAATACCGCCGTTACTTGCAATTGCCGCTGGAGTTGGTCTGCTGAGGAGGGGGTGACAATGTTCGTTTCCAAGGGAAGCACATGGGTTGCTTCTTTTTTGGGGGGTTTGTTCTTCTCTGAGTTTTTTTTTTAACTCAGTTTCTTCCCACCCAATGAACTTGGTAGTGTTGAAGAACATCTCTTGCATGGACAATCTGTTTGCTCCGGCCTGATTCTACATCAGTAATAATGTTTATGCAAGTGGCAGAAATATCCCTTAAAAAAATCAGATTTAAGATTTAAGATGCTGGTTGCAATATGAGGGAACTTTGGGGTGAGTGGTTAGAGGTTATGATACAAAGGTTGGATTTCCCTGTTTATCTGCTGTATTTCAGAATCTCCTGTACTTCAGAACGGGTACGTTGTTCAGACACCAGCCCCAGTAAATCGTCGTGTGTCTCAGCGTTCATTAGCATGATGTCTGAGAGGGAGTTACTAAATCTTTCAATCTCTGGTGAATTAGAATAATGATGGCCTTTTTTTGGTAACTGTTGAGAACATTCTGTTCTTGATGAATTTCACTCAGCCACAGCTTGGATTTTAGAGTGACTAGAAATACATTTTTAAAAATTAAATACACTGATTTATATTAAATGTCAGGCTGCATAAGCATAGCTTCACGTATTTTCGGTTGTTTTTGTAGATTCAGCTAGGGTACTCGTGTATATAAACATGTTTCGTGTTCCCGTGTTGTCACAGACATTTTAAGAATGTTTGAAAATACTGTACTGCATCTATGTAGTAAATTGTTTCATTTTTGTAGAACTTAGATTAGTATACCGTTCAAGTATGCCGTAACTCCTTGATTTACTTTTCCTTAAAATTTTACTACTGGGATTTTGTTAAACAGTGTCTGCTAATGCTGCTTTGGTTTTTATGTTTTTATGCAAATGGTTAAGAAAAGGCACCATTTTGGCAAGGATTCATAGATACAAAAGAACTAATTGTTTCAATTTTTCTATCTCCCCCATTTATGGCTACAACGTTACTTTCCAATTAAGTCTGCAAAGTGTTCGGTGAAGTGGATGTTTCTAATTTTAATAGGCTGCTCCAATCTAGTTTTTAACACCAGGTTAAAGTATATTAAGGTGTGGTTTGATGGACGTTTGGGGCAGCTCTTGAGCTTGTGTAGCTTGCATGTTGGGCTCAGCCTATGCTCAGTGGTGCTGGAGGTTAGATAATTTTTTGGCATTTGCACTAACAAAAATAGATCTTGGATGTCTGTCTTGTTGATGTCAAAGTCATCCTCGTTTCTCCTGAATTCTGACAACTCTCTCTGCACTTTCAGTGCTTAAAGACTTGATCAACATTCTTCAACCCAGATAAAACTGTTTTGGCAGTGGGATGCCTTTTGAACAGATAGTCTTACAACTGTTTCTGGGAATCTAGTTGGTAAAGGTAGATCTTTGTCATGAAGAATTAGTGAATATTTTTTAGAGCTCCCTCTTTAGGCTGATTTGTACCTCTGGTACTTGAGGGCAGAACTGCACAGCACGTGTACCCTGGTCTTGCTTAGGAACCAGGGCTTTAGCACTTGCTGCTACTTTCAGTACCTGCCCTGCGCCTTCTGCACCATCTGCTGCACAGTTGTGTCTACATAGCAAATTTTTTTGCTGTCTTTTAGTTTATACGTCTGTTTAAAGCAAAATCTCCACCATTTTCAGGATATATAGACTTTTGAAACCTCTTCAGGATGTTTACCGGGTTGGCTCTGGCTCTGGTTTTCGAGGATTTGGTTTGGTTTTGTTTCAGGGAAGGGGGACACAGCTGCATGACTCATCTACAACTCTTTCCTATTGTTTTAGGAAGTAGATATTTCAGTTTTACTTAAGTGACTCAAAATTTCTGCATTCTCTTTTGGATTTTCCAGTCTGGGGTTTTTTACACAGCTCTGCTGACAGATGCCTGTTTTGAGCTGTGGAGTAGGTACAGACCTATCTTGCAAAGAGGTCTGTGTTTACTGATCGGTTGTTTAGGAACTTTTCACCCATTAGTGAGATCTCAACTGTGGTGTTGCCTGCCTGAGCTGCTTGAATTTCTTTGTGTTTAGTTCTGTTACTGCCAAATGGCAGACACGTGTTCAGCAGCGTACGTCCCTTCAGAACGAACTTGGCAGTTTCTGTATGTGTGAGAAGCAGCACAATGAGGTTTGGTCTAGAAGCCTTTATGAAATTGTGTTGATAAGTAAAATCACAGTGGTCTTTTAATCATTACCCTCTTCATTTCCGTCGTGGTTTAGCTACAGTTTCATAATTTACCGTAATAAGTAATCTGGGGCCTAAAGCAGAGAGTGTAAAACTACTGGTTTTGTTAACTGATGAGATATACATAGTAGGTAACTTTTTATCTTTTTTGAGCAAAGTTTTTCTTCATCTCCTTCCCTTCTCACAGACAGGTCATGAAAACTAGTTTGTGTTTAGGTGACTGGTCATAGATATATTGTGCATAACAGAATTAATGTCCAGTACAAATGAGACAATAAAACTATTTCTTCAATTTTACAGTGAATTTGGCTTCATTCAGTGTAATTTTCTATCTGTGGTCATGCAAAATGATGTTTGATACAAAACCTGCAGTCGAGCTCCTGCCTGGAGAAGTACCCCATAGCCCCCTGAGACTTCCTGGCTTGGTGAAAGTGGGGAGACAATAGAAGTTACAAGGTTCATGCTGTCAGACTTGCTTCCATCTAAGTAATTTCTTTCTTTCTTTTTCAGTGATTCTCCCTTGCCTGTTTCATCACGTGTGTGTTTTGTAAAGTTCCATGATCCTGACTCGGCAGTTGTGGCCCAGCATCTGACAAACACTGTATTCGTTGACAGAGCGTTGATAGTCGTACCATATGCAGAAGGTTTGTGAATTGTTTAATGGTCTATGAAGCCACCATACGATGGCATTTTATTTCAGTATAGTTCACAAAAATGAGGATTAGTAAAATGTCAAACATGTAAGACATTAACATTTTGAAACCCTTGGTATATTGCCATTGGCCCATGGATTAAATAATTTTTTTAATCTAGTGACACTGAATGAAGGTGGAAAGTTTACCTCTTAATGGTTTTGTGTGTCTTTAAGTTTAGAATATTAACACTTTAGGCAGAATTATTTGCAAATTTTGCCCTTTATCAGTCTCAATGAGACATTTTCCTAAACAAACTTATGCAAACAGGTCAACATTTTAAGGAAATTTTGCCTTAATAATTGAAGTGTTTGCCACTTGCACATAGGCATAAATCTCTTTGTGAGGCTGGTGTCTCCCTCCCTGAGAGCGCAGGGGAGAGTAGCTTAACATTTCTCCGAGAGATGCTGCCACTGCCCTTAGTTGGGAACTTCCCTGAAAAGGCACTCGCTCTCCTTGTGAAGTCCAGTATACCAAGGGTTTGAATAATTATGGTTTAATTTGAAAGTGAGATCTTCCAAGAGGTGCCAAATGGGCACTGGTACTAGTTTTTTATTCCAAGTTTTCTTGTTCATCCTTGATATATTTTTATAGAATTTCACTAAATAATAAACTCTTCTCTCTGTTATTTGTGTGTGTGATTTTTGTAGTGGAGAAGGCAAATGCAAAGCCCTTCCAGATGACTGAAAAACAGTGGGTCCTCTGCAGCTACAGGGGATTCTAGACATTAACTAAAGGCCAGCAAGCACTCAAGTCCCCAAGTGTTTTCCTGGTGTAACCACTTGTTAACTACATTTTCTCTTCTTCTTTTTATTTTTACATTTTAGGGTGTTACAGTAATTTGAAAGGCAATGAGCAGGGTTTTTGGAACTTACCTTAAAAACAAAGTGCTGAGAAGACACCTCTTCTTACAGAAGTCTTATTAAACTCTTCTAGACTTGCTTTAGAAGTAACTGATTTCCATTGTACTGTTTCTTGATTTACTTCTGAAATAATGGATTTTCCCAGATCGTTTGAATTAAATAAAATCTCTGCAGATTTAAGTCATACTACAGTGATAAATTTGGTACATGGCCTGGGGTCAGACCTATAATCAAGACATTGTAATTCTGTAGGCTGTCTTTTGAGGCCTGGGGAGCTGTCTTACCTTTGTATTCCTTAAACTTAAAAGATACGAAAACTTAATTTGTGGAATGTAGGAATCTGCAGCATGACCTTTGATTGAGCCGTGCTGCTTTTGGAGAGTACAGAACACATTCTGAAATTACCACCGAGTTACTGCTTTCTGCTTTCGCTAGTTTAGGTATAATGATAGCATAGTGGAAAGGCATCTTGTCCTCGTCTTTGTATTAAAGAATTATATAGCAACAGTCCCTCCGAGTTAGTACTGAACTACTCTCCAAGGCCCATGGCGAGGAATGTTAGTGTTTAACTTTTCCAGTAAGGATGAAAACATTTTTCTCTTTGTCAGTCTGACTTTGTCCATTGTGCTTGATGGTGGATAAATCTGGCACATAGAGAAATCTGCCCAGTAGTTAGTTTTGGTTCAGATTGTGTAAAGAAAATAATAAAGTAGAATATTTTAACGGGCCTGTTTAAATCAAGGAGTTCCTCATGGGCTGTTTCTTGTGGTGTTCTAGCGGTTCAGAATGTCGATGCTTTTGGCATAATGATGTGGCATATCACAAGAGATATGTTCAGCCGAGAAAGTTATGCCCCCTGGTTCTGTAATCACATGCTTTTGTCCTTGCACTGGAGTAAGAGTTTTCCCTGCAAATGTGTACTGCCAGGGTCCCAATTCAACAAGCTGTTTAAGCACGATACAGCAAGATTCTTAAAACCATAGTGAAATTGCTCATGTGCTTAAAGCCAGGCATATGCTTAACTACTGTGCTGAACTGGGCCCTTTTATCTTTTATTTTCTATTGTGATAATTCTGTATGAATATTGCCTGTCACTAAAGTAAATGTTTATTATCTGTTTAGTGCAATAATTATCCCCTATATCACAAGCGCACTCCAGTTTTAGCATACACAGACATTTTGGTGTTGGCTGTTGCTTTGTGTTATAGAACTATACACAAAGTCTACGGTAAGGTTTAGTATTTGTAATTTTCACTGTGATATTCCTAGATTTGGAAGGAACTCTAAGATTAAAGATGGCTGGGGGGGGTATTTAGGTTCTTTGGTTAATGTTTGTTTCTTTTGTCTGTTTCTTTTTCTTTCATTTCTACACATTCATGCAGTATTTCATGGTTCTAACAAAGCAGCAGTAAAAAAAACTCTTGAAGCATGAAAATTAACTGGTGAGGGGCCTCATTGCTTTTTTTAAAATTGTAGTTTATTTATTTCTAAATACTTTTTAAAAAAACAATTAGAGGATCGGATGCATGATTTTTTTTAATGGATGCAGATCTTCTATGAGGTGTCTCAAGATAAGTCTGAGGATTTGTATTTAGATGCCAGAAATGTTGTAGTTGCACTAATTTGAAATGTTTAGATATAATTTATAAATATCCTCTGAGACATAATTTTGCATGCAAAATTACCCCATAATCTCTCTGTAGGTATGTTAATATATTTATGCATTAATGCCCTTTATCTAAATGACCTTTTTCCCCCCTCTCCCTCCATAACTTTTGGTATCTAAATTGATGACAGCTCAATGACACAAGCAAGATAACAGTGCTGTGTATTATACATTTGTTTATATTATCGGCACTTCTCAGTATAGGTGGAAGGAACCATTACCTTTATTTAACAGTGGTTTTTCTTTTTTGTTGTTGTGTTTTACAGTTCTTTTCCCTGGTTCAGCCTGAACTATATACCAGGCCCTGCTGAAAATACCACCCAACAGTTTTCTTCTGCAGCTTATCCAGTTTCTCTTAAGTGCCCTGTACATATTGTATGTTTTATGATGAGATGCAGTTTCTTAATATGTATTACAGAAACACTACTGGTATTTGCAAATATATAGTAAAATTGTTTTATTGAACTCTCATTTTGGGGGCTTGGGCACATTAACAAATTAATCCATCTGTATAGGGCTTTTGCTGTTGGATAGAATAAAAATACCTACATAATTACTTGTTTTGTAGTAGGACCCTTAAAATTATATGTGCAGAGCAGGCAGTAAAATAAGACACTTGTCTTAGTTGGCTGCAAGATTTTGGGCCAGAAGTTTCTTCTGAAATGGCAGTATGTAGCAGCATTCTTGGTACAATAAGCATGGCACATACTGGAACAAATGCATTTTACTGCACAGGTAAGGAATGTGCCACAATATACCGTATGTATGCACCCATCCACCCACAGACACACATACACAGCGTGTATTTGAAGATCTGCAGAGACTCATTTTCATTTGACAAGTCAGCAAAAGCCCTACGCTTGATTCAACCAAAAAATATTTCCATACCTTCTCTTTAAGTTTTACAAAATTTATATGGTAGGTGTAAAAGAAAACATAGTGAACTGTACCATATTATTAACCCCTAAATCAAACTTTTTTTGTCTTGTGTATCTTGATTTTTCTGTGTGCTTTATAGTGAAGCAGCCGACACGAGTCGTTGTTCATAAAACAGCTTTTGAAAGTTGAGAGCACACCCCTGGAGAACCGACTGTGCTTGCTTACGTTTGGTTCATGACTTAAAAATCGAGTACAGGTGATGAAATCTTGGCAGTGTTAACAAAAAAGTAGTGTGTATTGTGCTATTTTTTTGCTCTAGAAACTTAACCATTTGTAGAGAAAAAGGAACAGTCAAATTTTCACACATTGAAGTTTCATTCTGACAAAAAATTAATGATAAATATTAATAGACATCAAGCTTTGTATTTTAGCCAACATAAGTACTTTCAACAAACTCAGGTGGTGTATCAGGGAGACATTTTCTGGGTGTATTTGTGTATTTTCTGCCTTTGAAATGGGATGCGTTCTAATGCACGGCTATTTCTCTGCAGGAGTTATTCCTGATGAGACTAAGGCTTTGTCTCTCTTGGCACCAGCCAATGCTGTGGCAGGTCTGCTGCCCGGAGGTGGACTCCTGCCTACTCCCAACCCACTTTCTCAGGTAGGCTTCTCGGGAAGGGACTAGATGTATTCTGTTCGATTCTAACTTACTCGCCGTGGTTTTTGTCAGGACAAATAGACTGACGTGCTAATGCTGATTCCTAGAATGTTTTCATTTATGTACCTCCCTGGATTGTTACAGCTATCTGATATGAATTGTGGCAAAACGGTGATAAGTTGCTAGATGGGGTACTTTTATTTCCCTAATAGGATGCTCTGGTATCTCAGGGCCCCTCCCAGTGTTTCTCCCTCATCCCTCTCTTATCCATTGTGCGCTTAGATTTGATGAGCATCTCGTAGATTTTAAATTTGTGAAGTTCAAGGAGTTGCCATGCTGTGGAGATACCTTCCCTTAATACTCCAACTGAGGGGGAAAAGTGGTAGCCTGTATTTGCTTGTTATCTAAATATACAAGTATTTGTGTGGAAAGTGAACAGTAAGAACAATACGTTGTGGAAAAAGCGTCAGTCAAAGCACGTATCTTATCAGAGAACAGAATCAAAGTACCAGAGGCAAATTAATAAGGATAAAGCTTCGTTAATTCTGCAGTTCTCAAATCCAATTCTTCAGCTTGTGCTTAGCTCTTCGTGTAGCTTCTGTTATGATTTCTGATAGCATGAAAGATACTTGCTGTTGAGTTGTTCAGAAGGTCTCTTTAACCATATGTAGAGGGAAAAAGTCTAAAGTTTAACTCTGAAACTCGAGGAAAGTCATGGAAGAAACAAATACCACCCAAAAGATTTCTTTCACCAAAACCTGTATGTATATAAATTCCTGAAAATGGTCGTTGAACCACCTTCATTTTAGTTCTGTCACTCTGAATCCCAGCCTACTCTCAACCCACTTAATGGTAGAATTTATTTAACACACCCATTTTATGGAAAATTGTGGTGGATGGTAATTTTTTTCAAACCCATCTGGAAAGCTTGTTATGTAGCTCCTTTTGACTTACTGGGAGTTGAGCATCTAACTTGGTAAAGACAAATTAGAGCTGTAGTTTGTGTTCACAGAATAAGTGTGTAGGAAAGTGGCTTTTTCTTTTGAGGCTGCCGGGAGAAGCCTGTAGAGTTTCAAGAGATGAGCTAACTGAAAAACTCGTCGTCAGGAAGCGGAAGGCTCTGCTGCTCCTGCTGCTGCTGCTTTTGTGCTGGCTCGAGCCCGTCAGATCCTTCAGGGAGCAACTTGTGTCAGCCCAGTGCAGACAGCACAAAAAGAGGTTCCCCGGTGGCTCAGTGGGTTCAGTTGGTTGGGAAATGAGTCTCCAGTGCCCAAGCAGTCAGAAAGGAGGCGGTGGGAAGGGAGGGCGAGACCTGGGAGCAACAGCACAGCGTTTGAGTAACATAGGGTCACAGGGGTTTTAGCACAGCGTATGTTGTTTCAGTATATGTTTTGATCATCTCACTTTAAATGGCCAAAAACTGAGGCTCTTTTATGAGGCTTCGACATTAACTGAAGGAATTCAGACTTGTGCCGTCATCCTACTTACTCTTCCAGTAGCTTTTCAACCCATTTGTCGGTTTTAACTAAATTTGAGAAATCTGCAGAGATGTAATGATATATATTGTCTTTGAATGTAAAAGATTAATTTAAATCCTAAAATGATTTAGATATGCAGTAGTTGGCTCAGAACCTTATAATGAATTTTCATTTTAACACTGGAAAAGAATTTAATGTTAAACTATTTCTTGAATGTAGTGGAATGCTTTACTTCCCCCTCCCCCTGCCCCCAGTTGGGATGCAGAGGAAACAGAATTTCGGTTTAGAATATTTATAGGAAGAAAAAATCCTTCATATCTAAGCTTCGAAGTACCTGAAAAAGGAAAACTGAAATACTCTCACTGACCGTAGTATAATGTTTCTTGTGGCTAGAAGGCAAAGTAAAACGCAGTTTGAGTTTCCAGATGTGTACTGCCTGGGAATCTTGGTCTAGCAGCTTTTATCCGTTGAGTATGGCCTTGTCTAATTGCTGTCTTCGTTACAGATTGGTGCTGTTCCTTTAGCTGCTTTAGGAGCTCCTGCTCTCGATCCTGCCCTAGCTGCTCTTGGGCTTCCTGGAGCAAACTTAAACTCTCAGGTATGTCACACATTCTAAAATTTTCTTTATTGTTCCTAGCACATATGTAGCTTGACTAGCATACGTGATGCTCTTGGTGTTCAGCACTATATTAAATAACAAGCTGGAGATCTGGAAATACTATTTTTAGATTTGAATAAGTGTTACAAAATACTACTTTTTATTAAAAGCTTGGCTCAATGTAGTCTGCAGAGGCTGATGGTTCTTTAAATTATTTAGAACTGTTACAGAATGCAGTCTTTGTTTCTTGGCATGGCATGTTTTCTGTTTTAAAAGTAATTTTCATTTATGTCAGTTTAACAGCCACTGTCTGAAAAATCCAGTGATTGATTTTTCTGAGCACCTGTTTGGAATAAATAGTATCTGTAGGAATATCAAATTAAATGCAGGACAGACCTAAAAAATAATTTGGGACTAGAAATGAAATATTTCAAGTATGTATCATTATCAAGCTGTGAACCTGTCTTGTACTTACAGTAAAAAAAAAAAAAAAAACGACTTGAATTTTGTAGGTGTAGAAAATACTAAGGAGACTTTGTTATACTGTAGCCTTTTTGAAACTGAAAAAAAGAAGACTTTAAGTACTAAGTAATAGTGAGTAGAATATTGAGCTAATATTTAAGATATAGGAACCAAATGTTGTACAGAGAACATGTTCTACAGGTACAACATGTAGTAATAATTTAATGCATTGCTGAGAAATCCATCATTTAGCATTCTTTTTATGCGTGCCATGTGTAGTGACAAGAAAAATAATGGTGATAATGAAATAACAAAAAAAAGCATTCTAAATGCCTATTAGAAAAATGTAGATTTGGTGTGAAGTTTCCTTTGTCCATGAAGCCAGCTGATGGCAACAAACTCTGGGTTCAGCACATGGCTGCCTCTGTATAAAGAAAATCAGTGGGGACTGAGTGTTTTGGTGTTAATACACCACTGGTACAGGAAGTGACCAATTATAGTAATATCTGGATTTTCTGAAGAGCTGTAAAATATATTTTTTGGTAGAATTTTTAAAGAAGCTTTGGTGTATTGTTCATAAATTGACATTGAGGACTTCCCATGGACAGGCGACTTAGTTCTCTAATGAGATCTCTATTCTCTTGAAGTAACAGAGAAATAACCTGTAAATAGCAGAAGTGTATTTTTATTTTAAAGTGCTTTGATTCTGTCCAGGAAAGGGCCTGTGTTTGGCTGCCATGGAAAAAAAAGTATGTAAGCACCACTGAAACATGCTGTTCACACCCTCGCCACCATACACAAGCTTTAAAACAGAACAGTACGCCTTTTTGTCTGTAACTTGTTTGCGGTATGGTGTGTTTTGTTTTGTTTTCATCTGTAGAGACTTTTTGCTTTAGCCACTGCTGAAGGTACATTCAAGGAAGATAATCTTCTTAAGCACACATATCTTCTAACATCGTTTTAACTTTTTTTTTTCCCCCCTCCTTACAGTCTCTTGCAGCAGATCAACTACTGAAACTTATGAGCACAGTGGATCCAAAGTAAGCATCAGTGTTTACAAACATTGATATTGCAGTACACTTGATCTTGGGAGTATCTGTCATGATTCAGATCCAATCTTTGTCCCGCTGGATCTAATTAAGGTTGGAGATAAGCAGTGTCTTGGGGGTCTTATGCGGACTGGTTTTTTCTGTGGTAGAGAGAAGAGGGGGAGGTTATGATTATTCGGCCTTGTCTCTACAGAATAACACCAATTAATCTCTGGGATTTTATTTTGCTGGAGACAGAAGTTTAGTTTTTCCTACGTCATTTTTGTCACTTCTGTGTCCATAACGTA
This sequence comes from Strix uralensis, assembly GCF_047716275.1. Classification (NCBI taxonomy): domain Eukaryota; kingdom Metazoa; phylum Chordata; class Aves; order Strigiformes; family Strigidae; genus Strix; species Strix uralensis. The sequence goes on along the minus strand of NC_133979.1, from coordinate 1,470,386 downwards.
AAGGTGGAGCCAGCACCGTACGTCCTGCCAGGGTGAAGTGAAAGGGCTTGGGCTGAGAATGAGCCGAGACCAGCAACGGCTGTAAAAGACAATAATAAAAGAGTCTGTGCATTACAGCTGTCGGACGGTAACAAAAGGCACTGTGTCCTATTGCTTGGTAGAAAAAGGGAGCAAATAACAGAAAGCACAAGTATTTGTTAATTTTAGTTCAGCATTCAGAAAAAGGATAATTTTGTTCAAAATAGCATGGCATGGGACAGCAAGTAGGGAAGGGTTGTAGCAGTTGATGTATTAGCGTGCTGTTGAGCTGGTGATAACGTTGCAGTAGGGTGATGAAAGCACGTGCCATTGGAAAAAGTATTGGACAAATTGGTAGATGAAAAGTGTGCTAAATGCAAAGAAACCACATCGGAAAGGCCTTGGGCTGCAAATTGCAGGAAGCTTTGGAGAGAATTCTTTCAACTCTCCTCTTCGGGAAAGCATACCAATGTGTGCTTGCCCTGCTGCTGTAGCAGCTAACCAGACCTCTTTAACCCTGCTTGGCTGTTCCAGGGTTTTTAAATGGTCAGAGCCATCCCCTATCAGGGGACACCGCTATGTATGTGCTCAGCTTCACTTTTAACACTCTTCTGGCATATTATTTGCTATTTTAAATTGACATTTCTCTGAGCAGGGAATGCATAACAGATTGAGCAAACCAGTTACCCAAGATAACGGGTTAGATAAACGTCGGCTGGGTGTTTTGGGTGTACCTGGTTGGCTTCAAAGCCAGCTTGTAGAACACATCTTCTGAACTTCAAATTTCATCACCGTTGGTGGGCTTCTTAGTGTGCCTTATAAAAATGGAAACCAGCTTTCTGCTGTGTAATACACCATTGCCTGTGAAGTTGCTCTTTCAGGTGATGAGAATTGAAATTGTGTTGTACAAAAATATTCTGAAAAGTGTCATTAGAAACATCTGTGCATGACAACGCAAACTTTCCTGCTCTTTACTGGAATTCCAAGAGCAGTATGTGCTGGTACCTTGTGCCCCTGTTTTCAGCAGAGGTACCACATCTCAGACTTACCACTCTGGTGTCTGAAGGGTGACAGAACGCGGGCAGACTCTGATTCACTCAGATCAGGCACTTTGGATAGGCTGCAAGCTGACAGTGCTGGCCTCTGTTTCTTGGATTCATCAGTACTGAATTTCTGAAATTCCCTTTTATTTACCAGGTTGAACCATGTAGCTGCAGGTCTTGTTTCACCAAGTCTGAAATCAGATACCTCCAGTAAAGAAATAGAAGAAGCTATGAAAAGAGTACGAGAAGCACAGTCATTAATTTCTGCTGCTATAGAGCCAGGTAATTTTAAACCGTAGAACACCTCGTTCAGTTCAAGATGGAGTTTTGACGTAGTATATGATAAAAGCTAATGGTCTGCAAAATACTGGCTTAATGTTTCCATGTTCTGTAGTGACTTAATTTATAGGTGACAGGTTTTTAATTGTCCTACAGCGTGAATGCTGTATTATGTCCTGCAGAATGATGCAGGGAATTAATCATCTCTTGTTTTTCCTAAAATTCACTTGATTTGAAGATTGCAAAATGCTTGAGATTCCCCCTGACTGAAGTTCGTACTGCCGTCTCTGAGATTTCATTGGAAACAGCAAGTGGCTTAACCACTTGACATCCTAGTGGTATCTGTTCTGGGGGATGATTTCTTTTAATTCCTAATCTGTGAAAGTTTGTAAATAATTCTGTTTATTTTGTAGCTTACTTCAGTAGATTTTATTTTAGAACAAGATGCAGCAGTTCATCCACAAATGTCAGATCCACCAAATCTGAGAACCGGCAATTTGGAACATTGAAAATACAGTTTTGCAGCCTCCTGATCATTTTCAGGAAAGAATAGAGCTCCGATTCTTTTATTATACCAGAAAAATGTGATGATTGCTTTGCTTGAGGCTTTTTGTGGGAAATTCAAAATGATAATTCAAGAGATTCTTTAGCCCTTCACAAAATGGCAGAGATTCTGAGATTTTTAAGATGACTTTCCAACATTTTCTGAATTTTGACTTCTTCAGTTTTGCATAAAACTTTATGTTGGTTTTATGTCACATCCATGTCTCTGTCATGTTCATTCTTTGTGTCATCTTTTGAGGAAAAGGATAGATAAGCTTAATTTCAAATGTCAAAATATTCCTTTTCTTTTTCTTATTTATAGCATGAAGCTCAACTTCCTTTCCTGTATAAAACCTTTGTGTGACTACTAAAATAAAATTGGGTTTTTTACTATGCTTTTCCTTTTTAACTCCAGACAAAAAAGATGAAAAACGAAGGCATTCAAGGTCGAGGTCACGCTCAAGGAGGAGGAGGACGCCTTCTTCATCTAGACACAGGTAGTTAGCTTATTTAGTTTAAAAAAAAAAAAGAAAAACAACAACAACAAAAACCCCACCAAAAAACCACCACAAAATCAAAACAAAACAAGACATAGCTAAAACAGTTCCTTCAAAAATACTTCTTGGAGGTGATGCTTCACTCGTGGAGGCTGACAGGTGGAAGAATGCAGATGGTCTGGGGAGAGCTGAGGCTGTGGCTTGGCTGGACTGTAGTATGAGGTGGAGGCCTGCTCCGGTTTTGTAGAAAGGGTGGGAGAGAGAGGATAGCAAAAAATACCTCAAATACCTTAAACTACTGCCAGAAGAACTTCAGGACACCTTGTTCCAGCAGTGTTTGGACGTGGATTTTGTTCAACAGTACTTTGTTTCTTGTATCGGATAAGACAGACCTTAGCACAGAGCCTTGGTTTTACCCACCCCTTCCTGCTGTGAACAGCTGGGCCGATGTAGGCTCTGCATTTCACAGTTGTTCCTTAAACCCCTGTTCGTTCTTCAGTCTCTTTCCGGTGTACTTATGTGGTAATTAGCATTTGTCATAAAACCTGGTACTAAGAGGCTTCTCTGAGCATTGTTTATGTACAGAAATGTTGGGCTGTTTCTACTGCGTGCAGCAAATTCAGCTTGGTGAAGTATCTGGGACAGAAGTTTTCCCAGCAATTTCTAGGTTATGATTTATTTGGAGATCAGCTCTGCCCAGGTGTCCTGACTAGAGATCTTAATACAGTCCTACCCAAAGAGAAGGACACGGCTCATTGTGCCCTTGGCTCGTCACCTCCAGTTAGGCAGCGCATGCCAGTGGTCTGTGCAAAGCCATTTGTAATTCTTTGTTATTTCTGTGTTCGGTAATTGGTTTGTATTTGGTTTAGTGTTCTAAACATTTCTTCACGTTCCAGTGTTTCCCTACAACAGGACTGCTGTTTTCTTACAAGGAGAGTAGTAAGAGAGCTGATGGAAGCATCACTGTTCCTTGGCGTTTAGTGTTGTGCGCTTCCCTTTTCCATTTCCTTGGCAGACTCAATGCGACGCCTTTGCTGTTTTCTATTTTTTTTCTTCTGTTTTCTGTATCATTGTGCATTACAATACCGTTAGCCCTGAGCAGATGGATTCTGAATAGTATATCAAAATCCCATGTATTTAACTCCCGTGTATAATGTGTTGCTGGTAGGCGGTCAAGAAGCAGATCAAGGAGAAGGTCCCATTCAAAATCAAGAAGCAGGAGGCGATCTAAAAGTCCAAGGCGAAGAAGATCTCATTCCAGAGAGAGAAGTAGAAGGTCAAGGAGCACATCCAAAACCAGGTATTGCTTCAGTAAATCTATTCTATTTGCTAGAAATTAAATTGTGAAATGTTGGTGATTAATTTTTAAAAAAACCCCACAAACAACCTAGGGCAAAATGACCTGGTGTCTCTTTTTGAAGTCAGTCTCTTGTACCATCTTACAGAATTACATTACACTTGCCCTATACATGTGTACAGTTACCTAAAAACATGTAACGTGCTTTTCCTATGAGTCAACAGATGCTGCAGGCTTTGGGTGACTTGCTCAGCGAGCATCTAGACTCGCGGATTTTCTGCTGTCTGTACACAGAAGCTATAAAAGAGCTGTTCTTTTAGTCTGCTGTAGATAATTGTAATCCTTGTTTCCATGAATATAACGGGGCTGGCCCCAGCAATACTGAGCAGTGTGTGCTCTCCAGTGTAGTTATGTCTTCATTCATTTTCCTGCCTAGCAAAGGTAGTGAACACTACTTGAATCGTTTGAAAATGACTTAAAGTCTGTGTTTTACTAAAAGGGATAAAAAGAAGGAAGAGAAAGAAAAGAAACGCTCTAAAACTCCTCCCAAAAGCTACAGCACAACTAGACGATCAAGAAGCACAAGCAGGTACAGTAACGTGGAAGTTTCCTTGGTCTATATTCCCAGCATGCTTTATGTGCTTTAACAGAAAGAACATTCCTGTGTGTGAAAGGATGATGGTTCTGTTGGGGATATATTGGGTATGTGCACAAATGCGTGTATGCTCTCTCTACCTCTGTAAGGTGCTTTATTTTTTTCCCTGATACTGCAGTTTTCTGGAGGTATCGTTTGGGCTAGAATAGCTCCTGCTTCTTCTACATCAAAGAGAGTATGGTGCTTTGAGGTCACTGTTAAACTCCTTCCCTATTTATGGAATAAATATATACAAAATGCGTGCCATTCTGTTTCAGAAAAGTTCCAAAATTAACTTGCAATATTAATAAGAACAGACTGGTTTGTGTCTATTTGCAAAAAGAGTCAGTTTGCCTAACACAGTCCAAGCCAGTGATTTGTTCATCAGGGAGGAGGTAGAACAGGAAACGACTTACTCTGCTGATCAGCAACTGTGTGGGCTTTGCAGTGCTGCTAATAATAAATACCCGGTTTGAGTTACACATATTTACTACCTTCTGAGCAGTGCTGGTTTTGGAGCCAGAGGTGTATTTGTAGCTTTTAAAAAAAGAAAAAAGGGAAAAAAAACCCAAAACCCAAGCTTTGATCTCTCCTTCCTGCAGAGAAAGACGACGTAGAAGAAGCAGGAGTGGAACACGGTCGCCTAAAAAACCCAGGTCTCCTAAAAGGAAAATGTCCCGGTCCCCATCTCCAAGAAGGTCAGTCAACCTCTTGGCTAAACCAACAATGAAACGGGGATGTTTGGTTGCTTCCTGGAAGCGAGGGGTGTATCTTAGTTGCACGCTGCTGTTTCTCCCTTTAGATTTGTCGTGAGCTGTGGGTAACGGTCGGGACACGGCCTGTGTTGTGGTTACAGAGCAATGCCATTGTGGTTTTCATTCTTCTGCATACTTTATTGTTGTAGACATAAAAAGGAAAAAAAGAAGGATAAGGACAAGGAGAGAAGTAGAGATGAGAGGGAGCGGTCAACAAGCAAGAAAAAAAAAAGCAAAGACAAAGAGAAGGATCGAGAACGAAAATCCGAGAGCGATAAAGACGTGAAAGTATGTTTAAAAACCTGTTTAGCCTCACTGCCTGTGCTGTTGTATTAATCTTAAACCAACGGGGGCTTTGAAAGCAAGTTTTACTTTTTTTTTTTTTTTTTTATCTCGGCAAAGCAGGTCACAAGGGATTACGATGAAGAAGAACAAGGATACGACAGCGAGAAGGAGAAGAAGGATGAGAAGAAAATGGCTGATTCTTCCTCCCCAAAAGTGAAGGAGTCTGCGGCTGACAAAGGAAGTGGAGACTCGGCCAGGGAATCCAAAGTCAACGGGGATGATCACCACGAAGAGGACATGGATATGAGTGACTGAGTTTTGCCTTTGCAGTGAGCACCGCTGCAGACGTGCATCAGTGTCATTCCTGTGTGATTCTTTTATGCTGTACTTGTTAATCCTAAACCTAGATGTATACAGCTCTAAGCTAGACTTGGTTTGTAAATCTCCTGATACTAACTCACATCAAAAGCTTTATAGAAAGGTAACCATTCTCGTTACGGCCCAAAGGGATTGCGTAGCCAAGCGATTTTTACTAACTTGGTGATGCTTTGAGCAAAAGTACAAAGCTGCATGCATCTACAGCAGGCATGGACTGTTTGTTGTATGATCTCCTTTAGTAAATCAGCTCACTTATGATAGTGTTTCTAGAATTTGATTCATTGCAGTAATAGAGCAGTATAGGGAATGCACTGACTGCATGTTGATTGTGGCAGAAACATCCTCAATGTTCTCAAGTCCTACAGCATATGGTGGATCTACTTAAGGGTCTTAAGTGTGACTACACGAAAAAAATCAACAGTACATCTGAAAATAAGCATTCTGATATAGATAGTTTTTTGTTCTTGTTTTTTTTTTTTTTAAGCCATGTGGCTGGGGTTGGTTGGTTTTGTTTTGTTTTTCCCGGTGGGTTTTGTTTGGCTTTGACAAAGTTAAAATGCACTAACCTTTTTGAGGGCTTTTTTTTTAGTCTGTCAGTTCAAATCCATCTCAGGCTGGTTGTAATGGTTCTTAACTTTTCTTCTTGAGCCTTGGGAAGTGAAAAATCTCTGCTTGATCAGTGCCCAGTGATTAAAGGTTGATTTGTGCAGTTTTCATAATCCAGGTCATTTTGTTAATGAGCTAATAAACACATTGCAAAAAGGGTAGTGCATTTTAAAATTGACCTTCGTATGCTTTTAAAAGCAAGTCTACTTGATAATGTACTTTTTACTTGATCTCAAGTTGTATAAACTAATAAATTTGTGTTTACTGTCACTGCAGTAGTAATCTTATGCACACAGTGATTCCATGTTATATGCAAAGTAGTTAGGCAAGCTGTTTTCTTAGTTACAGAAGTTCAAGAGCTTTTACTTTTGTGCAGGTAAAAAGACAAAAGTAGGCTACAGTCTGTGCCATGTTGATGTACAGTTTCTGAAATTGTTTTACAAAACTTTGATAATAAAACCCTTAAACTTATACTCATGTTCCTATAAAACTCTGCTGGTATTTATTTACACCACTGAATGTATAAAACTTTTACCTCATTCATTTAGAATATACAATTTTTCTTCATCTCCCTATTTTAAAAAGACCATAATAACTCCCGTCTCTTCAAAAGCTGTAAGTGCAGTGATGCAGCTGGGAGCTGCCATTTTAGCTCTAACGACAGAATTGCTCTACTTTTGGGGGGAATGATGGGAATGGGCTTAAACGGGAATCTAGAGGTATTACGGGACAAGTAATTTTAAAAAGAAATGTGTATTTGTAAAAATTTTTTGTATTTTCATTGAAATAGGAACATTTACCTCTTGAGGATGGTAATGGAAGACGAGCAGAAACGGGAAGCAGGGAGTGCTTTGTGCAGCTGGAGCAGGCGTTAAGTTTTGGAATGAAACTGTAAGTGGTGCTTGAACTTCCTGAATCGGATGCGTCAAACCACCTTCTTTTTAAACTGTCCTTTAGTCCCAGGCAAAGTGAACCTGCCATTTAGATACACAGTGTCATTTTTAGACTTTGTAGAAATGTAAATTTTTACCAACTGTTTTAAGTATTTTGTCAATACAGAGAGGTCTATGTCATACAACCCGTTCTAGGCTTTTATTTCTAGTGGGGAGAGAGTGATTGTTCTTGTAATAAAATATAGACACAGACAAGGTGCATGATGTCTTCATAGATGTGCCTTTTTTGTTGTCATCAAGATATTTATATGTGAAGTACAAGAACATAAACCAATTTATAGTAATAAAGTAAACTTGATCCTTGGTGTGGTGAACGTCATTCACGTGCTGCAATGAAGGACCGAGGCAGGGTGCTGAGCTCTAGCTGGTAGATCAAGGGCTCTGGGTACTGAAATTACCTTGTTTCTAGTTTATTTTGCAAACCAAGCCTGTGTGGAGCATTAACTGTGTTGCCTCTGGCTGCCTAAGCCCCAGTGCAAACTGGGGAAAGGTGTAGTTTTAAACCCCCTTTGCTAATTACTCACGGGTTATGTGTTCTGGGTTGTTGCCTTTCAGGGGAGTGGTTCTGGGCACAGCATCCCCCACCAGCACTGCCCCTGTCCTCTGCACCCCTCAAACCCGCACCTGAGCTTCCCCTCGGGGTGTGTCAGGGCCAGCTGGAGCTCTGAGCCACAACTTTTAGTAATTTGAAGTTGGTTTGCTAATTATTCCAGAGCATTGGCTCACCTGCCTCTTGAGGTGAGGCCTGCCAGGTCCTGCACCACCTCTCTGCCTTACTGAAGGAGTTTAATCCGGATTTAGTAGCAGCTGCTCCTGGCCTCTGGCCTTCTTACAGCAGGGTTTAACTGTGGGGGGTAACTTGCAGGAGTTTTTCCCTTTTCTTTGAAAAGACCCAGGCAGGGAGGGTGTGTCTGGGGCTGGCTGCAGGACATGTTTAAATGGGAACAAAGTACCACAGCCAGAGGTAAAAAGTTCCATCTTCCTGTTGGTGCTGAGGGATGAGTTGGGGAGCTGCAGCTGAGCACATCCCTAGCAACCAGCTGGGACAGACTCCTGAAAATATTTCACAGGCGTGTAGCTCCCCACAGTCTCTCAGGGCCTGTTGTGGCAAGATAAGGCTCTAACTGCAGAGTTTACTGAAATCTTTAACTGGTAATGTTTGAAGCACTTTCCATAACTCCAAAGAGGAGTTCTCCTTACCCTTTATAAATACAAGATATTAAAAGTTAGCAAATCCTTAACTGCAGAGGGATGTTCTGATCTCTGCTCTGCAAGCTCAACTTTTGATGCTTGCAGAAGAGCAATTCCAAGGCAAAAAAACCTTCAACAAGGCAAAATGAAACTTTAGAAGTTCCAGGTTTTGCTCTCCAAGTCATCCCATTACACCCATTGTCACATCTTGCTGTTTAAATGAGCACATTTCTGGATTTAGGAGAGAAAACTTCTGTCATTACTGAATGACTTAGAAAAGGTGCTATTATTTTTTGGCAGTTTTATGCTGTGATAATCTATATCATGAATAAATTACTTTACAGATTTCTATTTGTTAGAAGTGTAATAGTTTTCTATTAATCTGTAAGTGAAAAATATATTACCAGTAATCCTTGAGGAAAAGGAAACACAAAAATGCTACAAAATACTGAATTTCTCTTTCCCTCCTACCCATGGAGCTGTTTCTAACCTGGTGACACCCGAGCCCCAGGTCAACACCAGAAGGTCCATGTCCTTCCCCCACAGCTGTTCCACACTCCCAACAGCTCCTGTCTATGAGGAAAAGGCAGGATTTTATTTAAAAACTGACCCACAAAGTGCCCCTGCAGAACACAGCAGTGTGAGCTTGTCCCCTCAGATCAAACCCCTATCAGAGGCCCCTCGACGGTGCAGCTACATCCTGAAAAGTGCTGTGACAGGACAGGTAAAACACAATTTTCACATTTTGAACAGTTTCAGAATCAAACAGCATATTTTGGTCTTTATTCTAACAAATGATACAACCAAAAATTACTATTAGTGAAGGTAAGTTAAAAACATGGACCAGACAACTAGTAAAATGCAAAAAAGTGACGTTGTTTCCATGATAATTACAAATTGTAAGGAAAGTAAATGTGAAACTGCAGCATTACAGGAAATTTGTTAATACAGATTAAATAATGCAGTTATCCTTGCATGAATTACAAATCAAGAACAGACATTTAAAAAAACAGACAGTTGCTTTGAATATCAACTTAACAAGGTGGGTTTCCAGCACAAATATATCCCAAGTTTTTTGTAACAAATCATTTCAATACATAAATCAAGAATTGCAGTAAAGTGAGTACAGTGACTGGAACAGCAGCTCCTTGAGAGGAAAAAGAAAACTCATTCCCTTTGCCACAAATTAAAGCAATATTTTGGAAGACCAGTAAAACAGTTTGGTTAAGAAACAACCCCAGGAATTCTTTTGCAACAATTTCTTATTTCAGTTTACCAAAATGAATGGCTGTCTTAATACTCATTTGTAAAAAAAACCCTCACAGCCATCAGAAAGAAAAAAAAAAAAAGTGGTGAGATCCAGAAGAAGCAAAGCCCCCATCTCCCGCAGCCCTGGGCCAGAGGTTTCCTCCTCGCCAGGCGTCCCGCGCTCGGCTTCGCCTCCCCCCGGTACGGCGAGTGTCCCCCCGCCTGTGCCGCTCCCTTCTGCACCCAAACGACACCCTCTGCCAACAGTGCTTTGAGGTCCCCGGACAGTGCCACGGCCCAGGGAGCAGTGGGCTGGGACCCCCTGCACAAATCTGTGTGTTCCCTCTGCAGGGGACCAGACCTGCCCTCAACACCCACCGTGGACTTAAGGAAAAAAAAAACATCAAAAATTAAGTTCTGCTAGATCAAACCCGCTAGGAAAATTAAATTCCACTGGGAGGTGGAGAGGGTCACGGTGCCCCCAGCACAGCTGCGGGTCCCTCCACGCTGGGAACACTTCGCCCACCCCAGCGCTGCTCTGGTGCGGACACACCCATGTCACCAAACGCCAGTGCAACATGAACGGCCCCATAAGCAAAACAAGTTCGAGCGGGTAAAACATTTATATGGGTGTGAACAGTCAGCAAAGAACCGCCCCGAGGTCGGGCCACCCTCCCTTTGCGCCTGCTGAGTGCTACAGTTGTGCCAGGAGCTGAGTCCCAAAGTTAGGCTCAGCCTAACATCCCTCCTGCCGATGGATTCCTGCAGCTGGCAGCGTATCCATCAGGAATCTGTGTCCCTACACTTCAGAGTTCCCAAACTCGGCACTAGGAATGTTTTAGACAGAAAACACATCACCGAAAGTTGGGAGGAAAGGGACCACGAAACACTGAGTTGTGAGGCTGTTGCAGGAATCTGGAAACAGTCACTGAACTGGAAAGGACAATCTGGCCGGAGCCGGATCGTTCAGCTCCATAGTAAGAAGAAAAGAAGCAGCTTTTCACCGTAACAACGTAAAAAGACTACAGGCAACCCAGTCTGTGCCCACTCCTCTCTGCCCACACTCCAAATGAGAGCAAGCCTTAATACAGCAACCCACTATAAAAAGTTTCTGCAAATCTTAAAATGTATCAAAGTTAGTAGGTGTGTAATCATGAAGGTTAAAAAAACCCCACAAAGTCTGCAGCCAGAGTCCATGGAAATCACAGAAAACATTTCCACAAACCGCAGTGGGCTTCGAGTCAGACACCTCATTTATCCCCGGAACACGACACGGGCTGTTCTACAGGCAGATGGACACACAGAACCCTCCCTTTTCATGTGAGGCCACACGAAAAGCATTGTTCTTTTTTTAAGTCTAGAATCCAGTCCATTGCAGTCGCTAGATCACCTAAACCACACAGCGCCAGCTACGTGTGCTCCTTCCTACTCCAGCAAGCTCTGCAATGGCCACGTGGAGTAACCAGAAAAGCAGAGTTACACGAAACACGTGGTTCTTGCCCTGTAACACCAAGGAAAAGGATTTCTAACGTTCACCTTACGGAATTTTGCTGAAATTGCCACGCAACTCGGCACTCCCGTACAGCACCTGCACTCGCTTCCGCTTCCCACCCAGCACAAGACCCGATCTGGCGGCGCTACACAAAACGTTCTACCCCGCGACAGGCATCTGTAGAAGAGGGTGACAGGAGAAATCTGGATTTGGCCCCACGGACGCTTAATCCTGACCTCCAGCACAGAGAGGAGAACTCGGTCTCTACGGCCATTCGGCCCTGGCCGCTCGGGGGGAGGATCTCAGCTGGTTCTAAGAGGAGCGTGAGGTGGGTGTCGACTCACACCAGAGATGTAAAACACGTCAGGAATTCATGACAACTTGGAAGGACAAGTTCTATCATTCCTACCCAATGTTCAACATCTGCTACTGATACAGTACTTCAAAAGTGATTACAATTCTACATTTCCCTTTGCTCCCCCCACCCCCCCCCCACCCCGATAGGTTTATTTCCGATTTGATTCTGAATTAACAACTCCAGTGTATCGATCACAGTCTGCAAAGTAAATGTTACTCACCCGTCTGACTGGCGGGTTTAGTTTAGAGAGGATCAACCTCACCGTCCCCTTCTCAGCTCCGCTGTACTTTGCTGACGGCGACTGGCTGGGACTCTGCTGTCGGAGCAGGTACCGATCTCCTCTAGAGCAGCCTCTTTGGGTTTTGTACGGATGGGTTCCCGAGGTTTTGAAAGAATGTCTGTGTCAGACGTGTACGTCCACGTCCTGTCTGTGCCTGACCACTCAGCTGTTATTGCCTTGGGACGAGCCATCTCCATTTATCACCTGCACGGTTAGTTAGGTTGGTTACCTTTACTAAGCATTGATGGTACTCTTTATAATAAAGTTTGATACTTAACTCTATTGATTTCCAGAAAAAGTTTTAACTACAGTGCACAAAGAATATAATTTTGAAAATATTTACATTTTTGTACAATTACACCACAGCACTTTAATCTAAATTTCTTAATACAAACAAATAGCACCATTAGCCTTTTGCACAAATTCTTTCTAACAAACCAAAAAGCTGGATTATTATTGTCAAATGAAGAGACTGGAACCACTTGGAATGAGAATAAACTCAAGAAGCCGGAGTACTGAAACGCCTACCTATTCAAAATAGCAAGAGGAAGGAAATTAATCTGGAAACATCCCAAGCATTTGCAAAGAAAATCTTCCAACGTGAGCCCTATTCAATGTGCACTACAATTAAACTAACTTCAAGAGAAACTTTTTCTTATGTGAAGATTTAATGCTTGAGCTTGTTGTTCTTGTGACCCTTTCTATGCATCCCGTGTTTCTGCAGGGCCACTGAATACAAACATGAGATAACCCAGCTGATGCTCACCCAGTGTGGAGCAAGTCTCCCAAGTGGATGTGAAAAAAGAAGGAAAAAAGTGACCATTTCTAGCTAATGAACCTCCAAGCATGCTAACGAACACAGCGGCACGGAGGCAGCAGGGACTTCCGAGGCAGCAGGATGAAGAGGAGTTAAGTGCCGAGGCAGGAGAGGAAGATGAAGGAAGAGCTCGGTGAGGAAGTTACGGGTTCAGAGAGGCAGAGAGCACCACGATGGGCTGCACTACGGTGCTAGAGGAGGTACCTTATTCCCTGCAGAGCAAATGCTATTTCTGACGTGTAGTGCAGCATGAAAATGCAACTGTTTAATGGTTACCATTTGGTTCATTCCTCTACAGAAAATGCATTCCTTCTAATATACGTTCAACTAACATTCAAATTACTGAACTATACATAATGATACATAGTTTACAATTCATGAAAACAAAGCTTGAAAGAATATAATATGGTCAGCTTAAGTATGGTGGGATGTTTTATAGGGCTAATATCCAGCCAAGACATTTCAACTTTTATGCTAATGGTCCAAGAGTGCTTTTTGTATCACCAAGAAATGTAAAAAATTTAAAAACGAATGATAGTCCTCACAGCTGTTAAGTACTCTCCGGGTCATGGCGGTGTCAGACTACCACGCTTGCAGTACTGGATGTATAAAAGTGTGAACGACACATCAGGAGACTTGCTGTAAATCAGGAACTAGATTAGATGCCCATTACAGTATCAGTACATCAGCCATTTGATGCATGTTCCCTTTTCTTCTGAATTATTAAGTTTATCCCTTCCTTTACGACCCACTTTTCTATCTCTATCTGTGGGCTATTTGCATCCATTTGCTTTCACTGTGGTACGCTGGTATTGTTATTCACCCTTAACCTTCCAGTTTAGTTAGAGATCAGGGAAACGGCTGGGGTCCTCCTTGTAGTCATCAGGAATAGTGAAGATGGATTCATCAAATTCATCGTAACGGAACTCCTGAAAAGTCACAGTGGCTGTGATGGTGGGAAATACAGGAATATCTAGATAGGAAGCAAAATGGTACAATGAAGAGCAGAGAAATCCAGGCTTACCAGGAATTACCAACTCTTGCTTAAAAAGACCTGTAACTTCGGACTTGCTGAAGACATAGAAACTTGTTCAGTACTCTACACAGCGGTGATTCAAAGCTCTTAAAGGAGGCGGTTTAAAGAAAGTTATTTCAGAATATACTCCGATACCTGAGCGCAGAAGCAACACCCAACTCAATACACCATTCAGAAAACTGTTAACATTATTAATTGAATGGTTTTCCTTCCCTGATGCCGACTGACGACGTGGAAACCAAGGTGCTGTGGGCACAGGGATTAATCTGTTAAAATGGAGGATGCTGGCTGAAGGTGATACAAGATAAAACCACCTTGTCACACGCAGGCTTCAGTTGAGCAAATCCACATGGAAAGACAAAGCTTTTTAACGTTTCCTTTACAATATAACCCTTTTCCAATTTGAATTGAGATTGAACACTTGAGTTATCCTCAAGAAAACTGTCTTGCCCGTGAACTATCTTAATAAGCTAAGCAAAAATTCAATCCTCAATAAACAGAGGAAATATGATGGGAAGTGCAATACAGTCTGTTCAGAACTGTCGAGCTTAAACAGCCTAAAACCAGTACGCAAGACATCCTGTAACACAAAAGGTGCTATTACTTTCTGGCATTTATCCTCTGATAAACTATATCACGAATAAATTGCTTTATAAGTTTCCATCTGTTAGAAGTGTAATAGTTTTCTATTTATCTGTAAGTGAAAAATATATTACCAGTAACCCCTGAGGAAAAAGAAATATGAAAATGCTACAAAATACTGAACTCATGACTGAGATCATCCATTAACACAAGGATAATCTAGCACATCTACCTTACCCTTACAGCAAGACCAGCATTAGGAAAATGCAAATTACAGAGCTCTCTTCCTGACTAGGGCTATACTCACCTCTCAGCTCCCCACTTCCTACCTGGTGTTACTCCACTAACTTAACTATGTTCTCTTGAAATCTACAGCAGCACATTCTTATGCAAGAGTTCTTTTCCAAAACTCAACAGAATTTTTGAACGTATTACATGAACAAGTACACACATTTTTGAAAATATAAAGCCACAAGAGTTGTTGTAGTCATCTTACCTAACTTGACAGGAAAGCCTGGTGGAAGCTTCATTTGAACAAATTCTCTAAGTTTGTTAAAGTGCTTGAAGGGTGCAATTACTTCTAAAACATTCAACAATCTGAAAAGGAAAACGGATTCATTACAAACTCTTGTTTCACACGCTTTCCCTCTAGAAAAGATAAAAATGACCCGAAGAGCAAGGTGATAAAGGAGGAGTTGAGAAACTGCATCATGCTTATAGATCTATCACCTTAGAGCTCCAGTATCAGCACCCTCACATCCAGTTTTGTGATCCATGCTGTATTGCCACAGGCCCACAAATAAACATCCAGATACTCATTTCTTGTCCTCCTTTTACACAGGAGACTGCAGCACATTGTACCACACCCTCTTCTCCATGGACATAAGGAACCCAACAGGGTTTTGTATTGGTTTAGGGGACATAACTGTGTGCTGTAAACTTGTTCTGGGAAAGAACATTTCAGAATTCTGTAGAATCAGGCACACCAGTATGGTGACAGGTTAACGATAAACCTGGTGAAACCTCCGGCCTTATCGAGAAAGATAAACACTTGGCCCTGCCAGTAACAGGCACACCAGCACTGAGGTCTCTAATTTTAACAGTTTACTTGCTTAACAGCATGACTTCAGTCACAGGTTTTAAACTGCCAAATTCCCATATCTGAAGATACAAAGAATTCTCCAGTTCATAAACACATTAAAGCATTTCCCGCACATAAATAACATCCATGGCCAATAATTTTGACTTACGATTCAATTCCTAAGGGAAATTCCTGGCTCATAGCTATCGTGGCTTTAAAGGTTTTCTTGCTTTCTTTGCAGACCAGCTCTCTACCCAGATGAGGAGCTCTGTAAGGGGGAGAAGAGAAAGACAGTCAGTTTTTCTCTCAGTAAAACCTTGCTTTTAAAGGAAGGAAGAAAAACGTCTTTAAGGAAGGAAAAAAGGAAATACTTTAAAAGTAAAAGCTGTACATAGTAAATTTTGATTTAGATTACTATGAGTTCTGCTAAATCAGTAGACAAGACAAAACCAGGGAAACGACTTAAGAAAAATCTTCAAATAATTCCTCATAAGCATTAATAAACACTACAGAAAGACAACTACCCAGAAATGTATGTACAGCTGATTCCAGATGTTAATTAAAATAGTCTATCAAGTATCGAGTTGAACTAGAAAAAGGTTCATTTGCTTTCAGTCTAAAATATGAAACAGTCTCAGAGAAAGTGGAAAAGTTACTCTACTTCCACTGGAAGGCAACACTGGAAAACACAGGACAGAAAATTAGATTATAGGAGAGGAATAGACAGGTGATGAATAAGGTAACAGATCTTTTCCTCTTTTGCTTTGTATTAGCTAGAAACCTAGCTTTCCCATTAAACTCCCTTCAGTTAACCAGATTGTTTAACAAAGCAAAACCTTATATGCATACATATTTCTGCCCCAACAGCTGTTCAAGCATAACCTATTTATTCTGCTTGAATATTCATTCTATCTCAAATACATTAAAATTAAACTAGTCCAAAACAAACAAACAAACCAACCAACCAAACCCAAAAGCACCCCAGCAGAGATTCACATGCCTTTTTAGGAAGCCTGTAATATAATATCATCATATTCCCCTGTAACATCTGACTCCAGGCCAGTCTAATACCTTTGGAGAAAGGACTTTTATGCGACACACTCAGTACATTTTATGGTCCTTCTACATCCAATAGCTAGACAGCATGCAGTCCGAGAAAATAAACTCAAGTGCTTGCATCTTCTACAAATGAAGCTACTGTAAGTTAATTATAGCTGTTTGCTACCTAGTTACACACCTAGAGGAGTATCCTGTAAAGAGCTGGCCAGTACTAGGAGATCTGTATGCCCTTGTATTCCCGACGTGTGCATTTCTGTACACTGCCACTGCTACTAGAGTCTCATTAAATCATAAACTTTTATTTTAAACATGGTGAATTGGATTATTTATTACTATCATAAGATAAATGAATTACAGCAATGAATTAGTCATAAAATCTTTGTTAAAAAAAAATCCAGCTTAGATGTGTGTATTTTCAAAATGTTTAAATTTCAAGCCATGGGTATCAGGTAGATGCCCATCCAATATGTTTTTCACCAGCTGATGCCATAGTACTGTTTCCATGCACAGGTATCAGCTTCAGACGTTTCACAAGGCTGTGTAGGGACAGAACAAGGGGTGATGGTTTTAAACTGACAGAGGGCAGGTTTAGATTGGATCTGAGGAAGAAATTGTTCCCTGTGAGGGGGGGTGGGCCCTGGCACAGGTTGCCCAGAGAAGCTGTGGCTGCCCCCTCCCTGGAAGGGTTCAAGGCCAGGTTGGACGGGGCTTTGGGCAACCTGGGCTAGTGGAAGGTGTCCCTGTCCAGGGCAGGGGGGTGGGACTGGATGGGCTTTGAGGTCCACCATCCAACCCAAATTATTCCATGACTCAGTGATTCCCAGCCAGCCTACTGAGGAATGTTAAACATCTGAGACATCAAACCCAGTGTTCCTCTGTCCCCAGAAAACTATGAACAAAAAGCACCCACAGACTAGAGAACACAAAAAAACCGCCCACCCCAAAAACCCCAAACCAATAATCTATGGAAGTTAATGTCAATAAACCAAAAATACTTACTTTCCATTTTCAGCAGATATGTACTCTTCCCATGTAATGGTATTGGGTGATGGCGGAGTAAGTGACTGCCGTCTGACGGGCTGTTCAGAAAAACATGGAAAAACATGTCTTAACTCTTTCGTCTTTCCTCATATTCTCTCAGAATTTTGCCATTCAAAGATATAACTGCACTACAAAGAACAGCAGCATAGTCTATCCAGTCTGCAGCTGACACTTCACTGGGATTTGCCATCTCCTGCCCTTGCTCTCAGAGTCTCCATTTAGGCATCTGGCCTCAAACTGTATTTTACATAAAGTTGGCTATTTCAATACATCAGCTAATCAGTTAATTCAAGTGTCTGAATGACAAGCAACAAAGCACAAGCTAATACAGAAATAAATTAATCATTTTTAAAAGGCTGTACGCGTGTTCCCAGATGACGTCTGGCTCATTCTGAATAGCTCTTGATTTCGTTGTGATAATAACAGGCTTAGTTCCATTTTAATGAAGCTAAAGGAAAACATGATTGAAAAGAAAACCAGAAAGGCATTCTAAACAACAAACATTTGGTCTAAAAGAAGTTCAAGTGGTCTGCCACAGCCAACCCCTTCATCTTTTACTAAGAGACAAATTAAGAATGAAACATCCAATATAATCACAGAAATTCCTCAATGTGTGCACTAATCAGGATAATTCATTAACGTATCACTGTGATTATACTTGTAGGTCATATTTATTATTTTAAAATTAAGACAATCAAAACAGAATAAAAACATCTACAGATTTTGATAAATGACTGGTGTGAAAGATTATTCTCCTATGCAGAAATTCACATACTGTGAAGAATTACTGAAGTATACCTCAAAATTTTGTTCCATTAAGTTGCCACCTTTACTCAGGCTCTCCATGATAGCTTTATTTCGAAGAATATCCTCCTCACTCAGATGTTCTCTTCTTTTCCTTGATTCTAATACAAGTCCATTAACCAAGTAGAAATCTGCCAAAAAGTTTCCTACTCTTTCCTGCACGAAAGGAATTGCACATTAATGATTCACAGAAGATAAAATAAAAACATTTAAATTCTTGGATATCCAAATGATTGCACTTCAGTGCAGTAACTTCAGGACTGAAATGTTATGATTTACACAACCAAGCACACAGCTGTCAGTGGACAATCCCAGTAAGGTACGTCCAGCACAAACACAACAACTCTGTCAGGAACAGGTATTTTATATCAATGGAAACTTTAAGACAGAAAAGATTGTTTAAGAATTTAAGAGTGGCCAAGGGAAATCTGAGTAAAATTCCCTTCAACAGCAAGCTGTGCTGAAGGATAATTTACACGTGTAGAACATGGATTTGGTACTCAAAAGGCAGGAAGTTCTGAAACACTAGCTCAGACGAAAACTTGCGATGAATGGCACTACCCAAACAGATCCAGATGAAAACAAACCCCTTCAGAGCTAGTCACAACATCAGAATTTCTTACTCAAAGAAGTTACAACAGTGGCCGTTTCAATTTTTTTCACAGCTAAGAATCAGACTGATTCTTAGTCAGACTGGTAACACGGAAAGGGACACCCGATGGAAACTACCCAGAACACTCCCATCTCCCTGCGTTTCTGACACGGGAGCACACAGAATCCTCACTGCAGGCCCAGGAATTAATTTGCAGAGACCACCTACTCCTACAATAAATTAATTTTCAGTACAATCTCTTCTTCCCCCTGCCCAGTAGCTACAGTTTGTTACCTTTCTTCCAGGCTACTTTTTCCTGATGAAGGCAGTCCATCATATAGATTCTATGTGCTCAAACTAGTGACAATTGGGGGGGTGGGGGAGACATTTTTCCTCCATCCTGAACATCTTACTCTTTTACTCCTTATTTCTTCCCAACGACATCATCATAAGGCTGTCTGAACTACTCTGTCTCCAGTAATGCAGCCTGTGAAATTTTCCTTCCCACTTACCGTTTTGTCTTCTCGAAAAAGCCATCCCGTCTGGGCACGAGTGAAGGTAATCGATTTGGTTGATAACGTTGCGGAGTAAATATCACTGCTCATCAAAATGTCAACCTCCTCTTCTGTTTCCATCTCAGATTCCTAGAACAAAAATTCCCAAATACTAAATAGAACTTAATAATAATGATTACTAGTTCTAAAAAAACAACCAAACAAAAAAACACTGACAACTTTGGAAGTTTTCCCAGAACTAGCATTTCCTAAATTTTCAAACTGTTTTATAGCAGCTCTGACCAGATGGTTACCAAATAGTTTAATCTTAAATATTAACGCAAATAAAGCATCCAAGTGGGATTTCTCCAGCTCAGAGGTCACACCCTTTCCACAGGCAAAGATCCATACGCTGAAGTGACTGGTGCATAAAGCTCTGATTAAAAACTTGCCTAAACACAAAGTGTCCAAGGAGTCACACCCTTGCACTGTTAACTAAACTGGCCACGGAGTGACTAACCAGATGCAAAGCAGTGGCACGCAAGGTTGAAAACCCACCTGAGGACACCTAAATTAAGCCCACTGGAAAGACTAAAAGTAGCACGTGTCATAACTTAAAACATATTTGCCTATTCAGAATGATAAAAGACTTGTCCAAAAGATTCACATTCTAGCTTTTTCCTCACTTAGAAGTCTGTATTCAAAAGCACTGGTTTTTTTAAAACAAAATTTTATGTCGCCTATACAGCTTCAGTTGTAACAACTGAACAAAAAATTCTTTGGTTTGCATTTGTGGAGCTTGTTTGGGTCTTTTCGAGAGGCACTTTCTGTTTAATAAAGTCAGACTTCTGATGTGAAGTACAAGCTCGAGGTATTTCACACCCTGTATTCACACAGTCCTTTACCTCATGATGTATTCGCTGGTAAACTTTTTGTTCATTGTCTAAAACTACAAAAGATTCAGAGGGTGCGGCATCACCGTTAAAAATGAAGCTTAAATCCCCTCGTTGGCACTTCATGTCGGTAAAGTCTATGAGAGTTGTGTCCAGCCTGTGAAAATACACCAATACTTAGAAGAAGTTACCCATAAACACTCAAATACACTAGTAAGTTCAGTTTGCAAGCAGAAGCTTTTCTTTTTTCCCCAATCATAACCAAACACACTAAGGCCTAAGTTTTCATAGAATACTTCATAAGTGAAGCCTGGATGCAGAAATAAAAAAACCTGTTATTGACAATTAATAAGTTTCACATTATAACACCTCTACCATTAAAAATGCCTTCCAAACTATTCTTATGCTAGCTTCATAGGAAAAGGTAAAGTCTTCTGAAGAAAACTTTATTTCAAAACTGCCAGCATGAGGAGATGACAGAATTTATATAGCTGGCATGTGCTACACATTGAAAATACAACTACTCCATGGGATCAGCATCCTATTCTACAAGAAGCAGCCACCAATTTGAGTAACAATATTAGGACATGACCCAAATTTTGAAGAGGACTATGAAAGAGACTGATTTTTTTTTTTTTATTTGACTTATTTTAGTTGCTATTTCTATTTTTTTCCCTCACCATCACAAAAGAAATGCTTCTGCTGACCTGAATAACTAGAAGAGGGAGCCAAGGACAAAGATCTCTCTAGCAATTCATACCCATTAGTGCTACAATATTTCCTTCTTTAACAAGGATGGTTAAAGAACCTGAATTTAGTGACCACTTCAGCTCTAAGGGGTGACTGCTTAATACTCATCATATATTGGCCTGATTTCAAGAAAGAATCTGTTGCTATTTCTACTCAGCATTGTAACTCCCGGTCTCGTACAAGCAGAGCACATGGAAAAAAATGGTCTCAGGCTCAAATCTGACCTAAAAATTCACTTCACATGCCTATGCTAACAGCTTTAATAGAACAAAATCTTCTACAGGTTAAATCTTCTGAATCATATTGTTGACTTCTTGTTTGTTTTAAACTTTGGAACCTAAAGACAAGGACAGAAAACACATTTGAATCCAAATCCCCAAACTAAACCAGTTAAAGAGCCGAGCTTGGAAAGACTCCTGGAAGCACTCTATTGAGTTTGTGAATCTGTCCCATTAAGCATTTTAAAAAAGAGAAACTATACCACTTTTTTTACTACACAGACTCGAGAAGCAGCATTTCTCCACAAAATACTGAAAGTTCATTTATTTGAAGTTGTGTTAAAGATATCAAATTCCTATTTTTCAAATTAATCATTGCCATGTCTGGTAGATAAAGCCTTGTACAGCTTAATTGCTTTTGCTTTTTAAGTGACTCAGGAACTGAAGTTAAATTCAGATTTTCAAGAGAGAAAAAAAGACGACTCTGAAGTTCAGACCTCTTCTTGCCCCTGAACACCTGTGTACAAACACAATGCTGTTTCACAAACGTTTGCAGAGTCCCCAGTGATTTCTTTCAGACCACACTGAACCCAGTGTTTTCACTAATGTGCAGATATTCATGACTTGGATACACACTGTAAAATCAGTACGTACCTGATATTTATACCTTGTTTGTGTATTTTACATGCATCAGAAGGCAGAATTCGGGAAAGTAAAGGCACTAAAGGTAGGGAGAGAGAATGCAATTAGGACATGGAGGTTCCTCTGCAAAGTATTTCTATAAAAACTACACATCAGTTTGAATCTTGATGTATTTTAATACAAATACAGCATACCCATTTTCCATCATAATCTCAATACAAATACAACTGACTAATACCAGGGTTATTTCTGTTCAATAACTGCAAAATCAATTTGTAATTGTACAGACTACTTTCAGCATCAGGACATAATTTTAAGTGTCCTTACCACAGCTGTATCATTTATAAATTCTAGTAACTCGTCTTCTAGATGTTTGAAATTTTAATTCTATGCTTTGATAGTTTACTTATATATTGTACCAACTGAAAGCCTAGCTACAATTAAAGCAGAACATCCACAAGCATTAAAAAAAAAAAAAAAAAAATCCAACACACTAAGCTTAAAACATCAGGCAAACCACCAGTGGAGCTGGGAGCCAGTATAGTATTACGAGATAGATACGTGAGACTGCAGCTGCCCTTAGTCTAAAAAGGACCGTTTACTTTGTAGCAATAAAACTAATTCCACACAATGGCATTTCAACACTTTTTTCAAAATGAACTACAAAGAAATAAGAGCACCTGTAAAATGTAATTAGCCCAGATGGCCAGTAATTGAGAAAGGCACTGCCCAGAGCATCTCTTTCCCTTCAAGAAAGAGAATACATAGAGAAAACTAAATAATGTAAACAGAGGGACAGTGAGACTCTGGGTAAAGACCCCTGGAAGTTGGCTTTACCTCTGGCATCACTTCTGTGGGATGCCCAACTGCCACCATCACGCTCTGCAAGCCAGGCTGCAGCCTCATCACTAAGCAATGTCTTATCTCTACTCTCTTTTTTATGCTGACTCTTCCACGGAAAAGTCCACTCACTAAATGTGCAGCACACAGGAGGCCACCTAGAAAAATGAGGTGTTTGTTCCATATCTGTTCAACGTTTGACGGCAGCCTGGCTGCTCATTCCTCCTCTGGATACTGGAAGAGGCCTGCAGAGCAGCAAATACCACACCTCTAGAAAAGTATATCAAATTACTAACTTAAATTTCACCCAGTAACAGAAGGTATCACTGCCAATATTCTGACATAATTCAGACATGTTGATCACTGTTCATAAATTTTTGCTAATTTATTTAGATTTTTCTTCTACAGGAGGAGGTGGAAATTGAGAAAACACTAGATGTTATACAGTCACATAAAAGAAACATTAAGGTGACACTAGGGTTTGAAGAACCTACCATGTAGTTGCACTTAACCGACAGTCACCATTCAGAGTACAGGCTGAAATTCAGGAAATTAAATGCCCCAAGTCCAGTTACCCAACTAACTTGTTCAAACCACTGCTCTACAGTGACACCAAATCCACCAGACAGAGACATTTTAATATTTCACTCTTCTAATAATCAATTTCTTAAAGTAAACAACAGCTTGTTCCCCCCCACATTGTGTCACTGGATTACAGAATAGAATCCAGCTCCAAAAATAAGCAAAAACAACTCAGCAAAAAAGTTGTCTGCCCTTTCTTTATTACTTAGATCTTGAGAAGGGGACTGTGAACCTTCCAACATGCAAACTAGAAAAGAATTTAAGCTTGAGAGAACAAGCCTGCTGAAGACTGATTATATTATCTCCCTATGAAAGGAATATGCAATTGCTTACCCCAACTTTGAAAATCCCAGTGAAGCTCTAGATAGAAGTCACCTAGCTGAGATGAAAAGAATATATTAACAAACCTTTTAGTCTAAATGACAACTGTACAATTTCCTGAAAGACAGCAGTTGTGTTCTGCAAAACAAAGAAAACTTTTTCTCTAATTTTAGTATTTGCATTTATACTGAACTTAAACATTTCTGAAGTTTTAACTAGAGTAGAATCAATAATGATAAATTACATAAGTCATTTGAGCTACCCATTTTAAATTATTTTTTTAAAATAATAATTTACACAGCTATTAAGCTGTGGATTGTAAAAGATTTATTGTAAATATGTGTTTAAAAAAAGGCCTGTGGAGCTCTTTGCTTGCTTTGTTTGGTCACATGCAATCCCATAGAATTTTATGTTCTGACTTAAATTAACAAGTCAAGTTTCAGCTAGGAGTATCCACACGCACAGATTTCAATTTGCCTTCTGGAAATATGCTTAAGTCATCACATAAAAATTAATCTACCTCCATAAACACAGGCTGGCCAACTCCTTTGAACTGTATGCAAAGCAAAAGAAAAGTACAGGGTGACTTGACTAAAATTAGCAAACATTGGTACTACACTGAGGTAGCCACATACTTCCACTCCATGCAAAAAGAAAAATACGCAACTCTAGGCCAGGTCTTGCACCAGCAGGAATAAGGAACAGCAGAGCTGGTTTAGTAAGGCTCTGTCTGCTTTCTGTTTGCTCTCACACAAAACCAGAAAGCATTTCACTTCTAGACAGGCAGCAGTTGTTTTTTTTTTTCTTGGACCAATGAGAAATGTAGGAACACTGGCAGAGGGTATTCATAGGGTGTATTGCTGACGCAGTTCAGCTCAACTTTTCAGATGTTTGGTTTAAGATAAATAGTTGGTTTTCTACAAACCTATTCATATTTTACCACTTGACTAGGCAGGAGAAGCTCACCCCACCTAAAGGGAAATAAACACCTCCGTTTTATAAGCACAGTTTTAGCACACTAGCAGCAGTTTGAAGCAGAGGAAACTGAGCTTTTCTTCTTGGTTTCCCTAAACTGAGGAATGTTTCACTGTGCTCAAGAATTGGCTGCTGCATGTAGATGGAGAATTAAACCAAAAAATCTCTTTGGTTACTAAGCAAGAAAAGAAAGTGTCATTCATGACTAAACAAAACCAGTAGATTGTTCACCAAAACAGAAGATTTAAGAAAGCCTTAAAAAATCTAATGAAATAAATGCAGATTAAAAATACATTCTTTAACTTTTAGATTACAAAGAAGATTAGCAGGTCTGCCTTACATAAACCTTTTTATTTTAATTTCTAAAAGTTGAGAAGGAAGTATTATCTTAAAAGTACACATAATTCTCTGACCCCTTAAAACGGACACTGTAAGCCAAGATGCTACTAAGAGCAAAAGAGATCTGTAAAAGCAAGTAAAAAAACCTTTTTTTACAGTTTGCCAGAGCATCCATATGAAGAACATAAGCCACTGCTCTCCATCACACTGTGTTTTTGTCAACACAACTGCCTTGCACGTACCTCTTTCAGGGCTTTTAATAATCGAGGTCGCTTTTCTTCAACACTTTCCCTGGACTGCTGTTTAAGCTTCCTTAGGAGTGCTGTAACTAAACAGAAATTAACTATAAGGTAAATATATTCTACCTTTTCCTTAACTACAGGTTAGTGACATTATTTGACATCTTAAAGAAAAAACAATGCAAATGTAACATTTCATGAGACTTTGGAGAAATTCACTTCAGGTTATAGTAATTATACATAGCCTACTCTGATCACAACAGGAAGAAAAACCTCGATAATTGTTTATAATATAAAGCATACAATTATGTCAAGAGGTCTTTTACACATGTACTAGTAAACATGTGGGTACACTTGTATATTATTGAACAGGAGCCTACAGACTGGCATAACATCTACTCCCACTGAGAAAACTCTTTAGTAGTGAGGAGCTGACATGCAGAATGTTGTTGTATATTACAAACTAGTGCATTAATTATATTAATAATATGTTTACATATATATAGTGAGTTTTCTGCAATGGGACATGGTAATACCAAATACTATTAACATCCAGTAGTGAGCAGCGTTAGAATAATTTTCCCTTTACTACTTCATATCTGAAGTGAATAAATATTTGCCTACTGGCCTGTTGAGATGCAACATAAAAGCAATATCCCACTGCCAACCAATACATCCAATCTCCATACAACCACATGGAGCAGTTCCAATTAAGACGATCCCATACCGCTAAAACCCATTCTGAGCTTGTAACTCCCATTTTAAATACAGAATGCTAGTTTACAGCTTTTACAGTCACTTTAAACAAAATCTTAATTCTACTTAGTATTATGTATCCTAATGCAATTTCTTTCTTATCAAGGAAATGGGTATGTGTAGAGCTTGCTCTATCACATTTAGATATAAAAAAGTTCAGTTGATTAAGACAAACTCTTCAGAGAACTAAAACTAGAGTATTATAAAAACCCCTAGCTTGAAAACCTTTGTTTTCCTGTTCTGAATGAGGCCTCAATTTCTCATTAATTGGGAAGCAGTAGTTCTTACTCATTTGTCTGTCTCCATAGCTGATGGCTTCTGCAAGAGGGCTCCATCCCTGAGCATTTTTCACCTTTACTGGAGCATTGTGGGCTAAAAGCAAGTGGGCACATTCTGTAACAAAATAGTAGTAATTATTCACAGTAAGTATCAAGGATGTAGCAATATCATTCATAATAAAGGAAACAATAATAAAGCAGAAGTAGTAATTTCCAATATATTAAACAGTTTATCAAAATACATATCTGGATTCTGACTCAAACCTTAAACAAAGCATTTATGTAAGTACTTACAGCACTTCCCTGTTAATCATTAGCACTGAAAACATAATTGGTGATCAACCACCAATTACATAACCACTGAAGAAACATCCCTTCTGCTTTAGGTTTTTCTTTTTACAAAGCCGTATTTCTGTATGTGCACATACACACACACACACGACTATATGGCAATTATGTTTAAAACATTACATCAGCTCTCTCCACCTAACGCACAAAGCCACATACCAAGACACACTTCCCGGCCTTCCTCACGCAGAAGTTGTGCACCGTCCTCCCCCTCTGTACTGCAAACCCCTTTCGCCCAAAGGCCAGCGGCGACCTGATCTGCTGGAAAGGAGACACAGCTTGGGGAGCTCTCACACACCACATGTACGGGAGGCAGAGGGGAAGCTGCAGCACTAACACATCCCTACGTGCTGCACCACCGCACGGTAACACGGCATCCCAAGCAGGGAAAGGAGCACGCTCTGACCTAGGAAAGCCTCAGAATATGTGCAAAACCAGCTGTACAAGTAACAGGCGTTGTAGGATGAACACCACGGATATCCGGAGCACTGGTAACAGAGCACACAACTCATGGACCCATGCTCCTTCAATAATGTTGCTATGTGCTTCATTTTTCATCGGCAGCATCGGTAAGAGCGTGCATCAGTGCTCTCACGCTGTGCTGATAAAGCAACGGTAACATCTCAAAGCCACGCGAGTTCCCAGCAGAGTCACAGCTCAACCTGCACTCCCTTCCCTGTCTACGGGTAAAAGGTGACGGTGGAATGATGAACAGTCCTTAAAATTAAGGGGAGAAGAAAGCTTTTACTGTTTCCATGTTTTAAATAAGCTGTGCTCGTTTGAAACGGTTCTTCAGTTTCTAACTACAGAAAGTTTCCTCACCACATCTCATTAAAAGCAACCCGTCCCATCTGCAAATGACGGAGCAGCTCCCAGCTGGGGCTGCGGGCTGAAGAGATGTCTCATCACCAACAGGACGGGCAGGCATGACAGACAGAGGAACTTCCTGGGTTATTCTCCTACTCTAGGTGTTACAGGAAACCGTACGAGTCGTTCCAGATGCAACAATCCTGAGTCACTGGCAAGCACAGTGTTTGGAAAGGAAGAGATACTTCACTGGTGAATATACTATCTTCTGTGGCAAATAAACAAAAGCCCTGACTACTCTGTCAGCAAACACAGAGAGGTATTTTTATGGTTGCTTAAATACAGCACCTAACAATAACAACACTGTACAGTGAGCAGGCAAATAAGCTTGCGTTCACCAGCCAGATTACATTTTCAGTTAAACAAACAGGATGTAAGTTCACCCTGCACTTCAGAAAAGGCCAGCTCTAATGCTGCTCTATCCAGCTGAGCAGCCTGTATATATCACCCCAGAAAGACAGAGAACTGACCTTCGACAGCAACGAGACAAACAAGGTAGGAAAGGACCTGGGGTTCTCAGCAGATCAACGACTACGCAGGATTCAAAGTCAAAACAGTAAAAGCAGGTATTGTGGGGATGTGTCACACACAAATAGCCCTGCTCCAGGCAAGCCAGCCAAAGGCTCATCGCGAGCACCCTGAAGGATTTACACACAGGGTGACCGACTAGAAGCCAAGAGGTGAACTGCAAACTGAAATCTAAAACGTGCAGGCAATGAGAAAAGGAGCAGAGGGAAGAAATGCATCTCCTCACTCTACTGTTCACAAGGATAACTCCTGTTCAAGGAACCTGTCAGCACTGAATAGATCACTTTTATCTTGGAGCTGAAACAACCAAATTTTAAGAGAGACTTAGAATAAATATTCAACCATATTGAATTAAAGTTGGTAAACTATCAGTTTTATCTGAAGAAGCATCTTCGATCAAAACTGTTTGTATTTATTAATGTGGTATGATACTGTTGTTGCTATATGGAAAGTGTCCCTTCATGTCAGCTAATCGCCTTTTAACCAAAAACACACAACCCCTTCTACATCCAACAGGGCAAAACTTGTAAATATTTAACTGATGACTGTGACAAACTAAAGCTTGAAACAAACACCGCAATAAGGCACAACAGAAGTCGTACACAGAGCTGATCATCGTTGCTTGAAAACACAGAGTAAGCAGTTACAAAAGTAAAATCTACCTCAAAGAAAAATGCCTTATTTAAGGCTGAGAAATTAAAGAAAGGCTTCTGCCTGGTTCCTTCTGTCATTCCAAGCCCCTAGTCTAGGATCCTCGCTGGGAAACAGACGTTCTGATAAAGCACCAGCTTTCACAAGTTGAAAAAACCTTCTATCTGTGACTTCTAGCAGGCAGGCACTTGTATAACATATTTGCCTCACTGCTGTCTCAAAAAGTTTTTGCATGTCTTCTTTTTCTTTTCTTCTTTTTTTTTTTTAAATTTAGAAAGTATCACAGGCTAGACCAATACTGGCAGATTCCAGCAAGCTCTACTGCTGCTTCTGCATAAACCACCTCTCTTCCCTCTTCCTTCAAAATTACTTTCCACTCTCTCAACTATCTTAGATCACTTCATAGGTTTCACCAAAGTATCCTAAGAGAACTAATTGCATTTCCTGCCTTCCCCTCTCCAAATCTGCCAGTTGTTTCAGTTCACAACAGCTCTTCCACAGAGCAGAACCATGGACTGGGCACAGGACTCACACAGCTGAATGAAACCCGGCCGTTCCTGTTTCAGTAGGGAAAAAGAATTTTACTGTCACAGAGACTGAACAGTCATACTCCAGGTTTCTTCCCAGTCTTGAAACATGTCTATCTCTATACTTTCTATTTGAGGTAGGAATTTAAATCCTGAGCCCTCGTGACTCAAAGGCTGCACAGTCCTGTGCCCTGCCTAGGGCAGCCTCAACATGTGAAGAAACAGCGAGGCAGGACTTCGAATCAAGTGAGGGAAGGAGCATGAAAAAGCGGGTGAGCCGTTACATTTCCACTCAGAGTCATTCTATTCTAGAGGATGTTATCCTGATTCACTTCACTGGGAAAAAGCTAACCGGGGTTGTTCAACACCTCTAGCGAGCAGATCAGCTACACGCACGGTGACACTAACAACCAGAAAAGTGCTGACAGAGAAAGGGTATCATCACACAAACAGAAATTAATAACCTTTCTGTACCACGAATGAATTGCACATTATGACAGAGATCTGCCTGGATCGAGGCCCCTGCCTACACATACTGAGTATATCCCTCCACTCCCACTGTCGGGACCCCAAAGGAGAAGCCAGCATCCACATGCTTCGAGGTGCTTCTCAATCTTCTATGACATTCCAAGTTTCCTGTTTCCTTCTAACTCTGCAAAAAGCGAGGAGCTGGGTCCACCCACTGTTCTTGTTCCAGGCCCATGAAGAGCCCCACTGCTCCAACTCCTTGCCACCTACCCCATTCGCTCCCCAGCTCCCTGACTTTGGCCTAAAGAACAGCTCTCATTTCTTCTCCAGCTTTCCTCTTCTAAATCTGCATGGCATCTTCTTTTCAGAAAACCTCAACTCTGAACTAGCTTGAAACACATGATCATGTTCAGGAAAATTGAAAAATCTTTTTTTTCCTCTTGCCCCTAAGTCTTCAGGCTAATTTAAGAGCTAACAAAATTGATGGGTTTTACCTACCTTTATGTCCCAACATCACAGCAAGATGTAAAGGAGTGTTTCCTAAAATAAATAATAGAAATAAAAATGTATTAGATTCAAGGTAACAGAATCCACTGCAAGTCCATCAGGCATCTGCTCATCCAACTCAAACGCTACGTGTTAAGGAACTTGAGTTACATGACCTAACCAAGGAACACACCAGAGCCGTTACATTTTTCTAAGCAAACATTTGGATTATACTTGTGAAAATAAATGTATCTGAAACACATTTCATGAGCTTTTTAATGACATCTTGGAACCTACTCCAGCCAAAGAGGTCCAACTGTGTCCTCAAGAAAGAGATAACCCAAACCTCTGTGCTTACCATGGTCTGAAAAGTCTGATATTTTACAAAGAATGACGTATCTAGGTTAAAAGCTACTCAAAGATATGATACTGATTAAAATTTTAAGAGCCTATTAATTTTTCAAAGATTTAGTACAAATTTTTTACTAATACAGTATTGGACAGATTGCAAAGTAACAATAACTTCACTACAAAAAAGCCTGTTGGCTATTTTAATGCCTTGTTTCCAAAGAAAGCTTCCAAGGTTATTAGCAGATACTACAAACATGACCCTATTTTCCTGGCTCTGCAGATGACACATTTTGAACTTCTGTTCTTAAATATGCACTATAAGGTACAGAGAGTTGTTTTTCTGGATTAATGCTGCCACCAGAATTCTGACGCATTTCATTAATGTAGCTTAAGGACGCAAAATTCTTCCCTTTAATTGTATTACTCTGTTTATATGTTTAAACACTTTCTTAGTGGAGTTAACAGAAAAATTGATGGAAAACAAATTTCTTTTGCAACTATAACAAACGCACGTGATTTGAGGGTTATTTTACAGTATCACGTTAGCAATAAGTACTTGCTAGATGCAAAGGATGATGTACTGTACATCTAAAAGATGCAATCCAAAACACTGAGAGGCTGCTGTAGAAAGTCAGTGCCAGCACACTGCAGTATCATGAAATCTCCGATCAAGATAGGCGAGCAGGCAGAGTTTCTAAGCGGTTTTGAATGAGCTGTTATTCAACATACAGTACAAATTATTCTTGCGGGTCACTAGCAACAGCAGACAGCTACATCCTAGTTCATTATGCACACTCTAAGCTAACCTCAAATTTTCTATTAATAGATTTTGTAACATCTGTGAGCCAAAACATAATTTAGAATACTGGATGCAGCCATTCTTTGTTAAGTGACTGAAATAAGAACGTTACTGAGGAACAAACTCGAGAACGAGCCAAACCATGTACTCAGAAAATTCAAATTAGGCAAGCCAAGGGTAAACATTTTCCTCACCTTATCAGGCACTGAAACAAGATATATATATATATAAATAGCTTTACACTGAGTTTTCTCTTACATTAATAAACCTTAAAATTTAAAAAACCACCCCACCTTCCAAATGGTGAATAAAACAGAGCCAGACAGCTCCAGTAGCTATAACAGCTCAGCATAATGGCAAGAAACAACAAAATGAGAGCTAGCCAGACCCCTGACAGCCTTCACGAGAACTTTGTCAGATTTCATTCAGTCAATAAGCAGAAAGCGCAGTTGTGCGATAACACAGATCATTTCAAAACTCTTCTGGATGAGGTTCTGAGCAACCTCATCTAACTCCGGTGTTATCTGTGCTCCGAGCAGGAGGTTGGACTAGATCACCTCCAGAGAGCTCTTCCAGCATAGGTTTTTCCTTGACTCAATGATCATCTGCCCACCGAGAAGTATGCAATTCAAAAATTAGGTAGGAAACTTGGATACAGCAGACCAGGGGGAGAGAAAGAGCAGCACGCAGAAAAGAGGAGCATGCAGAATAACTAATAAAGCGCAGAAACTAGAATCTATCAATTCCAGAAGGAAAAAAAAAAAAGCTATTTAGGAGGAAGCTGAAAAGAGGTGACAACCTGCTTCCTGGTCTTTAGCCAGTAAGTGCCTGGCAAGGAGAAGTCTATGGTTTAACAAACACCTGTGAAAGAAAGAGGTTAGCTGGTGTGCCAAAGGGAGAGGAGCCACACGAACAGGTGACCCAGGAAAGCACCTTTAGGAAAGGGGGTAAGAAGGAGGGGCAACGCAAGCGCGTAGAAAAGGGACATTATGAAACTTGGGAAAAAAGACTGTAGCTCCTCCTGTTCTGGGGTACCTGCCTAGCCAGGCCTTTTTCTCCCTGCCTGTGATAAACTCCTCTCCAGACAGCCCTCACCCCAGAGCAGCCACGCTCAGTGAGCAGGGCCGCAAGGCAAAGCAGGACTGCGGACGGAGCAGCCTAACAACGCACACGCAGCACACAATAACCTCACGGACATTTTTATTCCATCGAAATTCCACTGCTACTTTATAAGAGTACCTCCCTGACCTCCTCCCTGAAGGAAAACAGTCTCAGCAAGAGCTGAGATGCAACATGAGCTTTGGCACATCTCAAAATCAAACCCAGAACAGCATTTTGTACAGTTCCATCACTAAAAATCTGTCTTAAGATCTGAGAAACCTGGGGAGGTCTTGATGCTCTTTGGGCCAAACAAAACAGGTTTTATCAGTAGTGAATTTAACTCTGATTTATCAAAATAAGCCATCCAAACTGTGTAAGGTTGTACATCACAAAACAAAGCCATGATGGTGAGGAATCGCTCAGCTCATAGAACGTCTCCATGCAATCCTCAGGCTCTTCCTCCCAAGCAGAAAGGCTCCTTTTGTTTAATCCCAGTCTTAAGCAGAGGTAAGCTTTTGTTCTGCCCAGGAAAACAGAGGGAAGACAAATGCCTTGGAAAAGATGAAACCAGTGCTGCTGCAGTCTCCCATTCAGCAACAACTGCCAACCATCCCGACTGAGCAGCGGCACGTAGCAGGGTGCGAAGTGGGCAGCAGCCAAAGCTTCACATCTTTCCTGTCATTTCAGAAACCCGGCTGGCCGGCAGCACAGCGGGACAGGTTAACTTCTACTCCTCTGGGGGAGACGGGATCTGAAAATGTAAACCTGACCCCAGCAGCTGCTGAAACAGAGCCACACTGTCACACTCTTGCTAGCACGTGGATGATAAAAGTCCCAGGCGGATAAATTAATCAGTACCAGTATTTACAGGACTCAAAGGGAACCACTCCACTGGAATTCTACTGCACTGCAACCTCAAGTTCCACCGATCCTGAAACACAAATCACGTCAAGTTGCTTCATCAGGGCAAGAACAGCTGTGGCTCCTCTAGAATGTTCACTACCCAGAGTGTACAGAGTAACGCTAGGTAAAATTAGTCTGATGGAAAAAAAATGGTGAGCTTTAACAGTAATCAATTTTTCCTAGCCAGTGCACAGCACAACTAAGCGTTTCTGCCAGGATAGGCAGGAGAGGGCAGTTTCACTTCATTCAGTGGCACAGATGGTTGGAACAGCTCAAGGTTTTCAAGGAACCACAGCACAAGCCACAACAGTAAGTGTTAGATGCCATGAAAACAAGTAGCTTTACAGGAAACAGTGGTTGGAAAGAGAGAGAAGGGTGCAAATACACAACTATTTTGTTTATCTACGTAAGAGAGCTGTAATAAAAAGGGCACTGTAAATAATTAAGCGGCTGACGTGTACTTTTGATGACTTCTATGCAATTTAATGATAACGTGTTTGATATGATCATTTCTCCACACTGACTAGAACATGAACAGGCACATACCTGAACAGTGGCAATCAAATTCATTCTCTTTTGACTTGATTCACCATATAAACAAATCCCATCTTTCCTTTCCATCTAAAGACAGCTTCATCAGTATCTATAGCTTTGGGAAACGAGCATACACACTTCCCTCCCCAAGTCACATAGCCTACAGGGTCTTATTCCAAGAAAGCAGCGATACAACAGCGCCTGAACTCCTGCATGCCCTGGATGTGCACGTGCAAACCAAACCGTTTGCACAAAACCGCACAGAAAATACACCACTTGTCCGCACGCGTGTGCATAGCTTTCAACCTTTCGTTAGGCATCTGGCACACCTACGAGGAAGCTGAGTCTGTTTTCCAAGAATAATTCAGGAAGATTTCTCTATTCCAGAATATAATGTGTTTTTATTCTGAATATATGTTTAAGCTCTTAAATGCCTATTACAGTAAAAATAAAAAGTAATCTAATAGGTATACATACAAGTTTCTCTCAAGAAACTCATCGGTTTTTTGGAATAATGATACTGGCCCTCCGACAGGTCATGTTTTTTGAGGTTAATTTAGAGAGTGAGGCAGGCTGCACTCAATTTCCTGACACAGCCAGTGTTTGTTTTATCAGAACACCAAGAGTTTAACATTCTATGGGACTTGGCTTTTCTGCACTTAACCTCACAGTAAAAATGGGACTGAATTATAAACAATAACTGTTACTAGAAGTTCTTTCTCCCCTCTGTCACTTCCCTATCATTTACTAGGATTTGTCTGGCTTATTTCTGAGTATAATTGTAAGCTGAAGTTATCTACCCCAAATAACTCACAATTCAAATATGTAAACAAGTGACAGATGGATTCAGGCAGAAAGAAAACAATAACAAGGAAATATTAGTCAGGCCTTTGGTATGTCAGGACAGCAAGGGTTTTGTTGTTGGGGGTTTTTTTTGAAAACTTAATAGTAAAGGAACAATTAAAGTAAAAACTTGGAGGAAGATGGTAAGACACAAATCCCCAAACCTTTCCTACTGCAAACAGCACCAGAAAAGCAGAAAGATGCTTATTTGAATTTTTTAATAGATATACATGTGCGTGCATATATATATTTAAAAAAGGATGGTATCAATGATTGTGACACACATTGAAGATGTTAGCGCAGTAAGATGGATCAGGAAGTGCCTTCAAAGTAAAAATATTAAACTTCTGATGATGAGTTATTTGATGAGGAATTGGAGGAGGTGTAGGGGAGAAGTCAGCAGAAGTCAGCAGGAGGGATATACTGAGAAAATTTCTTCCCGAGTATGTTGCTTTCATTCTACCCATATTGGCTGCAACGTTTGGAATGAAGATGACAAGATAAATATATCTGTAGCTATCTTTATAACGCACTTAGAAAAACGTTATGACAGTTGTAAGAAATACTCCTCCCTGTCTTGAGAAAATTGAGCTGTGTATTACTCCGCATACATTAGTTCGTGTTTCAGAGTGCCTAACATTATCATGGACATGGCTTTTAATTTCCAATTACATTATTCTTCCCATCGTACCAATCCCAAAGATTGCTCTACCTTAATGTTCTTTCTTATTTTACATAACGCAATTAAGTAAAACAAAGGGAATATTTATCTCTTAATCAGAAAAAGAGCATAACTGTACCCTTTAATCACAACTTCTCCAGACACCACATACGGTATAAGTTAGCATTCTCCAGCAGAAACGTATCATGTTACTCTTGAAATAGGTAGGAAACGTGGAGATGAAAACTAGCCATGAAACTTAAGCTGACTTGACAGGCTGATTTATTTTTTAACAACGTGGAAGATTCCTCAAATTAAACATACTATTTTAAAACGTTCTAGCAAGATTTTAAATATTTATGCATCACAGAGTAGCATGGGGATCATATTTCTACCTCTGCTACTGCCACTTCTACGTCCCAAGCTTGCAGAGGAGCAGAAAACAAGAGCCTGGCTCTTTCAAATCCCAGAACTAAAGCATTTTAAAAAAATAATTTAAAAAAATTTTGTTCTGTTGTTGGTTTTTTTTTTTTTTTAGCCTGAGGAAAAATCAAAGACAGTTCCACCCACAGCCAAAGGAACCCCTCGGGAGCGTGCTCTGAAAGCAAACAGGTGACAGTTCAGGCACTTTGAGAAAATACTATTTTTTTTTTGAAAACGAAGTAGGTTTTCGGACATGAAGCAACACCGGGTAAGAGGAAGCTCTCCCAGCATTACGCTGTTACAAAAGCCGGTGCCGTGCTCGCTCACGTTGCGAAAATCCCAAGAATTTCCCGAAGCCCGCGGCCGCGCTGCTCCGCGGACCCCAGCGCCGCTTGCACCCCCGCCAACCGCCCCGGCGCCGGGAGGGAAACCCCGGAGGCGCCTCGGCAAACGGGGACGGGCTCTGCGGCCGGGCCCGAGCGAGAGGCGAGGCCGCGGCCCCCACGGGAGCTCCCGCCGCCTCCCGCCCGCCGGGCCCGGGCCAGGCCCGCTCCCCCCCCGCTCCCGCTCACCGTGACTGTCCTTCTGGCTGATGCCCTGGGTGCGGATGAGGGCCGAGAGCCGCCTCACGTCCCCCTTGAAGACGCACTCGTGGACGGGGAAGTGCGCCGGGCACTTGTCGGGCTCCGCGGGCGGGCCGGTCCCGCCGGCCGCCGGCCCCCCCTTCAGCGGCAGCCGGTGGTGGTGGTTGCTAAAGATGCGGTGGCCCCCGGCCCGGCCGCCCTTGCCGCTGCTCCCGCGCCCTCCGGTGAAGATGCCTCCGGGCGCGGCGGCCGCCTCCTCCTCGCCGGGCGCCAGCAGGTCCCCGTCCTCCTTGCTGGGTTTGTGGTCCCTGCGCAGCGAGCGCAGCTTCTCTCCGGTCATCGCCAGCGGCGGCCCCGCGCCCGGCGGGGCCCCGCCGGGAAAGCTGCCCGCAGCCGGGGGAGGGGAGGGGGCGTCGATGCGTTCAGAGCCGCGACGGCGAGTCCCGTCCCGTCGGCATCCCCCGCCGGAAGCGCCCGGAGCCCGCCGCGCCGAGGAGGAGCCGCCCGCCCCTCCGCTCCCGCCCGCCCGCGGCCGCCCTGCTCAACGGCCCGGCGCCGCCGCCATCTTGGCCGGCTGCTCTCGCGAGAGGGGCGGTGCGAGGCGAGACTGCCCCGAGCGCCGCGAGACTTCGCGGAGGGCGGGAAGAGGCGGCGGCGGCACAGCCGTGGCCATCGCTCTGCGCTCAGTTCCGCTCGGCGGAGCCGCTCAGGGCCCGGCGCTGACACAAGCGGCCCCTCGGCGGGGCAGGAGCCCCGTGGGCAGCCCCTGGTAGCCGCCGCCGCGGCGAAGGCTGAGCCAGCGCTCGGAGCATCGCGAGCGGCTGCGCCGGCGCCTTACGTTAGGGTTCGGGTTTAGGGCTCAGGGATTTATGCCCGCGCTGAGAGGATATGTGGCGTTTCTAGGGAAACAGCTGCTTACACTGGCAGTAAGGGCCCGCCATTGTGTCTCGGGCACGGGGAGAGAGAATATTTTGTGACTCTGTGGGCCGGGCAGCTCGCCACCCTTCCCCTGAGGTGACTGCGCTCCGCAGAGGGCTGGGCCTTCCTACAGTCCTTGCATCCCGTATCCTTGGACCGGGGCTGGCTACTGGGACGCGCTCCCGGCTTACACAGGCTTATCTTGGACTGCGGAGGGAGAGAAGCGCCGGCTCTGGTGCGTATCATGAGGGAAGGACCCAGATTCTCAGTCCATTGCAAAAATCTTCTGTGATGGCCTCTACGGATTCCTCTCAGATTCGTGTGTAAAGTGGCACAGGGCATCCAGGAGTGTCTTGGTTTGAGGTTCAGTTACGCAACCGTACAGATGACAGCGTGTGTTCTGTACGCGTGCCAGAGGTGTAAACAAACGACGCAGCAATGAAATCCATGAGATGAGCCAATCCCCCTCGTTTGCAAGAGAACAGAAGCTCTGGGTTACTTCCCCGGTCACAAAAGGTCAAGGGGTTTCTCACCGCAATGTCAAATCAGCACTTGTGCATCTCCTCTGGTGCTCCTTCCGTGAGTCCCCTTGTGAGCCAAGGAGGAGAAACAGGATGCTAATGCTGTTGGGAACAAAACCTCGCCCAGACCTTTCGCTGTTCATCCATTTCCCTTGTCTGCGTGGCTGTTTCATTCACCAAGGGAGAGGGACATAGAAGGAAAAGACCCAGCGTGATACACAGCTGTGAAACAAGTTCCCTGGAGAGTGACGGGACCTGTACACGTTGTCTTCCTCAAAAGCACATGGAGGAAAAGGGAAAGATGGGACAGTTGTCCTGTCCTCATGTCACTCCTTGTAGATACATTATCATCTTCTAAAGTAACTGCGTTAGGTTCAGAGCTTCCAGATTTCCCTGCAGGAGCTCCTCCTTTAGCGCTAGTTCTGCAAGTATCTACTTACAACAGTGGAATGAATCATTTAAAAACTGATGATATGCCAAATTCCAGGTAAACTGGATTTCTTATTAATGCTTCCAGGGGAAAACACCTACAAGTTGTCAGGAAGATTAGATCTGCTGTGATAAAAGAATTACCTTTCTGGGTGACCTCTTTCTTTACCCAATTTGCATCATCTCCTCTCATACTAAGTGGCTAGGAAGAATTCTAGGCAGAGAGGGGAACTATGAAACACGATTTCTGTGCCTGCTGTCTTCAGAGTGACAGCACAGCTGCTTCCTGCACAGCTATTTACAATTCTAATACGGAATTCTAAATAATTCTAGGGGGAAAAAAGAAGTCACCTTTGCTCTATTGGTCTTTCCAACAAGATTTTTCTGGCTCTTCTTGTTTTTAGAGAAAATTAAACCCCATTTACAAACAGAATTGGAGAGCTTGACGCTCTTGGTAGTTCTGATGTCTCCTGCCCGTTCTCCAGTGCTGCACAGGAGGCCGTTTGCCCCGGTGCCGTGCGGGAAACATGCGGGGCATGGCTAGTCTGGTGGAGGAGGTGCACTAGCTCGGGTTTCAGCTGATGCTGGAAGCTTCACGTTGCATTTTTAATTACTGGAGGCCAGCTAAGAAGAGACAGAGGCATGAAGTCACTGTTTACCAGCATATTACGGAGTCCCTTATTCAATGCAGAAACATAATGAATACATTACTAATGGGCACCGCGCTGTGAAAACTGGCGTTTGTAGTGAATCCAGATGTCCTCCCATGCTAGGACTGTGCCGCGTCATTATTACACACCTACAAATTCTTGAGAATGTTTCGGGGGTTTTTTACCGTCTAACAACAGAACCTGCTCTTGTTTGTATTCTCCCATCTTCTTAAATTAAATTGCTCTCTTGCAAGCACTAGGCGATTTAGATAGAAGTGGCAGGATCAGGTATGGTGGCAACGTGGAACTGCATTTTCTACAGTTTCTGGGCTGTGAGTCTATGGAAACTTCACTTATGGCATTCCTCAAGTAGGAAATAAATAATGGAGGAGTAATTTCTCATGGGTGTATTCCTCCAGGCAGGAGGACTTGTTTAGTCCATAAATGAATAGGTCAAAAAATAGGAATAAAACACTAAATTTGTACAAAGCCCACATGTAGGCAGTAAATGACAATTAGATACTGTAAGTGTGCATTGGCATTTATTCTAGCTGTAAGTCTAACATTTAAACTTACGAAAAGTACCTAATAGAATATCGAAAGCACCTCACTATAGAGAAATGCTCTCTGGTTGCCTTTTTCTGTACTTCCACAAGGCAAAACAAAACTAAATCTGGTCCTGGAGGACAGTGAATGGAACTTGCCAGCTCTGGAGAAACAAACCTGTGCTTCTCCCAGGCATTCAGAACGATGGGCCCGAGAGACGCCGGAGAGCAACACACGCTTCAGAGCAGCAAAGGACATTTAAGGAAATTAACAGGGAAAAGTAGGTTGAGAAATTTTAAGACAGTGTAGCTTCAGTGGCTTCCATTCAAAGTGGAAGTATTAATTCTCTTTTCAGCTGGTGCTGAACCAAAGCACTTCAGAAATGTTTATATCTCCTTATTAAGAAGACAAAACCCCCAAACCCACCAGCTCTTTGCTCGGGACGCTCAGACTACGGGACTGGTCTCTGCCAAGCTCCCTCCTGTCCTCAGGGGTGGGGACAGCAGGGCGAGGATCCGTGTCCGGGGAAGGAGCCCACAGCGCCGACACCCTGCAGACTTACGTACGGACAGGACAGGACAACCTCCTCCAGAAACAGCCACAAAAGACTATTATGGGCTACACAGGCAACCGTGACATGGAACTGGAGGTAGAGGAGAAATTTTGTGCGACAAGGAAATCATTCCATTTTCCCCTTTGTGTCAGCTTGACTATCCTGAACTTTGTCCTACAAATTATTATAAAAAGAAAAGGGAATCTTTACGATACGGCCTGAGGTTCGCTGGGCACCTGGAACTTTGCTGTCCTGGCAGCACAGTGGATTTGAAGCAAAGCTTTCCCGGGGGGATTTATGTAGACATTTTCCACAGGCCTATGGGAAACAGAGTTGTCACCGCAGGATTAAACTCCTCCATCATAAATTTCAGGTTTCCACTCTGTGCCGAGGCTGAAAAACAGACTTGAGACTAATCAGTGTGTTCCTTCTGTTACTGTAAAAGCCAGCGGCGGAACTCTCTTAAGACCCACTGTGGAGTTTCAGGAGGCAGACATTCCTTATTGCAGCGCTGGGTGCACAGGGGATCACTCCACCTAACGTGCACACACTGAAACAAAAGTTCATCCTTTCTATACTTTCAAGACACGAATATTCATACATTTTCCAAGAAGTCTCCACCTTTCTGCCTATCACCTACTACATTTACATCATGCTGACATTGCAAAACTACACTACGCATGCGCGGGGGTCTCGCGTGGTCGTTTGGGGAGTCAGCTCCCTACCCCTTTTTCCCTTTTATGGTCATGAGTCTTTTGAGGACAATTTCTTCTCCTTGGATGTTTCCCAGCTCTGTTGTCTGGCCAAGATATTCTTTCTTATCTGTCGCCTTTGAGCATTTCTGCCAGGATGTATCTATTCTTAAAGTTAGGGTATCTTCTCTTTAATCACTCAGGCCTTGCTAATCACTCAGGCCTTGTTAAATACAAAGTTAAACACTGTTTGGTAAAAGAATTTCTTAATATTTCCGCCTCTGAGACTTCCAGATCTATACAACTGGGTACAACGTGACCATGTAAGGTATAATCGCATGCTTCTTTTATCACTAATTGTTACAGGCCTCAACTTGCAGGCCTCAGCTAGCGGGCATCGCTTGCCCTTAGGCCCAGCTTAGCTCTAAACTGACCTGTGGGTGGGATGAAAATTATTTCAGATCCGGCCCAAGGGGTGCGAGGGGCAGCTGCAAGCGCTGGGGCAAGTCCTCCACCGCACAGCTCCTGCTTTCGGCGGTGCGGCCGGGCGCGGGGGCAGGCGGAGGCTGCTGGCAGGGGAGGGCTCTGCGGGCTCACGGCTCCCCCCGCCGCTCCCGCCATTTCCCGCTCCGCCGGCGGCCGAGGCCGCGGGGGACCGTTACCGTTGCGGACACCGAGCCGAGGGGCGGGGGGACGGAGAGGCCGCGGCGGGGCCGCGCTGGCGCCCCCCAGCGGGCGGGCGGGACCGCGGCGCGACGCCGCTCCCCGCCCTGCGGCGCGGGCGCTGCCCGGCCCCGCCCCGCCCCAGCCAATGGGGGCGCGGCGCTGAGGCCCCGCCCCCGCCCGGCCCTGGGGGCGTGGCATGGCGGAGGTGCCGGTGCCGGTGGCGGCGGCGGCGGCGGGAGCGGCAGCGGCCATGGAGCGCGGCGGGGCGCGGGGCTTCCTCCCGCCGTTCGCGCACTTTGCCACGCAGGCCATCCACGCCGGGCAGGAGCCCGAGCAGTGGCGTTCGGCCGCCCTGGTGCCGCCCCTCTCCCTCTCCACTACCTTCAAGCAGAAGGCCCCCGGGCAACACACGGTGAGTGCGGCTGCCGCCACCGGACACCCAACGGGGGCGGTTCCGGGGTCAGAGATACCGCGCTCGGAGGGGGGGCGCGGCCGGGGGCGCGGCGAGGGCTCCGCGGCCCGGCCCGGCCGGCGGTGCTGGCCCCCTGGGGAGTTCGGGG
This sequence comes from Strix uralensis, assembly GCF_047716275.1. Lineage (NCBI taxonomy): Eukaryota > Metazoa > Chordata > Aves > Strigiformes > Strigidae > Strix > Strix uralensis. The sequence goes on along the minus strand of NC_133979.1, from coordinate 1,428,581 downwards.
GAGGCGGCAGGCCCTGGGGGGGGCAGGGGGGGCTCCCGTTTTGCACCGCGTGGAAATATTTCCCCTCCTGCTGACTCCCGAACAAAGCCAACCATCTTTTGTTTGTGTTTGGGGTTTTTTTTCCCCGCTGGGAGAGGTGGTTTCTCCCGCCGTGGGCTGGAGGGCCCGTTTTGGGTGATTTTGGGTGTGAAAGGTGCAGGAGGGGGCACCCAGCGCCCCTCGGGCTCGGCAGCCTCTGCGCTGAGGAGGAGGAGGAGGCTGCTACCCCTGTTAAGGTTCAGGCCTTGGTCGCGTGGTTTGCACCCAGCCGGGGACTTCCTTGAAGTCTGTGTGATAACAATACTTTGCCGCTGGGCCCCGGCAGAATACACTTTCTTATTTACAGATTGTGTAAGAGGCTGCCTCAGTGGTCCCTCCAGAATATCTCATAAGTATTTTGTGGATGTATCACAGAAAGTACTAGAAGTGTTTGCATTGAACTGTTGTCAAGTTTCTGATGGCTACGCGCATGTAGGAGGGGAAATGGCACAAATTGGCAACGCATAAATCAGTATTTGTTCCAAAGCTGAGGGCCGAATGTCACGCTGTGCTGGTTGGGCAATAGGAATTCGCCTTGTGATCTTTGATTCCACACGAAATTGCTTAAGCAGACTAAAATTGTGAATGCTTGTGAGTAGGTAGCTGTGTTGAAGAAGACCTCGGAAGAAGGAGTCGCGCGCTGCTGCGTTCACATGCTGATGACAGAGCGGCCGTGTTCGTGCCGGGAGCTCTGTGAGAGCGGTCTGCCAGATTCCTGAATATGACGAAGTTGTCATTAAACAGAAATCCTGAAAGTACGCAAATACCAGGATGCTTAGCCAGGTTCTCTCTAACAAGTGCATCCATGCATGCATGAGTATTTTTTTTTTCCTCATTAAATTTTCTCAGTATTCACATAAAAGCCGTTGCACGGAAACATGGAACTTGGTCTGATTGCATGCCAGGGTTTGAGCTTTCAAGAACTTTTGATGGGTACAGGTTGGCACTGGCCGGTGCCCTAGAGCATCTTTCAAGCAGAGCGTCGTGCAGATGGGACACGTTCTTCCTGATAACTTCAGAATGAGTGGACTGTGTCAGCCCCAGGCCTTTTCTCCTACAGTGACGAGAGATGGAGATCTAGGAACAAGAAGGAGAACGTGTCTAAGAATGTGTCTTCCCCCTGCACGCCCCTAGAAACCATTTTCAGGTTGGGGATGCCTGGTTGAATGTTGTGTACAGCGGCTTGACATAGCCAGAAAACCAGCCTGCTGTTCCTGGAGGAGGTGGATGCGTGACCTTGGTGTCGAGAGCGGGGCTTTTTAAGGAAGCTAGCACGATTCTTGTACAAAACTTCGTCAGTGCTCTCTCTTCAGTTACATTTGTTTCTTGCTTTTCACAACAGGGTTATGAATACAGCCGGAGTGGAAACCCTACGCGGGATTGCCTGGAGAAGGCTGTGGCAGCACTAGATGGAGCTAAATACTGTAAGCAGTTAATAGGTTCCTTAAGCAAGATGTCAGCGCGTGTGTCTCCTGCTTTTCCACAGTAGGCACGACCTGGGGAGTGAGGGCGCTGAGTTCCCAGCAGCAGCCGTATCCCAGCAAGGCTTTCACAGCCTCGACTACTGGTTAGGGGCAAGAGCTGCTTTGGGGTGTGAAAAGAGTCCAACACTTACTGTTCAGGAAAGTCCAGCTCAATACTGGGCTTTCTGAAGTGCTTCCTCTGGCTGTGTTTGGTGCCTAAGCTAAACTGAACCCGTCCTTGCGAATCCTGGGTTCCACTCTGCAAAGTCAGGCTGCTGCTTTTACTGAATGCACTTAGCGAGTGAGATAGCGTGAGAGTGACGGAACAGGTTCCTTTTAAAAGCAAAGTGAGGAAAGCGAAGGCAAGTTTGACAAGGTTGCATCCCATTAAAATACAGTCTGTCTGCCACTTACTCTTTTCTGTTTTAGGTTTAGCTTATGCTTCTGGCTTAGCTGCTACTTTGAATATTACTCACCTGTTAAAGGCAGGGGATACGATTATCTGCATGGATGATGTCTATGGAGGTACGTAAAGCAAAAGTGGGGTTTTGATCTTCATTGTGCAGATGATTAAATGTCCCTATTTGTGATTCTCGTGAGCTTTCTGAATTTCCCACATAGGACCTAACTTTTCTTTAAAGCCTTTTCACTTTATGAGAACACAGAACACTCCTGTCTGATGTTGGGGTGAGAAATTCAAATGCTGAAAGATTCTGAGACACAATATGGGGGTTTAAAAAATAGAGCTGACTAGTACTACATGCTTGAATGAGGGGAAGGTAGCAACATCCTAGCCTAGATTTGTGGAGCAGGACCCTCTGCAGTCCAGTGTAGCAGGGCTTTCCAGCTTCTGGGTTTTCTACTATTCCTTTCCTAGGTTTGACCCTTTTCCAGCCAGTGTTTTGTCTGGGCTGTTTTGGACAAGTATTCTGTCATCTTCCCTGAAAGCACAACTTGCATCTGTTCTGTCCATGTCTTCCCAATGCCTCAGTGATGCTGCAGCCCCCTACTAGGTTTTGATCTTGTATAGGGGTTGTTTGGGTTTTTTTTCACCCATTCTTCTAAGAAACTCCACGGTAACAAACAGTGCATCCACCTCTGCCAAAGTCCTTCAAAAGGTTGATGCCACCCAAAAGTCCCTAGTAGGAAAGTCTGCCAGGGTGCTCTGAGACAATCCATGTCCTCAGTGCCCGACTGTGTGTTTCACTGATCAACAAAGCTCATTGTCTCTCTCTGTCTGCTGCCAGGCCTTGGTACAAAGAGATCAAATCAGCTTTGTTCTCAAAGGAAGGTTAGAGAGGCAGGTGGTGTTTTCCCAAGCAACAGCTGGAAAAACTTTTAGCAAGAGTAATCACCTTTCCCACCGCAAAGGGTAACTGCTCTTTGCCAGTTGGTTCTCTGTGCTTGTACACATCAAATATAAATACACACCAAGCTGTGTGGTGTGATGGAGGGGAGGGAGGGAAGGATCCATCCAGAACCTGGGCAGGCTGGAGAGGTGGGACAGGCAAACCTCATGGAGCTCAGCAAGGCCAAGGGCAAGGTCCTGCCATGGGTCGGGGCAATCCCAAGCACAAATCCAGGCTGGGCGAGGAGGGGATGGAGAGCAGCCCCAAGGAGAAGGACTTGGTGGGGTTGGGGGGTGGAAAACTGACTGTGAGCCAGCAACGTGCGCTGGCAGCCCAGAAAGCCACCTGTGTGCTGGGCTGCACCCAGAGCAGTGTGGGCAGCAGGGCGAGGGGGGGATTCTCCCCCTCTGCTCCACTCTTGGGAGACCCCCCTGCAGTGCTGGGTCCAGCTCTGGGGGCACCAACAACAGAAGGACACGGACCTGCTCGAGCGGGGCCAGAGGAGGCCACGAAGATGCTCGGGGGGCTGGAGCACCCCCCTGTGAGGACAGGCTGAGAGAGTTGGGGGGTTCAGCTGGAGAAGAGAAGGCTCCAGGGAGACCTTAGAGCAGCCTCCCAGGGCTTAAAGGGGCTACAGGAACACAGGGAGGGACTCTTGATCAGGGGTGTAGGGATAGAATGAGGGGTAACAGGTTTAAACTAACAAGAGAGGAGATTTAGATTAGATCTAAGGCAGAAATTGTTCCCTGTGAGGGTGGTGAGGCCCTGGCACAGGTTGCCCAGAGAGGCTGTGGCTGCCCCCTCCCTGGAAGGGTTCAAGGCCAGGTTGGACGGGGCTTTGGGCAACCTGGGCTAGGGGAAGGTGTCCCTGCCTGGGGCAGGGGTGTTGGGACTAGGTGATCTTTGAGGTCCCTTCCAATCCAAACCCACCTGTGAGTCTATAATTTGCTTTTAATGTCTTAGTTCTGTCATGCCAGATAGCTCTTCTCCGAAGTTGAGTGTAGACAGCAGGAATCCCTGCTGACAATCTGCTCCTTTAATTCACAGCCCTCCCACTACAGAACTCAGTAAATCAAAGTCATTTGGCCAAAGCATATTATCAGTTCCTCACTTCAGAAAGGCCCATAGGTGTATTTTTCAAGCAAAACCAGTTCCCCTGCTCATCAAAGCCTCAGCATGTGGTGGTTTCTACAGAGGTGAATTTCATCATTGGTCCCCTGAGTTGTTTTTTTTATACTTTTGTTGTAAAGAGACCGGCTTCCCCACAGACAGCCTTATTCAGTGGAGTTCACACCCCATGGCACAGTACATCTGCAGATCTGCCCCTGTACGTGTTCAGCCCCTTTGTTCTTCCCTTGGCTATTGGGGGCTCCTTGTCCCCTGATCCCTGCTTGCCTTCCTCCTTGGCTGGGCTCTTCTGCCTGTTCCCAGTCATCTTTCCTGCTCGTGTTGCACGCTGCAGCCTGGTCCTTTGTCAGCCGCTTCCTCGCGGTTGCCTGTGCTGACTCCTTCGTGCTGCGCAGGGTTTACCCCCCCGCCACGCTTGCCCTCTGCAGCCTGTCACACTTCAGCCCTGTGATAGCAACTCTGAGTCATGGGTGCTGTGCTGGCACGTGTCCCTGCTCCCTCCAGGGTGCACGAGCTCTGGTAAGCTTTTAGTGCATTTTTTGGAAAAAGCCTGGCTGGGTAGGAAAGCAGCGCTGCGCTTGCTAACTCAAATGAGCCCGCAGTGTGCAAGGTTGTCAGGAAAACAGTGAAAGAAAGTGAAAAGCTCTCAGGCAGTGCTGGGAGAGCGTATGGCCTAGGACGTGTTTAAGCGACGCAGAGTTTTGGGAGGCGTGAGAGGGAGCTATATGTTGTTGGCATCTCTGAATTCTGAGCCGTTGCCGTAACGTCTTAAAAAGGGCTACTTCCAGTGTAACCTCTCGTTTCCAGCGAAGGTTTTTTGTAGTGTGCTATTATTAAAAGCATGTAAGACTACTATAAAGCAACTTTTCTGTGATTTGTATTCATAGAGTTGACAGCCTATGTGAAAATTTCCCATGCTTGAATAAACTTCTTACAGCACAAGAGAGAATATATAGCTTACTATAGAAATAAAAGCATTTCCCTGGAAAAAAAAAAATCCTTCAGATGTAGCATTTGTCACACAGAATCATGCCCTGCCTGTACTCTGACTTTATGGCTAGATGGCAAACTGCTCGTCTGCCTAAGTGAGTAAATGTTGAATAATCTTGGCAGAAAGACCTAATGATTTAATTTTTAATCTGACTTTGCCAGTGTTGCCAAATAGTCAGTGTGTTGCACATTTACTGGTCAACTGGTGCTTCTGGTTTCTTCTTTTAATCTTTCCAATGAAAGGCTTCAAAGACGGAAAGGAAGGAAATAATCACTTTTTTATGTTCCTCACTACATGTTTATTTAATGGAGTGATAAGAAGCACAGTAGCTGGAGTCTTCCCCATGATTCTTCTTCTGCCAGATCCTCAATTAAGCTTATTAAATAGAAAAAAGAGTTTGAAAATATGTGGTGGAAAAAAGTTATTAAAAGTGGAGTGGGGGAGTTAGAAGCAGGCAAACTAAAAGGAGTCTATTTAATCTTCTGATTAAAAAAAAACCCCAAATGGTGCTTCATAAGTCACTGATTCTGTATTCACATTATTACTTTTCCATGATGTTTAAAGCTACAGCAATCTTTAAACTCGTTAGAAATAAAAAAAACCCTAATGTGCCATTTATGGTGTACAGCATAAACCTGTACCCTCCTGGCTTTCTGTGGATGTGTACAAGAGACTGGGGATCAGACAAGGAAGGTTAAGGAAGTTGTTTCATTTTGTGTCTCTGATTTTTTGCCTGGTTGGGCTTTTTTAGGCACAAACAGATACTTCAGGGAAGTCGCCATGAAAATGGGTTTGAAGGTAGTTTTTGTTGACTGCACCAAACTGGCATGCCTGGAAGCTGCAATTACACCAGAGACCAAGGTAGGGGAGAAGGGAATTGCTGAATTTACTTGCTTAACATCGTTAAATAATTTTATTCTTGTTATGTTGGGTGTATGTGTCAAGCAGAGGGTGCTGAGGGGGTGGCCGCTGTGGGGACAGGTTGGGGCACAGCTGGCTCCAGCATGTCCCCACTGCAGACCACTTGGTGACCTTTGTGGTGCCTCACTGAAAATGCTTTAAGAAGGGCAAAAAACACCAGAGAGGGAGGGGGGGAGGCAAAAGGTAAGAAACAGCTGAGGGAGCACCAAGGTTGGAGGAGGAGGTGCTCCATGGCACTGGAGCAGATAATCCCCTGCTCTAGTGGAAGATGATTCAGCTGGAAAATATTTGGGCATCAAGACTTTCTTCTGGCTATCGCAGGCCTTCTTCAGATGTGATGTGCTTAGGTTTTCGAAAGCTTGGATGTTCTTCCCGTGTTTCAGTTGTTTTTGTGGGAATATTACCTCTCCCAGGAAACCTTGCCTTTCTTCAGTAGGGACACTTTCTTATCCCCACTTTACAAACCTGCATGGGAGGCTGGCACTCACCGAGTTAACATTTAAAAGCATTTATGATTTACACATGTACCATCACCAGCACTGTGAAATCTCTAAACTGATTTACGTTGTTGAATTACTGCAGCTTGTTTGGATTGAAACACCCACAAACCCCACGCTGAAGGTCATTGACATCCAGGCCTGTGCAGGTGTAGTGCATAAGCATAAAGATGTTCTTCTAGTGGTAGACAACACTTTTATGTCTGCGTATTTCCAGGTAAGCACTTTGTTTACAGTTACCCCCTTATTTCAGTGTATTCGAAGATACACTTTTAAAATGGAAGCACCACCAAGGAACTGTGGTTTTGATCTGTGCATTGTAGAATTCCCTGTTCTCTTTCTAAATACAGCCCATGTACTGCTGCTCTTTACATTAGTAAAGGTGGTGTGCAAAGTATTTCATAACTGGCCATATACCAGTACGATACCAGCAAAACCAGTATAGCTCAGCAGTCAGGTCAACACACTGAATTAAGGCAGTCAGGTAAGCCATTGGGAGAATGGCTTCTCTGTCATTCAAAAGTCATGGGTTTTAGTTCTTGCTGATGGAAATTGTAACAGGCATGTTAAAAAGTGTCCTGGTTTCTAACTTTGGCCTTTTTATACCAATTCTTTTGTATATGTTCTTCATGATTTGTTCTGAACCACCTTCTAAAAAAGGTAGTGGAAGAAGAAGTTAAAACAAGCGAACTCTGTTAAATCTTTATTTGAGACATTCAAGTTACCTTTTTCTTCAATATTTTGGTGAATGCGTGGCTCAGCAGTTTGTAATTTTGATCTCGGACAATTGGCATAACTTTTCTGCTTTTATAACTAGAATACACAAAGCGAAGACAATTTCTTAACTTCTAAAACCGCTTTGGAGTAATAAACTTCGAAGTCTTGTTCATCTTAATGTGGGCTAGAAATATTCCTGTGTATTTCCCAGGAGACCAAGCTAATCCCCTGTATTTTAGGTCTAAAGTAAAACATTTTTATGAGTGCAAAAGGCAAGGAGTCTTTGTTATTGTTAAGGGTACTGAGATCTTTATAAATTAAGACAGCTTTACGGAAAGCGTTAATGCTTAGCTAAAGTAGCACTTGAGTTTGTCTTGAACATGCCAAAAGCTTGGTGATTTTCTCCCCACAATTATTGCTTCGGAAAGATGTGTGTGAAAGAAGAAAAGTGAGCGTCTGGATATGGGAGCTAGTTAATGTATCTTTTATTGGCCTGGTGCTAAGCAAAAGTCAGTTGTAATGATTAATTCTAGTAAGGGTAATAGGTAATGTCTTTAAACCCCTCCAGACTGCTGCGGTACACTGTTCTAAGAAGATCAGAGTTTGGGTGATTTATATAGCAGTATCGAATGTCAAAGGCACTGGTGTTTATGCTGCCGTTCTGGTGGCGCACTGGGAATGCATGTTATCCACGTCTGTGTTTAATCTGACAGCAGCAGTTTTTTATTCTAAATCTGCTTGCTTCATTACCTTTTAACATACTGATACTCCTCAGTCTTCGTAATATGCTTATATTCTGTGCAAAGCCCTTTACTTAGTGACTGATTAAAAAAAAATATTGTTCATTACTTCTTGCCCATCAACATCTCCGTTTGCCTCACCTTAAAAAGGCTTCTGGGAAGAAAGCTGGGACGTTTGGGAAGAGAGACCTGGCAAACAAAACCCTTTGCACTTTCTTCAGGTTTTCAGCCATTCTTTTGGTGCAGTATCACTAAGACTGATATCTAGAAAACTGCAGGGTTTTTTGCTTTTCCAGACTGTGTTGAGGTCTTCATTTTCTAAGGAAATAAACTTTAGGGTAAATACCATTACTTATTCCTGCTTCTGCTAAGCAATAGGACTGGTTTTTTCTAATATGAATGGGCTGTATGTTAGATGTATTCAATCACTCATCTCCCTGAAGCCGGTGGGAATTAGACCAGAGCTTTTAAATCACATTTTATTGTGGGTTCTTTTTATTGTGGGTTCTTTTTATTGTCCTTATCTGGAATTCAGAGTGATTTCCTGCACTATTGTTTTTGTCACATATTCTATCTATCTTCATGCCCAGGTTTTTGTGTTGGTTAAGTTTTGTGTTAAGTTTTTGTGGGGTGTTTTTTTTTTTTGTTTCTCCACCCATTGTTATTTTCCATGTTGCATCACAGCCTTCTTGGATAGCTTGAAGTGAACCAGAGTGCACACAAGCCTTAATAAGACCTTTTATCTTCATTTCATTTCAGCGTCCTTTATCTCTGGGGGCTGATATTTGTATGTATTCTGCAACCAAGTACATGAATGGTAAGTCACAGCTTGGGCTGGCTATTTAAAAGCCGTTCTGGCTACAGGCAGTTCACAGAAGCCAGTGTGTCTGCTGGTAATTCTTAGATGGGCCATTAGTGAAGATGGACTTTATAGTCTTCATACCTCCCAAACTATCCCTGCGAGAAGGAATATTGACCTGACTTCAGGTAATAGACCTAGAGGTGTTTATAGCCATGACCCAAAAATGAGACTGTATTAGCAGCAGGGCTGGGAATATGGGGGGTTGTGGCAGAACCCTGGAGCAGACGGAGTGGCTGATTCTGTTCTTGTCTTCTTGCATTTTTAGGGCATAGTGATGTTGTGATGGGACTTGTTTCAGTAAACTGTGATGATCTCTACGAAAGGCTCAAATTCTTACAAAACTGTAAGTTATGAATATAGGAAATACCTTGAAATAATTCATGTTTAAATACACCAGCTCATAACAGGAAGCGTGTTGCATGCACACAAGTATGAAATTTATTTAGAGGTGTAGCTCAGGCATTTAAATGTGCAGAAGTGTAAATGCCTGGAGAGAAAGCAGTAACACAGAGGTAAGAAACCTGAATTCTCTTCCCTGCCTTTGACCAGTACGTAGGGTGGCCTTATGCAAAGGTGATAGCTTTTGGTGGGCGACTGTGGCTTCCCTGTCTAATAATGTTAATGACACTGGTCTGCACTTCTAGCTGCTTCTTGAAGAAAGCTGGGAGGTTTGGGAAGATACACCTCGCAAACAAACCCTTTTGCACTTTCTTGATGTTTTCAGCTGTTCTTTCAGTGCAGTACCACCAAGACTGCTGTCTAGAAAACTGCAATTTTTTTGCTTTGCAGACTGTGTTGAGGTCTTCATTTTCTAAGGAAATAAACTTTAGAGTAAATACCATTACTTATCCCTGCCTCCACTAAGCACCAGAACTATATTTTTCACAAATGTGAACGGGCTGTATGTTAGATGCATTCAATCACTCCTCTCCTGAAGCCAGTGGGAATTAGAGCAGTGCTCTTAAATCATGTTTTGTTGTGGGTTTAGAATTTGAAGAATGCAAGCAGCACCTGCAGTTACAGGGGGCATGACTGCTTGCAAAGTTGCTCTTTAGGTTCTAGATGGGACCCCGGCAGAAAGAGCACCATCATTTCCTATATTCACTTGACGTCGTGTATGAAGAGGCATGCAAACATTTAAATTATGCCTTTATTTAATTTCATCTAACCCGTGTCAAGTACATCTGGGTTTTTTTTTAAACTCATTCACACATCAGAGGCTATTCCTAATGCAGAATTTTCTTATATGGGTTGATTTTAACAATTGCTGCCTCTTAATTGTAACAAATAGATTTCTGTACAGTGACCTGTCTGCTCTCTGTCTACAACAGAAAGAATAAGGTGTATTGTGTCTAATAAATATAATCCGTGAGTCTTCAGCTTGTTAATTCAGCTCATTAATTGGCTTCCCCTGGGTGTAAGATGAGGACCACAGGTTGCATCAGATGTCTTTCTATTTGTTTTGTTTGAACTTTAGAAATTGTGGAAATTAGTACTGTATTTATTTTTACTAACAAAACCCCAAAGCCTTTGTTCTATGTGGAATTTTGTTTGAATGTCTGTAGCTCTCGGAGCTGTCCCATCTCCCTTTGACTGTTACCTGTGCAATCGTGGTTTGAAGACACTGGAAATCCGGATGAAACAACATTTCCGCAACGCGTTAGCTGTTGCTCGATTTCTTGAGTCAGATTCCCGGGTGGCAAAAGTCATCTTCCCAGGTAGGCTGGCAGGGCTTCCCAGAGGGCGACGTCCTTGATGGCTCTGAGTACTGTCACCCGACGTGTCGCGTGTGCACCCTTCCCGCCTGCTGACTGCGGGTGAGGTGTGGGCTGTTGCTGCGGAGCTGGGGGTGAGCTGCTTGTAATTAACTTAAAGCAACTTCTACAAATTTCAGGCCTGCCCTCACACCCTCAGCATGAGTTGGTCAAGCGGCAGTGTACCGGCTGCCCTGGGATGGTCACCTTTTACATTAAAGGAAGTCTCGAACATGCTGCTACCTTCCTCAAGAATTTAAAGGTAAATGATGGTAAATACACACTAGCTTAGAGGGACTTGAGCCTGTCCTTTGGAGGGTGATAATGGAAGGAAGTGGTTTTTCTTGGGGACTTGAGCCTGTCCTTTGGAGGGTGATAATGGAAGGAAGTGGTTTTTCTTGGGGCGGGGAGAGTTTTTCTCTGTACTTGCAAAGCTCCTAAAGTCTTTTGGGTGTAACCATCTCTAAATAATAGATTATTTGTAAATGAGAGGCTAATGAGAGGGAAGAAAAGGATGCCTCAGCTCATTTGTTTACACAGCAGAGTGTAGTATGTCCAGGTTAGCCCAAGCTTTGCTTCTAATAAAGGGCCTGCGTACCACCCTTTTGCAAAAATACCTGTAGTGTTTGAAAGCAGAAAGGCTGTGGCTGGTGTAATACTGTTGTAATATTTCAAAGTACTCATCAGGAGAAAAACCCATTGAGAAATGATATGAATCATGAAGCAAAGAGGGAGTCCCTCAGTTTGGAGAATAGTTGTTTGGTTATTTTACCTAAACTATAGGCTCTTGCTTCTGTCTCTGTAATGAGTTAATTCTGCCTGTACTCTTTAATGTGTTTGCTAGTCTTGAGCTCTGGTTAATTTGCATCCTGCTTTTGTGTTTTTGCTGTTCTGTTCTTGGAAAAACAAATCGGTAATAATTGACAAAGGTAAAGAGGAACTTCCTTCTCCTCCCTAACTTACTTGCCAGCTACTGTCATCAGCTGAAAACAAATTTACTAAAAGTACGATTTTCCCACAAAATCTCCTTTTACATGAGAGAGAGCATTTAATCCTGGCCCAGGAGATCTGCCAGCTTTGACAAAAAACATCAGAGAGCAGGTTCCAGAAGTAGTCCCTTCTGAGTGTGTGCACCAGCCCTTTGCCTCGGATAACCATCAGATTGTCACTAGGTTGGTACAAAAGTAAAGTCATTTCCCTAAACCAGGCTGAGAAGAGGATTCTTTGGCTGATAGGTTTAGTTGTATTTCTGTTTCTTAGAGGAAAAAAAATAAGTCAATATAAGCAACCAGGGCTGGAGAGGAATGTTGAGGGCAGTAAGTGCATTCACAAAAGACAAGTTGTGAATCCCTGTCAGAGTGCAGTTGGCTCTCTAGAGAGCCTTTTTGTCATCCAGAGTATATGTCCATAATTCAAAGAGCAGTGCTAAAAAACCCCTTAATTAACAGTAAGCATTTCACAAACACTAGTACTGTTAGGCACTGAGAAATTTAGGCTGGTTTACTAAACTGACCATCAGACTCGAGCATTGAGTGAAAAAATCAGTTCAGCCTTAAGAGGAGAGTCTTAAAAGTTTGGTTTTTTTCCCCATCAAGTCTGCCATTTGCCAGCCTGAAAAGCAGAGGTGTTAAATATGAGTGGTGACGAGTGATGCTGAAAGCAGAGTATGTAAGGATAGGATATAATCAAACTTTAACTGAACTTTTTGAGATCTGAGTCTTACTTTGTTCAGGCAGCCTTCTCTCTCCCTCTGAACGGAATGAAAACTCTGCTGGTGCCCAGGCAGAACCTGCTCCCTTGGGTTCTGCGTTTCCCCTTCTGCTCCTCCTCCACTGCTGCCCATGCACGGCACTGTAGGAATGCTCCCAGGTTGGAGCTGCTCAGCATGGGCATATTTTAATTTCAGTTTTGCATCAGTGTCTCTTTGGAGCCTTTTTAGGACAAGACTTTTCTAAATCTTAACAGCTCTTAACTGCTAAATGTACACTTTTTTCCCAAATTCCAGATAATACCTTTCATAATATAAAAGTTGTTATAGAAAAAAATTCAGAGAACCACCCCAAACAAACCAATAAACGTTCCTTTTTCCTTCACTGTCTCTAAGCATTCATAACCTTACACTTCTTATGTTAACTTCTGTGTCTTTTTTCCCATAGGTTTTTGCACTGGCTGAGAGTCTGGGAGGATATGAAAGCCTAGCAGAGCAGCCGTAAGTCATTCTTCATCTTAAAAGTCTAAAAAAGCTGCACAGTAACAAAAAAGTGGCCGATCTATTTTTACGGGAATTCTAAAATTTTTCTAGTACACAAAGCCAAGATATTTTGCATATAATTGAAATTCAAGGCTAGTAGGTTGTGTAGCACAAAACCCAGTGGCTGCTCCAGAAATGAGTGTGACTTTTGTGACTCCAAGAATGCAGTGATGAGGGCATTTCCCCTGCTTCCTTGTTTTAACTGGGAGACTGGGCTGCAATTTGTTGCTGTGATGACAAATCCAGGAAATCAGTGTGGGTTTGAGTAAGTCCTATTGAGCAGATTCGGGCACGCCAAGGATGTGAGGTCTGCCGTTCTGCCTGCTCACACAAGAGGGCATGGTCAGTATGCTGCACCACATCTGTCTCTGTGTCAGGGAAATTTTGTGGGGATTCAGTAACACTTAGTTGCCCCTGTCTAGGTTCAAAGGCTAAAAATGGGATTTTATGGAATTAGATTATTTTACTTAAATCCAATTTGCTTTTCAAAAAGATACATGGGAAGTTATGACTAAACTCACATGCTAAATCATTTCAGCTGCTTATTTTAGAATAACAGCAAATCTTAAAACACTTAAGGAGTTGAAAGGTAATTGCTAATCAGTGGATATCAGTGACTGAGCATATGGGGGAAATAGCTTCTTACCTATATCTTCCATAGTCGGAGAGAATAAACTCTTCAGTCTAAATGGGTACAGTTTGACAAATGATCTGAGAAACCAGAAGTTAAAAAAAAAAATTAAAAATCAGATTTTATACTGGAGTTTGTATACTATAGCTGTTTCTCCATATGCTTAAAGCAGAGCTTTTAGATACTCTTTTTTAGGGAAAAAAAAAAAAATCTCTAGAAGGAAGAGGAATAGTATTTTCTCCTTTTTCAGTTTAAGATTGTTAAGTATCCACTTCTTATTCATCATTTATAGCTTGGAAATACTGTACTGAAACTCTGAGAGATACAAATCACTGACATGTCTGCAGTTTGCCTAATTTAAAGTAACTGATACGATCTCTTTCCATCTGTGGGTTAATGTGCAGGTGGCACACAAAACATGTCGAATCTTCGTGCAGTTTCAGGGGATGCTGGTAGGAAACAACCTGCTTTGGTCTTTACCAATAAAAGTAAAAACTTCTTAGAAAAAAGGCTATTTTTTGTCCTCCAGGGCCATCATGACTCATGCTTCAGTGCCTAAAGAAGATAGAGAAGCTCTTGGCATCAGTGATACATTAATTCGCCTGTCGGTTGGTTTGGAAGATGAAGAAGATTTACTGGCAGACCTAGACCAGGCTCTGAAAGCTGCGGTACGTGGGTCATTACCTTAGTGCCCTCACTCTAAAAATACTTCCCCCTCTAGTCCTCTACCTTTCACTAAACTGTCTCCTGGTAATTCTTACCTCACTTAGCATTTAAACTAAGCGTACCTTGCAGAGTGTGTGCAGGGTTTTAAAGCTTTCGTTGTTAGGTTTCTCTGTGCAGCAAAGTTTACAGTCCTCGTCTGTCACGATTTGAAGTCCGGCCTAGGGGAGGCTCTCAGGGAGGTGTCGCAGTTCTTAGCGTGTACTTCAGATTTGTCATGTCAGAGTTTTAGGGGGTGTTGAAACGTACTAAGGAACTTCAAGAAAAGAGATTCCACCAGAGTAAGTTCAATAGTAAAACTATTTCATTTATAAGCACTAGTTCTACTCCTCTACCCAAAGTTCTGTATTTCAGATAATAGATTAAAATTGTTCTTTACACATGGTAATTAATGTGGTGCCATATAAGAACTTCTCAAGGCAGGTCACCTAAAATACACGAGGCGTAGATGTGTCTGTGTACGAGTACACACACTTGCAGATGTGCAGGGGAGAGGCTGGTTAAATGGGTGTTGTCTTTCGGTCCTGCGCAGGTTCGTGCTGTGCTTTGGGTCGGCTAATGCTGCGACTGAAGGAATAATGGGTTTTTTTACAAGGTTTTCTATAATCACTTCTTTTTTTTCCTAGAAAGGATTAGTCACAGCTGAAAAATAGAAGGTATGGGCACTTGGCTTTGAAGCGGTACATCGGTCTGATTGATCCCCTTTGGCAGCTGCAGACTTGCAGTTTGATGCACCAGTATCTCATGGCAGAATATGCCGTGTCCTACTGGACTCTCTATTTATCACGCTGTGACTTGTCAAGGGTGTTGCCAATGCCTTTGGTTTCTGCAGTTGCAAATAACTTATTAGGGGAGTTTCCCAGATGATCCTAGGAAGCAAATCACGTCATGTGAAAGGTCCTTTCTTTTTCCCAGAGGGAGGTCCCTGACCTTCGGGTATGCAGGAGAATTCCTCTTGATGTGAAATCTCATGGCAGCTTTAGATCAGGATGCGTGAGCAAAGAGTGTGAACCAGATGCCTTAAGCCTACCCAGGCACTCCGCCTCAATCTCTAAGCTTGTCTGTTCTCCAGAACTTCAATGGAAGACTAAAATCCTTCCAACCTTCATAAGCATAATTATGTGTTGGGGAGAGGAAGGAGAATTTCCTTCTGATCCTGGTGGGAACAAGCAGAGCCCAAAGGTGTTGCTGCCAGAGCAAAGCACCAGCCATTCCCTACAAATGCTTGTGGAGATCTCGGGCTATCCGTTGCTCAAAGATGTGTACCAGATCTTTGGTTCTTGTTGCCAGCTTAGTTTTTGTTCTCAGAACTGCCAACTACTGTCACACAACCCCATCCATAAAACTTGTTACTCTGCCTTTACAACTTCAGGTTCTGTTCCCAGGTATCCTGTTTGCCCGATACAGAACATCACTCCTAGAAAGTCAAACACCTTGATTTACAAAATCTAAATGTACTTCTAGTCTCTTTGTATCCACGTGATTGCCCGTCTCTCCCATGCAGGGAGATGTAGGTATGGGGCACGTTGCTACCAGGTAGCAAAAACGTTCCATCAGGGCAGCACACTCGCTGCCATGCCGCGGGGTGGGCAAGGGCGTCCGGGACAGGGACACAGAGCAAGGGCTGCAGCAGGGCGCACGCCTAAGGGGGCTTCAGCAAGTGTTGGAATACAGTTTAATAAATAACCACACTAAAAACACATGAGTTTCCTTCTTCCCTTCTCTCAGCTTGTACTTTCGTACTGTAGGAGCACCATAACTCTCGTTGGTTTGTCTGCTTGTTTTCTTTGAGTGGGAATTCTGCCGCTTTGGTGACTCCTCAGGAGTCTGCAGCGCTGAGGGCAGAGTTCACAGTCTTTGGTGGTCCTTGAGTCAGCTCCAAGTCAATGGCCGAGGCAGAACTAGGTTCAGCCCTACCTTGTTCTCCTCTACATCCCTGCCGGCACCTCCATCGCAAAAAAAGAATTAAAAAAATACAGGTGTTTGAAATACAGAGGTTTGTCTGTGGGAGAGAACCCGGTGGTATTGGTGGGTAAAGTACAAATTTGAGTCCTGCAGCAGCTGTAGCAGATGTGTAGGAGTTTGATGTACTGTACAGACAGGAAAGTTTTTGCCCCTTTATTTTTCTCTCTCTTTTTTTTTTTTTTTTTTTGGTGATAAGGAAAATTAGCAACAGTAACTGCATGTATTTCCATATGCCAGCACAGAGCATGAAGATAATCTAATGCTAAAATGGATCTTATTTATGAAAATAAAAAAAAGTGCATGGTTGGTATAGGTGCATAGCATCATTACGTCTCATTTTTCCTCTCATTGCAGTGTGCAGACCATAAGGCTTGACGTTTAAAACCGGAACTTGGAATGGAACATTGTAACGGCTAAAGAAGATGACACGGAAAGCCAAATCGCTAATAATTTTCCTTTGATTTGCCTCTGAGAATTTAAATGTGTTCGATCGACCACTGGACTCCCGGGGAGTTCTCCCTTTGTGCTGTTACGTTTGTGCTGCTGCCTGGCTGGACTCAGACCGCGCGGTGCAGGACGCAGCTCATGCTCTCCTGTGGGTCCGTTCCTGGTCTGGTGTAGTCCCTTGGCTTTGGAATTTACAGAGTCCATACGTTGTGCTTGTGAGCAGCCATGCTGCACACTCAGGAATATCATCCCAGTTTTCCCAGTGGGGATTAGTGTTTCTCACCTGTCATGCTGACAGTGCAGGGCTGCTCGCTCAGAAGGGTTGGTTTCTGATGCTGCTCCTCAGGATGCACACTTAATTTTGCTCATATCTTTTGATCCAACAGTCCAGCTTAAAAACTGTTGATTTCATTTAATTAGGCTGGAAATGTGGTTAAATGCTTTTCACCCATTGATGTTTTATGGAGTATAGAAAATGAAGCGAAATCCAAGATCTGGTAAACCGTAGTAACTTTCTAAAGAGGATTCTTTCCCCTTTTAAAAAGAATCATGTAATGGTAATGGTGGTAATGATTTGGTTTATATTTGGAATGGGAATCATTTTAATTAAATACGCTTTGAATTTGCCTGATGTATTGCTTGGTTTGACATTTGCATCTACTACTTGCGTTCAAAATCGGCTGATAAAAAGACCCTGGATTTGTTTAAATTTTCCTGTGGGAAAATGATTTACTTGATGCTTTTACTTTTGTTGAGAAAGCAAGATATCAATTCTAATGTATAACAGCTTATTGTGCAAGGAGCATTCGGGTGCCTCGGGGTGCTGCTTGCTCGGGGTAGGTGGTGGGTGGCTGCCTGAAGCCCCTGCAGGGTGTGATCTCGGAGCAGACCACAGCCCTCCTGCCCGCTGCCTCGCGGCTTGTCTGAATATCTGTGCTGAAGAACCACAGAAGAGGCACAAATACTACGGATTCTTGTTACGAGGCTGATGACACAGATCTTTCTTGGTGAAAACATTGAGCTTTCCCAAACTTAATGAAAACTAGTCTTTCTGGGGCTGTCCTTTGGTTGTGTCTCTTTCTCCAAGCTGACATGAAATGCGAGTGTGGTGACTTCCACTGATGAGAACTGCCTTAGATGATGGTACGGAACAGCCTGAGGCATGTGCAAGGGAGACGAGGGGCTGTAGGCAGCTGCCGTGAGCCCTGGCGGTGCCCCGAGCAGGGATAGCATCGGCCGCTGCTGCGGTAGGAGAGCCGAGCCCGCGGGTTCTGCGCGGCTGGGGCAGGGGCTGAGGGCGAGGGGGACAGGAATGTGTTCCGTCTCGCCCTCGGAGTGGTTATTCTGAGTCAGTCGCAGTTAGTCTGTGAGATCAGTGAAAAAGTGCAGGTAGCTTTTCATTCTGCAGGATAAATATTGTTGCTGTAGTATCCAGATCTGGTTTTGACTCAGCGTAAGCAGCGCATCGGTGTTAATTTCCATGGGAAGACTTCAGCAAGTAAGTTTTTGCATCTATAATTGTGAGTGTGGCTTTAAAAACCTCAACAGGCTCCAGGTGAGCTGCGCTGGCGTCGGTGCAGGCGCGTGGCACGTTGGGGAGGCTACGGCCGAGCTGGAGGGTGGGAAGGGGCTGTGGTGGGGGAGATCCACCAAGAGATGGGTGGGAGAGCAGCGGTGGGTGCCGGCTGGGGCACGGGCAGCGCACCGAGAGCCCGGGGCCTGGTTTGGGGCCGATACAGCAGGTTGGAAGTGGTGGGGCTGTGCTTGGCACGGTAGCGGTGCGGGCGAGCTGAACTGTGTCGCGGTCCATCGGTGTGCGCTCCCCGAGAGGGGAACTGGCACGGAGGGTGCCTGTGTGTGTCTGCTTACAGGTCACGGCAGAGCCCTGCCTGCCTTGCAGGGCCCAGCACAGTCCCTGGGCTCGGGCCGAGCTTTACATAGGCAGAGACTTGTATTTGTTGTCATTAAAATGAAGGCTGTGCTTTCTATACCGGGTCAATAGAGCATTTCAGTGTGAAATACAGAATACAAAGACAATCCAATCATCCTGTCTAGGCACTGTGCCTTTGAGCAGTGAACAATTACGTATTTGACATACAGACAGAATAATTTTGATTATCTACAATGATTAACTCTTGGGAAAACTGAGATGAAGGTACGCATACCCCACAGGCACCTCACTCGTTTGCATATGAGCATGTTACAAAAGCACGTGCAGAATGAATAAGAAGCTATAGGGGATGTAGCTGGTAGCTGGTACGAAAATGAGGAGCCCTTGTTATTTTTCAAAATGAGAACTGGTGATGGAGAGCCTCAAAGGCATCGTGGTTGCATTGTGTGAGCTAGTAACCCTCCCCGCTCTAGTGAAACCCATCTTCCACGTTAACCTCTCTTTTGTCATGTTTGTGATCACAACATTTTTTGACTAAGTATCTGATTTAATGTCTATATTCCCAGTCTGGATAGTTTTTGCAGTGTCTTTACTAACACAGATGCAATGAGGGATGAATATGGGCAGCTTTAGAAAGGATAAACTGTAGATGTGCCCATGAGGAATCGATGGGGAGATGTGACTGTCCCAGGGTCCGTTTGCACCCTGGGGTGGCAGCGATGGGCTGGAGGCCCCCCCCAGCTCGCCCAGAGTGAAGCAGTAACGGGTGAGCAGCTTGTGTTTTTTCCCCTTCCCAGGAGATCAGGAACCAGAAGTAATTTTTCCATTATTCTTTATTCATCTGAATATCCTTGATCCATGTTTCCAAATTAGATCACAAATGTCAAATAAGATTTCACTGAAATGTCCAATACAGGAGCTGCCACAGTGAAGTAATGCCAGTTCATGGCTGGGCTGAGCCCCAGGAGGCTGAACTGTGATCAGGGCTGTGGAGGGGACGAGTTATTGACACAAATGAGTCCTGGGGGAGGAATTGGCAGCGGTGGGGGGCTGGCTCCTGCTGTCCTATATGACCTGCACCCTTGGCGTGGCTCATTTTGGGGGGTTGGGGGTCCAGCTGGCCCCTTCCAGCCTTGCCCCAGCTCAGGAAGCATTTGTCTCCTTGCAATCAAGTCAACCAAGTTTTAAGCATAGCTACGTACAACAGCTTTACAATCAGGATACCCTTCCTTCTGCTGAGGATTTCCCAGGTCTAGCGCAGCTGCTGTCTACCTGGACGGCTCCTGGGGATGAGCCTCCGGAGAGCTGCGATGTGAGGCTTGGGGAGACGTGGTTCTGTGCTGGCTCGGAGCCCTGCAGAGCCACCACCCTTCCTTCAGGCCAGGCGGGATGCTCCGCAGCTCGTGGCAGGGTCCGTACGGGTGTTGGGTACAGCATTTTGGGGTTTGGTTTAGTTTTTCTTGTTCCTCCAAAATGTGTGTTACTGCTGACACCAGGCCAGCAGCTTGCAAAAGCCCCTCCACAGAAGGTCTCTGAGACGTATGTTTTTCTGGGAAAGCATGCAGCCGCGTTGTGCAATGGCCTCAAGCTGCGCCAGGGCAGGGTCAGACTGGCTCTTAGGAAGTATTTCTTTGCAGAAGGGGTTGTTGGGCGTTGGAATGGGCTGCCCAGGGCAGGGGGGGAGTCCCCATCCCTGGAGGGGTTGAAGAGTCGGGTTGACCCAGCGCTGAGGGATCTGGTGGAGTTGGGAACGGTCAGGGTGAGGTTCATGGTTGGACTGGAGGATCTTCAAGGGCTTTTCCAACTGAGATGATTCTGGGATTCTGTGAGCTCCAGGTCTTGATGTGGGGACGGTTGGTCTTTGCCTGCTTGTGAAGAGGCACAAGCATCTGGTTTCTGTCAAAAGAATATCTACCATGAAACGAAGAGCTTGTGTGTTTCCCAGTTCTTTGGCTGCTGCCTTCTACAGATGTGAGTTTCCTTTATACCATTCATTTGGGGAAAGGACAGATGAAACTGCCAGCAGCTAAATTCTCAATGAATTGTTCAGTGATTTTCTTAGCATGTGCAGTATCGGCCTGAAGTTGTCTCTCAGGTTGTCCTCCTCACAACTGGGGCCTGGCCTGGCGTTGGACCTGCTGGGAACTGGTCCCCTCATGGGGAGGGGTTGAAGGGAAGGGTAGGAGAATGCAACAAGCTTATTATACATCTGAGCAGAAGATAATCCTTTGAGATCTTCCCTCAATATCTGTTCTTTCTCTGACTTTCCTGGAGTGATTCCATCTGCCTCCTCTCATGGGCCGACTCCAGATCCATCACATATTTCACATATCACATTCTTTCTGAAGTTAAAAGGATGTGTTTCATCCTTTGATTAGATTTTGCAGATGTGGATTTAGATTGCATTACACTTCAAGGGGAATTTCCTTTTTATGTCGAGGCCCAGATCACACTTGTATTGAATAAAGATTACATTTGTTCCCTGGAAAATAATTGTATAGGGCTAAGCCTAGAAATAAGAACAACTCAACTGTGTCTGTTCTGAGGAACTGCAGCCTGCAAGGTGGCTTCATGGCACTGGGGGAAAGTGGAAGTGATGTGGTGGGGCAGCTCCACTGTGGTGTTACGAGTCTGGTCCTCATGATGTTATGGGTCTGGTCCTTTCCCCGTGAATTTGTGGGGTTACGGGTCTGGTCCTTGCCCCATGAATTTGAGGTGCTGCAAATCTGCAGGGTGGGGGATGCCAAAGGGAAAACAGTGCTTGTCCTTACACCAGCAGGAATCTGCTGAGGGGAGTGGATGTCTTGGAAATAAATGAGAGCAGAGGTGGCTTTTGACAGGAGAAGCTCTGCCAGCGCCTGCCCGTCCTCTTCCGTAGTGCACCAAGGGGAATACCAAAGCCCCGCTGGGGCAGGAGCGACTGCTGCTCCGGGCACACGCTTTCCTGTCTGCGCCAGGGCTGGGGGCACACATTGCGGCAGGGTTTCTCCCTTCAGGATGCCCCCCCTTTTGGCCCAGGGACAAGCACTCAGGAGCAGAAGTGGCAGCTCCCCACTCCCCAGCGAGCCTCCGCGCTGCCGGCTGTGAGGAGGTGGGTTCTGCCAGAAAAACCTAAATCCTGGCTATTGGAGATGGCTTCATTTTGCCGCAGGTGCTGCTCCTGCCTTGCCAGTGGCAGGGCTGTGCCCTCCTTCCCCCTCTGTCCTGGTGCTGCCGCTGGGCCACGACTCCTTCACCCATTCCTGGGCGCAGCTGTAAGACTCAGTGGCCTGTGCTGAAATACAGTGTCACCCCTGCAACTTCTGAAAACTTTTTGTCACAAATGGCAGCAAGTGCAGGAGTCAGCACCTCCCACGCTCCCTCCCAGCCTCAGATTCCCCTAACTTGAGCATTTTGGCATTTATCGGCTGCAGCCGCAGTTGCAACCGTTTGATGAAGGGCTTTTTTGTTTTCTAGCCATAGCACCGCCAAGAGCTGTACCACATTAGTCAGAACAGTTCTTAGAAACTTCCAGCTTTTACTTACAGGAAAGTTGCCGTAATTGAAATCCACTATTTGTCATAATTGTATAAACTTGTATATATAGAAAATGTCAAGCAATACCATGCATACTTTCCATTTCAGTGGAGACATTTGCCCATTTTTCAGATTTGCAGACTGGCCCTTGCTGTCACCACTGACCATGAGCACAGAAATATGAAGATGCTTCATCTTCTCCTGCTGCTGTAGGTCCGTGTCTGAGCACCAGCTGGGAAATGGCAGCTTGGTGTCCTGCCTATTTATGGATTTAGTGGACTCGAAGGCATTAACTCCAGCAAAGCAGATGCACTTTGGTATCAGTACGGCTTCCTAACCATTGTCCGTTGCAGACATGTCTCTGTGAAACATTAAAATGAGTTTGAGCCTGATAAGTACTTCATAATTTCTTTATCTGCTATTGTGTGCAGTAGCTGACTTACAAATGCAATTTTTATTCCTCCCTTTTATTGTCTTCCATTAGGAAAATATTGCTTCTCTCATGCCTTGCTAAAAAGCCAAGTGTTGTAAAATGGAAGTAGAGCCGTGGTTGCTGCCCCGCCAGCCTCGCTGCGGCCCACCTGTGCGAGGTGAGTGCCCCTCGGTCTCCGCAGACACCCGGGTTGCTCCGGGCAGCTGCTGGGGTCAGAGACGCGTCCCCATCCCACTGGCTGTGTCCCCGGGGTGTCGGAGCAGGGAGGGGGATTGAAAGATTTTTCTCCCACAGCTTCCAGCCTTCGTTTCTAGCTCGGTAAGCAGCCACGAACATCTATTTTTCCTCTATTCTGTAACGCATTTTTCACCTATTATATCATACTTTATTAAACCAAAAGGCCGTGTAACAGCTGGCGTTTCCTCCCGTGTGTTTATCTACACAGGTGTTTGCACAGTGTCCGGTGCTGCTGGCCCCCAGCCTTACCAGCAAGGGCTTCGGCCCTGGCTCGCCCCCCCTTTCTGCCCTTTTCGGGGGCTGCTCTGCACCCCAGGAGGCAGCGGAGCCCTCCCCAGAGCCGGCTGCTCCCCCAGAGCAGGGAGCTTTTCCCAGCACGCCCTGGCTGGGTATTTCTTGCCCGAGAGCGCCGCTTCCTCCAAGCAAGCGTCTTTAATGGAAACGCTGACTTTCCTGGTGAAAGTTTTCTGGTTTCAGATCGGTGCTGTCACAGCCTTGCCAAGGACAGAAATGGAAAGAAAGGGAAAGATTTGATGAAAAAAGAGGTGTTTTGAGCCTGACACTGTTCTTTGAAAAAAAAGTCTGATGACTCGGGGCTTTTTATGTCCCCTCCAAATTGTGCATGAGAAACAAATCCGCATCCATCCCCCCAAAGCCTGGGTTGCACTCAATTAAAGACGGTGCATCCTTGCAGTGCAGTCCTGCCATTTACAGGAAGAAAAAAAATCCAATTCCCAACATTTACTAGTTGAGAGTATTCAATCTATTAACGAGGAAAATTTGTTTGTCAATTGATGTGCGGTATTTGAGAGAGTGAATATGAATTAATGACTATAGATATTGATATCTTCCAGGAATCACAAAGGATTCTGCAACCATTTCCTCTCACTCTTTAAATTAGGTTGGTCGATAGAGATTTCGACTGAATTTCTTGCACGTGGAATGCTGAGCAAGCGGCTCTTAAAAAGCCTAAAAATCGTAAGTCTACATTAGTGTCTAGAATTAACAGAGAAACTGGAGTGCATGGCTAGAATTCCACCTGTATCTTGTCTAAATACCAAGGTTATTAGGAATGGGTACGTTAAGTCCAAACAGCTTTTTAGTTGGATGTGACAAGTGGGAGGACTTGAAGCTTTACTCATGTGGAGGTGGCCACAGATGGGGCTCATTTTTCTCTGTCCCTAGGGAATGCTGTGGTCGTTTTTTGAATGGAACTAAAAAAATCCTTTTTCCCCCTACTTTTGTGACGAGCACTAAAACGGGCTGCTGTGGGAAGATCCCCCCTCCTGGGCCCTCATCCTCCCAGGTACACCACAGATCCATGTCCCAAACCGGCCCTGGGGTGGCCGGAATACTGGAGCTGGGGCTGCCCCGAGGCCTTGAGAAGGTTTGTCAGGGCACCAGCAAGACGCGTGTCTCAGATAATGCTCCAGCTTCAGTGCAGTGCTACATCAGCACAGAATTAATTCTTAAATTACCAGCCCTCCTTCATAGAAAATTCTGATTTTTTTCCTGATTTATTATCCCCGCAATTATTAGAACTAGGTATTTATTTAAATGTATTTCTTAAAGTATGTAGAAGCATTTTTTGGATCCAAAATCTGTGATTTTCAGAGGAGCACAAGAAAGTCAAGATTCCTAATTCCCTGAGAAATCGGATACCTACATTTCTGAGGATAATCTCTAAATCCAAGCCTAAACTGCATTTTACTCTTAGAAAATGTGTTGCAGTTCTTAGTGGCAGTAATATTTATTTAAGGTACAACAGTACAAAGTTCAGATTGTCTTCCACATTCAAGACCAAACCCCATCTGGTTTCTCAGACATACAGTTTTCTTAACTTCTTCAAGTAACTGTCCATGATCAGTTTATTTAGATTTTCAAAATCCTCACTCTGGAGACCACTATATATAGCTGAGACAATCATGCTGGCA
Source organism: Strix uralensis (assembly GCF_047716275.1). Classification (NCBI taxonomy): domain Eukaryota; kingdom Metazoa; phylum Chordata; class Aves; order Strigiformes; family Strigidae; genus Strix; species Strix uralensis. The sequence goes on along the minus strand of NC_133979.1, from coordinate 1,404,053 downwards.
ATTTCATCCTGAATTCATCCTTTGGCGGATGAGCTGGAAAGGATCCTCTGGGGTCCCGTATAAGGAGTGGGAATATCCATGCTGCTCCTCAGCTCCCCCCCCATGATTTATAGTCCAGCTGTGAAGCTCATTTAATGAGAAATTTAGGTCAGTTCGATCGCATGCAAAGTCTTTCATCGTGTATTTATTGGTTTGGGTGTGTGAACTATTTGCCCTCTCTCTTCCTGCCAGATCAACATCTCTTCATCCCCCAGCCCCGCTGAGCGACAGACCCGGGGTGAGCAGAGGGGTCGGGGCCAGGCGAGGGGACGGGACCTGTGCTTGGTCCTACCGAGAGAGCGAAGCACAGTCCAGGTCTCAACCCAGGTCTCACAAACTCTCGGTGAGTGTGGATATTTCTTGGCAAGCCAGCAGCACTCCATACTGCATGAAGCTGGCCTCAACTTTCCTTCTTCAGCAGCTCAAAGCGTGAAGCCAGAGAGTGATGGGGGCTGGAAGCCCTGCTGCCGGGCCGGCTGGAGCCCATGGCCACAGTGGCACCATGATGGGCTGGAGCTGGAAACCCCTCCCTCTTCACAACTCCAGTGCTTAAAAAAGTCTGACTGAGAGTAACAGGATATTGGAACACTGATAGGAATTTTATGGTCTGAGAGCTGTTTTAAAAACCACCTGGCACACTATGGAAGAAAGTAGCCAAGCCCTCTAACTGGTCGCCCTTTCCCTTCTTTAGGTAATTTACTGATTTGGACAAATTGAATTTTATAGACAATTCTATGGACTGTATTTCCTTTCCCAGGCTTGCCAGGTCCTCCTTTTCCTGTTAGAAATTACAGTGCCTGACTGCAGGATGGGGAATTTTGGCAGTCTGCAACCAGTCTGCAGGTCTGCACCTGCCGCTGGAGTGGGACTGCTGAGCCAGTTAATATACAAATATATATATATATATATATATATTTATTTTTATATTTCACCCCAATGGACCTTCATCCAGATGAGTGGGAGAGGGGAACAGGCTGAGGCCATCGGTGCAGGTGGTGCCATCACAGAGTGCCTGCGGATGAGGTGGTTCCCTTCTCACTGCGTCGTGGAGTTTGGGTAGGAAAGTTTAATAGTTAGGGTGTTTTTTAATATTTCCATGTCTGCCTGTATTTCCAAGGTGCCTGTTGTGTTCTTGCCAGGGCACAATTATTGACATCGTAATTACTGGCTGTAAAAGGCTTCATGTGTTTCACAAGAGCAATATGAGATCTGTGAAGAACGGAGCAAAATTCCATTTCAGTTGGGAATTTTCCCAAGAGAGCGTGTCACAAAGGCTCTCAGAATGAAGAATATCTTTATATTTAGATTGTGTTAATCATTTATCTCTTTTCTTCTAGGCTTTCATGAGGACAGATGAACGTAAAAGGAATTCTTTCGCTTGGACACATAGAGAAGAGCAGAAACAGATCAGTTCCAGCCACGAGTGATGTTTTCTGTTCCCAGGCTTTGTTTCGGAGCCGGTACGCCTGCTTTTGGTAAGTGATTGCATCTAAGCAGCAAGCTCACAGCTTGCTTCAGCAACATGTTGAGATGGGGAAGTGGGAAGTTTAGATTAAAATTTAGAAATGCTACAGTTTGAGATACTTCCCACTTCAGACAAGTATTTGTTTTCGTATCTCAAAGTCAAATTAGGATACTTCTTGTAGGCAAAATAGAAAAGACTGAACATGAAAAGAAGCAAAGATAGAGAATAATAAAAGTAAAAGCAAAAACAATCAGATATCCCAAATCCTAAAAATTTCCCCAGATTCCAAATATTTGGTTCATTGAACTTGATTTTATCTTGTTGCTCTTTAGATGGGACGTGGTCTCCTTGGACTCATTTTATATTTCGTACAGGGCCACGTTCTGAGTGACAGCCTGAGCTCTGCAGTAGGTTTGGCTTGGCAATAATATCCTTTTACATTCACCGCTTCCACAACACGAGTTCTTGCTGCCCCTGGTCCCCATGCCCACCCTGCTGCCCAGGTCCCTTTGTCAGACCCTGTACAGCCGCGTCGCTGCTTCCTCCCGTGCTGCAACCTCACATGAAAAATGAAGCTAATGAGCTTCATGACTCACTCGGTTAAATCCCTGCTGTTCTTTCATCTCTCACACAAGCACTGCACTGTTACTCAAGTTCTCTTCTGAGTTGTTGAGCTCTGTTTGCAGCAAAGGTGAAGGCAGCTGCACCTTTCTTTCAGCATCAGGAGGTGCCTGTGCTTGTTCTGGCTTTTCCTTCCACGTAGCACTTGTCCTCGCATCTTTGCTTCCACACACTGAGGAGAATTTCATTCACCAGTTTCCCCTTGAGGAAGACCTCTTTCCTTTTAAAAAATAATTTATTTCTTTTAGGAAGGCGAAGTTTAACTAGCAAATTCAAATCCACTGAAAAGCACTGCCCTCCTTTTCTCCTTTCCTCCCTGCCTTCCCTCCAGAAATGTCTGAACTGGGAGAATCGTGCTGGTGTCCTCCTTCACGTGTGGGTTTTCACTGATTTCTCCGAAGGCTTATTTTGAAACAGCTTCAGTTCCTAACGTCAAACCTTATGTGGGGGCTTCAACACTGAAAATAATTCACTGGAGCTGTAGCTGAAGCAGTGTCTTTGCGACAGCCACAGCTCTGCAGCAGCAGCACTGCTGCCGCCCTCCAGCGTGGGTTTCTCTGAGCAGCTTCTTCTGAAGCTCTTCCCAGGAGCTCCAGGCACGTCTCTGGCCGGAGTCCTTGCTTTTCCCACCAAACTGGTGCCACTGGAGCCCTGCCCTGGCCCCTCCAGTCCTTGGTGAAGCAAACCAGAAGATGGAGGATCACAGAGCACTTGGTGGGATTCAGTTCAACCTCAGCGCTGCTTGGGAGGAAAGAGAAATCAGGGCACCCCTCGCTGGGAAAGGGGCTTTTCTACCCCAGGCTCTGGCCTGGGCTTGATGGGAGCTCCAGGCTCGGGGCAGGAGGAAGGCTTCTGCACCTGGGGGTGTGTTGGTGGGGTTTGGGGGTTTGGGAGGACTGAATTGAGCCTGGTCCATGTCAGGCACTGCCGTCCTGTGGCAAGAGCACGTCCCCATTGGAGCTCGGTCCCACCTCTGCTCTCTGCAGGCAGCGTGCCCACGGCACCTGTAGTTTTCAGAGATACATTTTAGGTGGCAAAATTCACTGTGAATCCCTAATGCTGAATTATGTTGGGTTTTTTTTTTCTATTGTGTATGAAAACCATACTGAGGTCTATCTTTGGCTTGCTTTTTTTACCTTGGAAACAAATTTCTCACCAACTTGGCCACTGGGCTCAGTATAATTAATGAAAACTCCCCCTGAGACTCAAAGAAACAAATGCCTCCATTTACAGCAAAGGCTAAATTCAATTTACTCCCTATTAAATCCATTCTTCAAAGGAAAATCCAAACAAAACCATTGCAGGATTTCTCGCACAGACGACTGTTGCCGCGCATTTCATCTGTCCCCCACGCAGAGGGTTGGAACAGCTCCCCATGCCCCTGGGCAGCTGCTGCTGTCCCCTCTGGGGAGGGTGTTTGTCCAGCTGTACGCCAGGGAGCGTCGCCCCGGCTCTTGGGAACGCTGCCATCTGCTCCATTATTTTCTGCCAAGTATTGTCCACATGAGCCATCCATGTATGGATGTGCCTGTGCTGGGAACCTGATAACGAGGTCTGAGGGGACACGCGGCGGGGACGAGAGCTGATTTCATCAATTATCTGCATTACTGTAAGTGGACAGGTACTATTTCATTACCTGTGGAGAAATGAGCTTTATTGATCCTGTTAATAAAGGAGATGGGGCTTTCTATTAGGAGTCTGTGAAGCAGATAATGAGGCAGCAGCTCTCCTCTGCCCTCAGATATTCAGCTACATCGCTTTTTACCACCTTCTCGAGCACTGATCTTTTCTGACACCAAATTTCCCCCTCCAGAAAAGACAAGAACTTCATCTCATCAAAACACGTCTCCTGCGATCTCCCTGCACATGAAGGGAGGTGCTCTCCTTCACTCTCTGTGAGCGCAGCCCCCGCAGCAGAGCATCCTCTCTCCTTTGAGGCTTGAACCAGACCCCTTTAATTTGACGACTGCTGTGGAGCTGATAAAGCTGGAGCCAGATTTAGTCCTTCCAGGGCTCCTGCGAGCAGCCAAGCCCCGTGTGGAAGCGAGGGTCCCTTTGTAGTTGTATTTTGGAGCTGCTGAAAAGACAGGGTGGGTGGCCAGCCGGAGGGTACAGGGTTTCATTCCTCCTGTGAGCCGTTTTTCCCTGAGATGTGGGAATCCCCGATGGCGCAGCTCTGGTCCCCTTTGCCTGCTCACCTGTATTTCTGACTGTATTTCCACCCTGCACGAGGTGTGGTAGCGACAGCAACTCCTGCTGAAGGGACCCCCAACCCCGAGGCCACGTTCCTGCTCCCAGCGGTGGCCAGGCCAGTGGTTATTAGGTCACTAATGAGGATGAGTGCAACGTTGTGAGCCTCCTTGGCTCCCTGATTGTGGCAAGTGAATGCATAAGGCTCCGTAAGACGGCCGGGGTTGCTCGGTCAGAGGTGATGCCCCCATCCATCAATCTGCAGCCAGTGTGGCTGGCAAACACCAGCATGACAAACGCACTGTTGACACGGTGGATTAAGCATGTTTTACAGTGAAATAGGGGATGGATGATGGCGAGCACCCCGTCTGAGCCAGGTGCGGGCTCCTTTTTGTGAAATGTCCCTCCACATTTGGGAGGTATGTGCCAGTCCGGCCTCAGACTTGCTCTGGCAGAAATTCGACTGTCCAGGGGGTATGGCTGGGGGGGGCAGGCGAGCTGTGGGCTGTCGACCTGCCCGTGGGGTTTGGGGAGCTGCTGTCAAGAGCCGGGCAGCGGAAAGGTGCCCTGCCCACCCTGCTGGGGGTCATCCCCGCTGTGTTTAGTTTCCCGACAATTCGCAGGATATTCCCCGTATTCCCTTCTGAAATCAGCACTTATTGTATTGCCAATAGTACGGTAAAAGAGACGCAGCCATTAAAAGATGAATATTTAATAACGTAGCTTATGATTTCTCTATTAAACACACATTTTGGGAAGCTTTGCTCCACTGATGGGTGAAAAGCTCTTCACCCCCACGTGCTACGGGGCCTGCTCGCTCCTGCGCCCTGACCCAGCGACTCCTCTGATGCACTCCTGAAACCAAAAAGAGCTTCCCCACTCACAAACCAGGCAGGTGAGGAGGAAACCTCCCTCTCCATCTGATCATGGTGCCCTGCAGGGACCCAGCTTTTCCCAGCGGCTGCAGCATCTCTACCCAGGGCATGTAAGTGTTCACAGGGTGGAAAGAAATTCTTTTCCTAGCATCTTTTATATAAAACTTGTCACTTGTATTTGCTCAGCTACATTATGTTTAAATGAGAGCGCTGTGAGTGAGTAGGGGACACACATGAAGTCTATTTATTTTAATCTCTCACTGTCATTTTAAAACTTACGGATATTATTTCCAGTCCTTCAATTTCCTTTGTTCTAAACCCCAGTTTATGTTTTCTTTAAAAGGTTATGCTAACACGAATCAAAAGCCCCACCAGTCAGTTTGCAAATTTTGCTGCCAGCCCTTAATGACCTGCTAAAAATAATGTGAATGATTCATCTCCTAATCTATGGAAACAGTAGTTATTTGTTCTTGGCAGCTCTCTTGGATTTGGTCTGGGCTGCAGGAGATGACAAGTATTAGCAAATCAAGGAATATTGAAGCGATTTTTCTCCTTTGTGTTTCAGGGCAATGAAAACATTTTCTACAAACCAAGGTGGGTTTTTCATGGCCGTGGGGGATACCCCCTGGGGATGGCCTCAGGGCTTCTCAAACCTGTGGTGCAAAGTTTTGACACAGACATCTAATGTTAATAATGTCATTTTCAGACAGAAGTATTTAAACAGAAATAATTTTGAACAGAAATAATTTTAAACAGAAATATTCTAAACAGAGTGTTTAAGAAGCCCTCCAATTCTCAATATTTGCTAATATTTTAATAGGAGCTGTTTAAACATCCTAGTAAGAAAATAAGGGCTGTAGTAATAACTTCTTTTAAATTGAAATCAACTCATCAGATTTATTAAAGCTATCTAGTTTCTAATTCCAAGCCTCTTGCAGACCTGCAGCATACTTTATTGCAAAGGTTTCAAAACGCCAGCCCTTTTCTGACCCCCTGCCACAATGTGATGTGCAAAACAGCTTAAATTCTGGTCCTTTCTAAGGTGCAAATCCCAACAGTTTTTGCAGGAGAGGGGCTGGGAAAGTCAACCCCTCTCTCAGGAGTTTGTGTTGCGACAACGGCCAACTTTAATCGGATTTGGTTGGATTCGGTTGGAGAAAAGGAACACGGGGTTAACAAAGTGTACTTGGGCTGAGCATAATATTTATTCCTCTGTCCATAACCCTTATTAGTTGTGCCTGGGGAACATTTACGGGGACTATTTTTATCTTCGCCATGCTGGGATGTGACTGTGTTGCACACAAACAGCCAGCTGTGCTCAACGTGTAAACTACAGCGTTTATTGCTCACTAAACAAATGCGAAGCCATCTCTATTAATATTACATTACAATTATCTGCAAAGCCTTGACAGTGTGAGCAGAGCAGCGCACAGTACGCTGGATCGATGCTGGCCAAAACAGCACTGAACAGCCTGCAAACATACGCGGGGCTGAAATTTGTTTGCAAATGATTTTGCAGCTGCTCGCTGAAAATAAATAGACTTTCAGAAATCTGCGGCGGTTTGCGAATGTCTCCTTAATGGAAAAAAAGTCTATTTCCTCAAGTAACCAATTTTCTCTCTGTAATTTAATCACCTCCGTTAATGTCAAAGTGCTGTCGGGAGGAGGCTCTGGGCCCGAGCCGGGGGATGCTGAGGCGGGTGGTGCAGGGGATCCCTGCCCAGGTCCCAGCCAGAGCTGACCCCGTGGCCAGGGGGGGGACTCCCAGTATTTGAGCAACGCAGACCAGGAAAAACCATAGGGCAAGAAGTTATAGTCTAAGGTGTCTTTTTCACAAATGGTTATTTTTATAGTTTAAACCAAAAGGTCGCTCTGAATCAAAGGATTTGGAAAAACCTGATGAGTTTTCCAGATGTAACTAACGGAGCTGGAGGGTCTCACCTGTAGTGCTTCCAGCCAGAATGTATGGCAATGAATGAAAAAAGGCATAAAGCATGCAAAATCAAAACATCCATTTGAAACCCTGTTTATTTAAAATGTGCTTTTTATCGCAGTGCTGAGGAAGGATAAAGTGGCTGTGTATAACCGTATAACAAAAATATTTACGCAGCTCCAGAACTTCCACTGCTTCTCTGTTTCTGGCTCTGAAAGCTTGTCAGGAGTTTCCTGCAGATTTTGACGTCTTCCTCGAGCCCAGAACTAGTGGGTAGGAGCAGCCAGTTGCAGCACACACGCTGCAGTGTAGAGGGAGCTGTGGCATCTGGCTTGTGGCTTTGAGCAGGAGCAGCTTGACCTCCCCCTCTCATACCTCACACTCCGAGCATCTCTCCGTGTCACTGGGGACACGTGTACCGGGAGGAAGGTACAAATCAGACATGGCAATCAGGTTGTGGGTCTTAATTACCAAGGGGGTGGTGGGACTGCCCTCAGTTGTTGAGAAAAGAGCCGTGGAAATGGGTGCAGAGATTGACGTGGAAATGGTCTTGGGGGGTCTGGTCGGGGAGGAGTTCAGAGATGAGCTGTGAATTTAATCTAGGCTACCATGGGAAGAAAAAGAAAGGAGATGAGATGTCAGAACAGGTACGGTCAACGGCGTGAAAGGCAGCTGGCAGGGAAAAGCAGCAGAGGGTGTTTATGTGCTGTCAGGAGGTTGATTCTCTTCTGGGCTTTCATGAGGAAAACATGAAAATAAAAGGAATTTGCATCAGGTGGAGATAGTAGTGGGAAAACTACACAAAAAAAAAGAAAGTTTTTATGCTTGCTGTCGCAGTTTTCAGGTGGGGTTGGTCCCAGGTATGCCCCAGGTACTGTTTTCATTAGTTGCTTCAATGGTGATGACCATTCTACTGGACAGTGTGAAGATCAGAAGATGTTTTTGGATAACATTGAGCTGGAAGGAGCTACAGGCGTTGCATTTGACAAGATCAGGCCTGAAATGATCTTGAAAAGTTGGAGATGGTCCAGTCAAGGCCCATCAGTCTGACGAAATTAAGGCTTTAGCAGAAAAACAGTCAGATACATCAATGCTAGATGGGCCAGAACTTGGCAGACAGCAGAGCTGTATGGTGCAGAGGACCATGTACTGAACAGGAACAAACAACTCTGCAAAAATATCAAGTTTTACTTGGGAATTTGGACTGTTTTCTACTTTCTTTGATGCTGGTGAGATTTCAGCTAAAATACTGTGTCTGGTTCCAAACACCCCACGTCAAAAGAAACGTGGAAAATCAGACACAGTTTGGTGGGAAGCCCAGGAGAGCTCTCCCACGGGCAGCGTGGGTGCTGTCACCCATGAGAAAGGCCACGCGAGGTTTGGGTGGCCGGGAGGGGTGTGTGGAGCCTGCGGAGGAGTCATGGTCCCCACCGTGTCCTCCCTGTGTCTGCATCCACCCGAGAGCTGGGGAGGAGCCTGAGGCTCCATGGGAATCATGATCTCTCTGAAGCAAGGGGAGCAGCTAAATGTATTGACTTTAATTATATGTTAAATGACTTTGTGCCTCATTTATCAACATTAGCTGTGTATAAAGTTCTTATAAATCAGGTAAACCTTGAAGTAAAAACCACAAAAACAGTGCAACTGCTGGTGAAGACACTCCCAGACTGCAGTGTGTGATGTAGCTATAGGGAATGGTTTCTTATCACTAGGAGGGAGAAAAAGCACCACAAACCCACCTTCTCTGTCCATAGAAGTTGAAGAGACTCAGAAGAAAATGTTCTGTATTTTAAGTGTGTAGTAGTGAGCTGTTAGGAGAGGCTGTGAACTCCAGCCCCCCCAGAACCCGCTGCATCATCTGGCGACATTCATGCTTTCTGACCACTGTTGGGAAAATGCTCTTTGGCTGCTCCGTTTTCTTGCTTCTTGCCAGCCACAGCAGCTGGAAAAAGTAATCATTTTGGGCTGAGGGGCGAGGGAGAGCATAAGATGAGCCCAGGCTCAGACATGCTTTGTGCCAGGCCCTTGAGGAGGGTTTGGCCGACCCCTCTCACACCACGGCTGGCTGGCCCACAGCAGCCGGGGCTCTCTCTGTCTGCAAGTTTTCTGCTACAAAACTAAATAATTTGGAAATGTGCTTGTAGAGCTGAGATGAGTTAGGGCAGGAGCGAGTTAACTACTATTACTGCTACTGCAAGTACTGCTATTGCTGTTAAGGCTGTTTCCCGTGATAAAACAGTAATGTTCCTGGGCACAAGCCAGGATGTGGTAGGTAGCCTCAGGAATCAAAGACTGAATAAAAGTAGTCTGGCCTAAAAAGTGTGAGATCTTGTAAATAAAAGATGAGTCTCATGATTTGGGAGGAGGAATACGTCTTGCTTTTGAACTTTTGGAGTTGGTAACGGTGTCGTTTTCATTACATTGTCTCTACAAGCTCTTGGCATGAAATGAGATTATTTATTTGCTGCTGGGTCCAAAACAAAAAGGGAGTTACGTTGTGCATAACACCAAATCATGTTTAACTTGCTGTTATTTCTAGAACCAAAATATGGTGCGATTTTGCTCGAAACGCCTTTCTCTGACCTCCATCGGTTGCCTGCCTGCTCCCTTCACATAACCAGTGAATAATTCTTTCTGCCCAGTTGAGTTACGGCATCAGTGTCCAGCAGATTTTACTACTTGTAAGACCAGTTTGATGTGCAAGCCATAACTCTGTGGCAGCAATCAAGGGTGAAACTCCTTTTATAGCACTTAATACTGAGCTCTTTGTGTTCATCATGACAGCTGCGTGTAGGAATCTTGGATTTGTTTTATTTACTCTTCAGCGACTATTGTGTATAGTAACTCGTGCAGCTTGCTAACCCTGCATCTTTGCAATCAGCTAACACTAACAAAAGTGAGTCCGAGGACTTCTTGACTTGTTAATGAGCCATCAGGCTCTGGAGCAGATGCCCGGGAGGTGTTGAGGGAGGGACACCGGGGGTTTGTCCATCAGTCTCTCGTGTCAGCTTTTCCCACCGTGTTTGATGGACGCGTGAGAACGCCACGAGAAGGAGGATGTACTTTATAAAGGGGATTGCTTGTGGAGATTTCTTCTCTATGTCTCTAAAGGACTAATGAAATCAAGCTGCATGGATATGTATTACCCCGGGGCCAGAGAGTTGAGGAACTCTTTCCTCTGCATTACAGTGCCTCTGACTGTGCTCGCTGAGCCCAGTGCCTGGCTACCTGGAAAGGGGAATTGTCCCCCTCAGGTTCTCCCCCCTTGGTGCGGAGCGGGATGGCTCCATGGGAAATTTTCATCCCAATGGATGTTGTGCTGTGGCAGGGTCACGTTGCCGTGAGCTCCCTGGAGGTACCTGGAGACCCCACTGGGAATATGAGGGGGAGAGGTGCTGCCGGCTCAGCCTAAGCTTGAACACGAACGTTCTGTTTGTGGCAGTGAGGCTTCGGAGCGCGCGGGGTTGTGCACGAGTGGCTGAGGTCTGTGTTTCTGTTGCTGGTTTCCAACAGCCCTCACCCACTCTGCCCCGGCGGCCGATGCCTCGCAGCTCCCGGAGCATCGCTGTGCACGCACAGGGGCAGCAGGAGCTGAGGGAGCCAGCACTTAATGGCCCCAGCCCTTCCTTATTCATATTCGCTACAGATTCCTCAACTGGAAGAAAACACTATTTCTTCTTTCCAGACTCACTGATGGAAAGCAAGAAGCTCATTCGCAGCACAACTTGCAGAAAATATATTAAATATCGACACTAATTAGATTAGCCTGGCTCAGTATAATATTGATATTAATTGGATTAGACTGAATTTAAGAGGAAACAATGTTTAACTTGATGCTCATAATGAATGAGGAGGAAGGTAGTGAAGCTTTCCTCCTCCATTAAAAGAAGACAGATCAGAAAGTAAATAATATTTTAGCCTCTGAAGGGAGATACCGTTTTGGGCGGTGGGTGCGACTGCCCTTACGGTGCGATTCCCTGCACATGAGGGACCTGCCGGTGCTCTGCTGCCAAATGGGGGGGAGCCACCCACCCGATCGCACATGTAGCAGCTCTGCATGGATGCATGAAGTAACAGCAAAAGGAACGTCAAAAGGGAAAATGGGAGCAAGGCCAGAGCCTCTATGCACAGCCTGAGCCTACCTGGCTCCAAGCCCCCGTGGCTGCACACCCATCAGCCGGGATTGCTGCTGGCTGGGATGCAGAGGGGATGAGCTCAGGCTGGAGGCAGCCTTTAGACCTTCCGCCGTCTTGATTTATCCTCCCGTGACAGTTGTTTTTCTCCACCTTTTGGCTTTACTCCTTCCTCCCGATGAAGGTTCTAGCAGATGGGAGCAAATGGGTTTGCAAAGGGAGAGCAGTGGAGAGTGTTCACCCCAGCAGCGAGCAGAAGCCGGTGGTGATGGCACCCCTGCCAATGGCCCAACCGGCCCCTCGGCCGCGTGAGGGTCTGCCTGTCATCCCACACAACCCCCCCTCAGCCCCTGCCGTGTTCTCTGGAAAAGGAAACATCAAATCACACAACACCGTGATGGCAGAAGCAGCTGACGCCCAGCTTGGCCCAAGCACCCTGGTCCTCCCAGGAGCAGAACCACGCCGGGAGGGTGGGCTCCTGTCCCTCCTGCTGCCAAACCCTCTGCCTGGGGCCAAGGAGGGTTTTGGGGATGCTCAGAGTGCATCCGGTGCTCCGGTGGGACCTCCTTCTCCAGGGGCTTCTTCCCTTTTCCCCGTGTCTGGCTGGGAGGAAAGTGCTGTCATTTCCCAGTCATCACCATGCCACAGCCGTGGCACTTGAGATCCCGTCAGTGGCTTGGCTTATTTGGTTACTTGTTTATTTGGCTATTAGTGGATTTTATTAACTTCTTGGCACTTTTCAGAGGGAAAACTTTTTCATTTCAGAGGGGAAAACTGTCCTTTGGGTATTTTTTAGGCTAGGTTGAGTTCGGTGGTTTGAATAGAGATATTTAATCCCATAAATAAATGTGTATGACCATAACAAATGAGGCCATCATTACGTCCTGCTTACTGTTATCATCTCATAACAGTGAAAACAGGGTGTTCCTGCTCCCCTGTGTGGATTTTCTGCAAGAATATGATTTAACTCTATTTTTCTGCCTCTCTGCTGCATCAAAAAACTACATGGTGACCACTGCAGGTATTAACAGTCACGAGCAGTTGGCATTAGCTGTGTGTCACCACGCAGAGACAGCAAAACAGAGATCCTGTCATTTGGCAGCAAGCAGGCGTGTTGCAGAGCTGGCAGGCTGGAGTCAGGAGGATTACTTGACTTTTTAGCGTGAAAAATTGTGTGGAAGTTCAAAGCTGTTAAAAGCAAAGCAATGGTAGACGTGAATAATACTCATCATCCAGCCAAGTGGTCGTGCCTCAACTGCTTCTGCAGCTGGGAGCGCGTAAGCCCATCTCTTTTAGAGGAAGGGGAGAGAGCAGGGACCCCGGAGGGAGGAGCACCGCAGCAGAATCCGGAGGATATATGCCTTGCTTCGGGATGGGATAATCTGTTTATCATGGCTTTGTTACTATAGCAGCAAGATTTTATTCCAGAGATGTTGACTGCGGGAAGGAGTTTCAGATGTTGGATGTGAGAAGGGGTTTGCAGTGGTCCTGCAGCCAGCGGGCCCTGGGAGCGCGGGAGCGAGAGGTGAGAAGCAGCACGGCTTGTTCCTAGGCCGGATCCGAATTCCTCCTGCAGCACGGAGCACCCTGGGGATGTCCCCAAAACGCCCCGTGACTGCCGGGGTGGTTTGGAGCGAGGTGTGGGACCAGGTGGTGAGCAGCAGGGCAGCGAGCTGGAGCGCGGGGGGTGGCCCCTGAACCCGCGGGGATGAGCAGAGGGGGCTGACGGGGGGAATTTCCCTCTCTGGGGATGGTTGGTGACACTTTGCAGGTGGTTTTTATGGTGATGGTGAAAAGGTGCCTGCTCAGCTCTTCCCAGACACCCTTGGGAGAGAATTTAGTTATGTTTATTTGAATTTACTGTGGGAAAAGGACATTTTCCTTCCTTTCCCCATTTGCACAAACCCTCACGCAGTTTAAGCGGCTGCTCTGGGCTCCTGTGTCTGTGTGGCCACGTGCACCCGCCCCAGCTAACTCGGGGCGCTCAGGTTACCCGTCTGGCTGGCTGCTCCAGGTACAAAGATGCTCCTGTATCCTCCTGTTCCCGCACATCTGTACAAACAGTAGTAATTTTGCTAATGGAATATATGGAAAAATCATTTTTTGGTGACTTTGGTTTGTCCAGCTTCTCTTTCAGGTGAAATATAATAGAGTTGTTTTGTTTGTATGTGAGCAAATCTTTTCTAGTGTAACTAGCAGTGGGGCTTTTCCTTTGCTTGATCTTTTTTTTCTTCGATCAGCCTTTTTAAACTTGACTTCTGTAGATAGGAAGGGAATTACCAGGACCATCCCTAGACTACAGCAGCAATACTGCTCTTGTAGTGCTACAGTATTGCTACTGTTTTCGCTGCTTTTATAAGCAGACCATTAAGTAGCTGCTCATTAAAAAGGTGGGACACTGCCATGGCCCCATAAATCATCGGTATCTCTATAAACACCCTTGTCTTGCAGGCAAATAACAAATGAGTTAATTTATTACTAATTCTTTATGGACTTGTTGATTGATCCCTAGTACTGAAGACCAGCAATAATTTTTAAGAGACAAGACTCAGAGTGGAATCCACATTTTGCTGACATTTTCCTGAGGTTTCCACTGCTGAACGCAGCACAGGGTCGGAGTTCATGATGCCGTAACCCGCCCCACGTGGGTGCATGCTCTGCCAGCGAGGAGGCTGCTGCTCCGGGACACAAGCTGAGGCTCTGCAATGGGCAAGTTGAGGGGTTTCTGTATTTTGGTCTTGTTCTGCAGCTAGAAAACCCCACACACATTGTGTCAGGGTGCCAAGCTCTCGTGCCAGCGTCTTCAGACCTTTCTGCGGGTGGCAGACACGGTGCCACCTCCCCTTCACCCGCGCTGATGCCCTGAGCTGGTTATTTTTTTACCATAACCCTACTCCCACAATTCCTTAATTGCAAAGTTTAAATAAATATGATGAGATTGTGAATGCCGTATTATTGCTCAGATTTACAAAAGTCTGAGCTGACTTTGTGCAAGTCTCTCAGAATTTGGTAACGTGACATAAATCATATAAATGATGGGCTTTTGTTAATCTCCTGACTGAAGCAACAACCTCCTCAATTATTTTACATAAGTGCAAAAGAAATTTAAACGCTGCAATGGAAACATGCTCTGAGGAGCTACAACTGGAGAGCAGCGAGATGTGATTCCTGGGGAGGACTTTTGCCAGGCTGGATCGCTGCTGTGACAAACCCCACGGGTGTCCTACAGCTCCAGGTGAACAAGGCTCAGGTTTTAGGGGCCGGGGCTGGAGCAGCAGGAGGCAGGGATGCTCTCTGGCACCATGGGGGTCAGCGCTTGCACCTCACCCTAAACCCTGCCCAGCAGCTTTCCGAGGCGGGGGATGAGGGATCCTGCTTGCCGAGCCCCTCTCTGATCTGCCAGACCTTGTTTGGAAACAAAAGAGATCTTGGCCTGACGGACCCGATAAATGAAATCCATAGGAATTTAGCTGTCTAGACAGTCCTCCACGCTTAATCTCCACCGAGCAGCATGTTTATCCTATACCTTTCCTTGTTTCTATGTTGAAAATTCCTCTCATTTCTAACACAAACTCCTATTTTCAAATAATCATTCGAAGTTATAAAAACAGTGGTGGGAAAAGAAGGGAAAAATAGATGGCATAAAGAGGGGCATTCCTGACACACACAAAATAATTACTGCGCGCTTCAGACAGGGTGGATGGTAACTTTTGTTGAAGGTCACGTGTGTATTCCTAGAGACATTTATCTTGTTTCGTAGAGCAATAATATATATTTATTACCTACCTGCTTGTCTTCACATATTCCAGCTAAGATGATGTAGTTAAATTTGGTATGGCATGTGCACCAAAACCAGTTTAAAGCGCTGAAGAATTCACTGCCCCCATGGCTGCCGAAGCAAAGCAATTATTTAAAACATGCCTGGTTTGAGTTGAAAAGATTAGAGAATGAGGTTTTCAGGTATCATCCCTCTCAGGATCTTCCAGACCCGTCTGTAATCGTGTAATTACTTTATCATGTGGAGCAGGCGAAGCGTTGCCCTCCCGCGCACCGCAGTCCTGCTGAAATACCAGGAGTCTGCCTGTGTGCTCTGGCAATGCTGCAGTGAAATGCAGAGAAACACCCTGCAAGGGAGAGGCACACGCAGCTGCATTCCAAATGGAGTGGAAAAAAGGTGCTGAACAGTTTCAGGGATGGGGGATGCACCGTCTGATGGTTGTTGTGGCTCAGGCTGTTTTATGTTGTGCTTTTCCCTGGCTCTGTTACGTTCCTTACCGCACCTCCCTTTAACAGAAAATAATTTTTCCTCCTATGAATTCCTGCTGTTTTATACTCCTCCAAGTGGCTATGATTCATCAGATTATCTGCATTTAAAGAGCTGTTTCATTTCTCTAATTTATATCAGCTCTGTACTCCTGCAAATCTCTCCCGGAGGCCGGGGTACACGCCGAGAGCCTGGCCCGTCATGATGCCGGTGCCGCGGCCCAGTTTGGATGCACTTTCCAACTGGGCTGGACTGTGGCGCCACGGCCACTCACTACCCAACTTACTCCCTACTTAGGGCATGTAGAAGCTTTTGCTATGAAAACTTTTCACAGTATAAAAGCTCTGAATGTTTGCAGGGGAGGCAGGATACCCCCTGGGATTTCCTAAGCTGGAAAACCTTTGCCCGCGCTTCCAAAGCGCAGATGCCCGTTGCTTCTGTGGAGGAACTTTGCTGTGGGTTTGGGGGACGCTGCCATGGCCGCCGTGCGCCTTTGAAGCAGGTCTGGGGTCCTGGGTGGGAGGTGGTGAAGGAAAACGTGTCCAAGTGAGAACTGAGGGAGGGCTGGGGTGTGCAGGGGCCTTGGGACCCCAGGGGGGTCTCCTGGAGCTGGGCTGCCAGGCAGGCTTGAGCATCGCCAGCCACGGGGACATCACAGCCTGCCTGGGGACCCACTCCCGTGGTTTGATTGAAACATCTCCATGAAACAATTGCATAAATGTACTTTTCACTTAAAAACATTTATTTTATCAATATTGAGCAAATATTGGCACATCTTCAGCTGGATTTGTTTAACAAAGTAAATTAGCCTCGTTTGCTGTGACAGGTGATCCTCCAGTGGGCTCGTTAAAGGTAATCCCCACTCCTCTTTAACGAGGGACACAACCCACAGAAAAAGCCCTGTCACAGGGACAGGTTTTGGTGGTGCTGGGGTGGAGGATAGGTGGTCTCCTGAGCCCGCAGCGAAGGGCAGGCAGGGATCTGGGGTGCTGGGGGAGGAGGTAAGGTTGATAAGGGTCTCGGGGTGCAGGGCAGCCCCGGGGAGCAGCAGCGCTCCTTGCTGCTTTGGCCTCCTCCGGCGCTGCCGACCCTGAGTGCCAGGTACGTCTCACCATCCGTCGGTTGTTTTACTCTCACGGCTCCCTGCCTCACCAAAACAAAAGCGCCAAGGTGCTGCAATTTGTCCTCTCCTCTGGTTTGGTCTTTAAAACAAAAAACTTAGTGTTGGGCCTCTGGATGTAGTCATTAAAGATGCAATTTAATAACCTATAATTTTAAACTGCAGCTCATGGCTCAGAAGGCAGATATGTTTTTCCAGGCTTGTGTAAGAGCATAAACTGCTTGGCTGCAGGCGGGAATTGGGTTTGGACTGGTCCACAGCTGTTATAACTCATGTTGATGCTCAGACCAGGGACAAACCCTCTTGTTGTCAGATCATCCCTCAACTTTGCAGGGAAAACAAAGCAGACGCAGCAAATGCAGAGCCCCACTGCGTCTGCATTTCAGGAAAGACCTGGGGCTCAGGGTCCCTTTTTGCTCCAAGCGGGGCACACTGTTCAGGTCCCTTGTTTCATGTTTTCTGGCGTAGCCAGGGTGTCGTGGGACGGGGCCACCCTCCTGTGCCCGGTGCAGGCAGCCCTGCCAAACCCCCGGGGGTTAAGCGGAGATAATTTGGCATCTGCGGGCTCAGTTTTCGGAAAAGCAGGGCACGCTGCCAGGGCAAACCCAGCTCCATCAAACATGTGTGTGACGGATGGGTCTCTCTCCTGAGCTTTGCTGCAGGATCTGGTTCTCCTGTTGCACGTTAAAATGTACTGAGCAGGGTGAGGCCACGGATGTCAGCTACGTAATTGTTCATCGTTTGCAACTGCTGTTTGCTTATTTTCAGGTCGGCAGGTTTACTCAGTTGTTCTATCTGATGCAAAAGAACGTTTTTCTTCTTACACTGTTATTTGGGTGAAAGTGTTTTTCTCCCAAACCTGACAGGGATCTGATGTGACTGTGGAATATTTTTGCTCAGGCTACAGTAACGATGCTCCTCATTTGCAATGAAATGGGCTTCTTGTTGTTCATGGGGAAAAACAAAATTCAGAATTTCGCAAAGAGATCCCCTTTGTAGAATGACAATCTGCTGGTAGTCTGGGGGTACACAAGGAAATGAATTTGCTGCTAGAAATAAAAAAATGCATATAACAAAAATATATAGGTTAATACAAAGAAAATATAGAAACCAATTCTTATTTACAAATGAGGAGAGAATAACATTGTCCTGGAACATGTTTCCATCGTTTTCTCCTTTACTTTCTGGTGAATTGTACACCTGACACACAACTGAATCCAGCAAAGCTGGGCTTGGGGAGAGGGAGCAAAAAAGCTGACAGCAGAGCCGGAGTCATGCACGTTAGCTTTGTGCTGAGCATTCCTGTTCGTGCTACTCTTTGAAGGGATGACACAAAACTAATTCAGCCTTAACAACCGGGTGAGGAAGGATGTGGCATAAAGTGTGTTGGTCAGATGTCCCACAATGGCACAGTGGTGACTTTACAGCGGGTTTGGCATAAAATAAGAGGGAAGCTAACTTATTATGGTTTTAGTGAATATGCTGTTTAAAAAAAGTGAATTAGTACTTTTGTATTCCTGTGTATATACTTTCCTGACATCCAGCAGGATGCTTCTCCCTTCGCCTGCCTGCTGCCTGGCAGGGAGCCAGGTCCCCACTCCTAATTTCAGAATAAGTTCCCTGCTGCAGGGACTGGGCTCTGCTGCCCCGATGCTCAGGCAGCTGGGGAGGGCTCAGTGTTGCTTCTTTTTTCTCTCTTATCTATCCAGATAAGCTGTGCAGGAGCAGCAGAGCTGTGCTGGGGCTTCAGAGCAGCCCCAGAGCCTGCAAATTTGTTCTCCTGCTCTGGTTTTAGCCCTGAGGCTGGTCTCTCTCCTCAGGGGCTGTGTGAGGGAACGGGAAGGCTTTTGGGTGTGCTGAGAGATGTTCCAAGAAAGTGCTGGAGGGGAAGAGCCTGCTGGGGATTGCTGAGGATTAGATATGGGTACACATAAATGTTTCCATCATGTTCTTCTAGAGAAAGAGCTAATATAAAATTTACAGTTTTTGCAAGATTAATTTTCTGAATATACAACAAAGAAGAGAAGCTAATGTTAATGGAAGCATCCGGAGATTTTCTGATATCATAGCTCGGGGCTGCAGCCCAGCTCCAGGCTTCTGTCCGTCGCAGGGAATGTTTTCTCCGAAGCAGAGCTGCTGAAGCAAACAGGATTAGCACAGACTGCTGGGATGTATTTTATTTTTCAGGACCCAGGTTTCAGCCTTGGAGTTCATGCTCTGTTTAATATTTGCGGCTTATGTTGCAGAGGGGTTGTGCTGTAACCTCTTGTAGATGTTGCAGTATCAGTGAGGCTTTGGTGGCTGGAGTGGAACTGAAACAGAGCTGAGATTGTTGCTCAGCACGTGTGAGCGATGTCTTGTGGTCCTGACTTAGCACTAGGCACAGAAAACTGGTTTTGAAATGCCTGGGACAGCTCTGCTTTCCTGCAAGCCACTGATTCTTATCAGCCAGATTTTAAAGTATATTAACTGGCAGTACAACACCTCATGTTGCAGTGGACAAGGAGATGAGAATGGCTTCATATCAGATAAAGACATTATATATGTGTAATTCGATTAAAGTGAGCTGGGAAAGGAAGGCAGGGAGCAGCCCGGTGTGTTTTAACATGGCCAGGACAGAGGGAGGTGATCACCCCCCTTTCTTGGCCCTTGTCAGACACCGCCTCCAGCTTTGGGCCCCCCAGTACAAGCAAGATGGAGTAAACTGGTGCAAGTTGGGTGGAGACCCCAGGATGGGCAGGGGCTGGAGCACTCACTGTGCCAGGAGGGGCTGGAGAAGTGAGGTTTGCTCTGCTCGGAGCAGGGGTGGCTTTGGGGACCTCACAGCAGCCCAGAGGGGTGGTCAGAGCTGGGATCTTCACAGTGGTGAGAGGACATGGGCAGGTGTCAGCTGAGCCAAGAGAGGTCCAGGCTGGATGGAAGGAAAACCTTTCTCCCCATACTGGCTGTTGGGCGGTCGCATGGATTGCCCGGAGATGATGTGCAGTCTCCATCCTCGGAGGTTGCCAAGACCAGACTGGGTAAGGTCCTGAGCATCTCAGAGCACCCTACTTTGAGTGGGCAGTTGGGCTGGAGATCTCCTGAGGTCCCTTCCAACATGAAATATCCTATAAGACTAGGATTTTCATTTTCCCCGAGTGTATAAAACAATTGTTTCAAATCAATCCTCAGTTTTTGGTTCCCAAAGTCATCTTCTGAAGGTATTTATAGATTCCCTTCTGAGGATACAGGCTCAGGCTGGAGATGGAACAGCTGATTTATTTTTAAAAAAAAAAATTCATAACGTTTGTCCTCTAATAAAAGTCAAAGTTGTTTTGAAAATTTTCCTCTGTGAAATACAACCACAGAGAGAAGAGATATATATTAACAAATTATTTTTCTTCTTTTATCTGGAAAACTTGTGTACATGGAAATTTTTTCTCCAAATTGGGTAGGTGTTTTTTCTTACTGGTCCATTGCAAAGCAAAGACATTAATCTCTGTGAGCGTCCCAGGTTTGAGAGCTGCAGAGCAGGGTCTGGATGAGCTCGTTGTTGGCTGGGGATGTTCATCTCAACTGGGGAACATGTTGGTGCCCGTGAAGAGGGGAGTTAGTTAGAGGGGCACAGACGTGGGCTTTAACAGATGGTAAAACTTGCCTGGGAATACAAGTTTACAGAGATATGGTTCTGCAAGAACTCAGATGTGGATAAAGTTGTTACATGGGTGTGTTCTGGGCCTATTTAAACCTGCTTTTTAGCAGGTCTCCTGTTTTCTCAAATGAGTATTTTAAATGCTTTGTGAAAACATGTTGGTTCCCATTAAACACCCAATGAGTATTGGTAATGCTGACCCGCTACGCTGACAAATACATAGAAGTAAATATTGGCTGGAAAAGACAAATGCAAAAGCGTCTATGTACAAAATGCCCCCAAGGACATATGAGTTATCTTTCAGATGTTTTCAATTTTTATGGTTCGATAATGAAGACAACATCGTCGTAAATCAGAAAAACTTTACTGACTCCAGCTTCTAGTGACACGGTGCTATTGCATTCTCCGGGTTAAGGCAGGTTTGATTTTTTTAATTATTATTTTATATTTTTTTTAACCCCCTGATGGGCAGAATGTCTGCATCAACACCTCGTTCTGCCCAGGGGATGTCCCTGTCGGTGACATCGGCAGTGCTTCGGGCAGGCAATGGGAAGCTCAGCTCTGTGACGGGGGAGGCTGCAGTCCATGTGTCCGTCCATCCATCTCTGCAGAGCTGTTATACACAGCCCTGCACCGCAGAGCCGCTGCCTGCCCAGGAGACGTGGGAGTTGGGGTTAGTTGGTTACTTTTCAGTTCATTTCTTTAAGGATTATAGCGAGAAAGTGTGAGTGAGGAGAACACTCATGCCCTCTCCTTAGGCTTGTTCCTTCAGTGCTTGTTGCAAGCCAGATGATCTGAATTCTGAAGAGAAAAGGTTAAAACGTTGCTTTCTGAAGGAGATGAGCCTGGCCATGGTGGGGAACTCGGGTGCCCCGCTTTGTTGTGAGACCTTACAGGTACCAAGGGCTCAATTCAGAGCACTTCTGAAACTCTGGCCCTTGTTTTGATCACCGAAGGGGAACAGCATTCCCTCCAAACAAGCTGTTTCCTTTATTAAGCTGTGCTTTCCCCCCTCCTCTGTGAAAAGCACGGTCAGTGATGCTTAGCTGCCCCTCCATAGCACTCGGCATCCACCGAGCTCCGTGTTTCCCTCGCTGCTGCTCCATCAGGCCAGCCTGCCCATAGCGTGGATTTGCGTTAAATGATAAAATTAGATTTAAACATTATGCTTTAAAAAAAAAAAAAAAAAAAAAATCCAAGCACATATCAGAGGCTCTGAGGGCAAAAGTCCTCTGGAGCCCTGAACCCTTGCGTGGCCCTGGCGAGTGCTGGCAAACCCGACTTGGTGTTTTTGGCCTTCAGAGGCGGCTCTTGGCAGCGGCTGCCGAAGAGGCTGGGGATGATGAAATAGGAGGGTCCTGCCTGTGTCCTGTCCACTTGTGCGATCTCACGAGTTGCCTCTTGGAATTTATGGTTCTTCTCAGCTTGTCTCAATAGGAAC
The DNA here is from genome assembly GCF_047716275.1 of Strix uralensis. Taxonomy (NCBI): domain Eukaryota; kingdom Metazoa; phylum Chordata; class Aves; order Strigiformes; family Strigidae; genus Strix; species Strix uralensis. The sequence goes on along the minus strand of NC_133979.1, from coordinate 1,382,341 downwards.
AACATTTTGCTCAGATTTATCATGTGTTTAAACAAGCGTTCATGCCGATAGCGCTTTGAAAAATGTATTTTCATGGTGGGCATTCGCTGTCATTTCAGCAAAATGCAGCGAGCGCTCAAACCCGCAGCTGAGCAGGAGTGATGGCTGGCCCTGCGCTGGTGGCTGCCCAGATGTGTAGTAGATGTTCTCCAAGGAAGCTCTGTACAGCAGCTCCGTGGTGCAGAAGCTGTGTGTGTGTCCACCACCATCGGTGGCATGTTTGACTTTTTTTTTTTTTTCTGATGGTGACTTTCCAGAGCGGTTTCAGCTTCCCCTTCCCGCTGTGCATGGGGCAAAGCCTTTGGCAAGGGCAAGGCTAAGACCACCAGCGCTGATGCTCGGTGGCCCAGGGCAGCATCGCCATCACCAGCGCTCTCCAACCCGTCCAGGTCGCTGAGTGCAGCGAAACCATCATGTTTTCAGATTTGAGGTTTAGCCAGAGCTGTACCTGGCATGAAGTTGAAAAGACAATAAGCGAGCAAAGCTACAGACCAGTTTAGTCATCACTTTCTCACGACTAAAGAGGCCCGCCCTGGTTCAGGGGGTCTTGAGCTACCACCAACGCAGAGGTGTGCTGATCTTCACACCAACTTCTAACCCAAACCCTGTCTCTCCTTTCATGTGAGGTTACAGAGACCTACAGAGCTCCACTCCCTTCAGTTTTCTAATGCTTTTCATACTTTCTCCTCCAAAGAAAAACTATTTTTCGCTACATTTGTGAAGAAGCACACTTTTGTGGGGAGAAAGGAGTAGTCAAGCCTCTTGTTCAAAGCAGTTTAGTGGAAGAACTTTGCATTATCTTTCTGACACATCCAACTTTAACCTCTTCGGTCTGGTGTGCTGAACCCCAAGTAAAGAGCTGTGAATGGAAAATTTGCTCAAAAATCTGTGCTTTACAGAGCAAAATTGGCACATGGAGTCCAGATGGGCTTTATTAAATATTAAATAAGCTGAAATGATCCAGGAGAGCTTATATGATGTTGATAGTGCTTCTGGCACTTTCCTTGATGCGAGTCCTGGATCTGGACTCCTCTCTGTCCTCTTCCCGGTGGAGCAAGGACACGGTTTCCAAGCCAGAGAACTGGTTTGCACAAGGATGTTTCAGAAACTGGAGATGTTTTGGCTTCCAAATACCCCTGGATGGCATCGGGCTGGTTGCTGCTCCAGCCCTGCCGCTCCTTCCCGGGCGAGGACAAGTCCTGCAAGGGAACATTTGCTCTCTCGGCTTCCCCGCTCATGCCATACAGCTTTGCTGGAGCCGCAGTTCCTGTCGTCCTCTCCTCCGCCTCCTCGATCCAGCTCTCCCACAGCTGTCCCAGCAGCAGGACGATGTCCAGTGGAGTAAGACAGCCCCGGGAACGCCCCTGCAAGCACCGCTGTGATCCCCACCTGCATCCTCATCTTTTCTCCGTGCTGGCCCTTGTGATCCGAGCTCCACCAGCTTCTGGGGGCCGAGGCCCTCCACAAAGTCCACGTCGGTCGTCCGTATCTCACACGCTCTGTGACATGCTCAGGTCACGGCAGTGCTGCAGGCTGCTGGGTCTTCTGAATTTCTGGAAGCTGAGACTGTCATATATTGTATATCTTGGCAGGATATTTAGGAGAACATAACCTGGCTTGCTACCAGTGTGAAAAAACTTTGATTTTATTTTATTTTTTATTTTAAACAACTTTGCTGTTTTCCATCACCAGTACTGTACACAGATGTTGCTGAACCAAATACTTTGTTTTTGATTTATAATGACAAAAACAATCTACTGGTGGTTAAAAAATAGGCTGAATCTCACCAGAACACAGCTCTGGAATATCTTTAAAATTATTCCCATGTCAACAGACTCTTCACGTCCCCTCCTCCATCCTGCATCTTGTAAAATTAGAAGCAATGACCTTCCAGCCTGGACAGAAGAAATAAACTCTAAAGAATATCTCAAGTTACTGGGTTTAAGTTAGGCCATTTCTTAGAGGTTTGAGTTTAAAAGGTGTAGGGGGTGCTTTTATGAGACACTGCTGGAGTCCAATATTGATGTGATTATTCACCTGATGGTTTTTCAGTCTCTAATGCTGGGGGAGGACAGATAGCTGCCAACTTGCTATTTTCATGTGGCTGAGTGATCTTGAAAGATAGTCTTACACTTCAAAACCAGCCCGTGAGGACTGCAGTTGCAGCACGAGCAGAGTGATGGAGTCAGATCTGTGAGACAGCTTTGGTGTCATGAGGTGAAGTGGAAAGGAAATGGGAGAAAATTAATTTGGAAATGACAAAGTAGCTGCATCAGTTGGTGGGGTTTTATTTACTCATTTCTTTATTGAGTTTCCACTCTCTACCTGATCCAGACTCAAGTTAGGTTCATCAGACAATCTGACCGGTTGCTGAGGAAAACACAGCCCTACAGATCAGTGGCTGGAAGATGTAGAGCTGACTTGATCTTCACCAGACACTGCTATTAGTGTCTTTGTACTGATGAAGTCTGAGCTCATTGTCTTGGATGTGCTCGAAGCACTGGGTGCATGTGCTAATTGGCGGGCTCTGCATTCATCTCCCAAACTCGCCTTCTGCCCTCGTCTCCCTCCAGCTCCTGTGTCTCTGGTGAGGCTCTCAGGCATCTGGTCTTGTGCTCCTGGGCCTCTAGAGATGGTCTTTTGTCTGTTTTCCTCTTTCTCTTGACCCTCTCCGATCGCAAAGACGTGGCCCTCCACCGGCCAGCTCCCGTCAGACCTGCAGCCAGGTTTGACCTTGCACACAGGGCGTCACTTGAAGATCCCTGAAGAAAAGCGTGAGTGTGTGTGTGTGTCTTGTTTTTTTCTGGCTTAAAAAAGTGTTGCAATGCTCCGTGCCCCTGTTTTAGGGAACTTCCAGTGCTGTGACTCCGTCCTGCCAGCAGCCCCAACTCTCCTTGGGCTGCTGGGCCAGGCCAGGCTGTACAAGGTGTCTGGGTGGATGGAGCTCTAGTCAGGTTACTCATGCCCTAATTAATGTTTTCAGTCCCTTTTGTTGTTTTATGAGCTTTAAATTGGCAGCACAGACTACCGCAAGCTTTAAATCTGAGGGGGCAGCAGCTTTGGTTCAGGTGGCCGTGGCAGTATTTTAACCCGAGCACCATTATTTTGATTTCTGGGTAATTTACTCTTTTTGAAAATTGCTAAAAGCTTTCAACAGCACCGCAGCTTCAGCTCCCCTTCCCACCCTCACTCCCCTACCCACCCTCCCAGATTCCCTCGCCGTGCTCACCAGGACCACGTTGTGAGCTCGAAGGCACCTCCTGTGAGATGCTGGCCCGTTGTAAATGTGCTTTGTGGAGACCGAGAGGAATGGAAAAAGGTAGCTTAAAAAGGTAGATTTTTTAAATAGAAAGCAAAGAATGTCATATAGAGAGAAGATGGGGGAGAAATTGGATGAGATTATCCGAATGGAAAATTTTGAGCTGCTCTACCATAATTGGTATTTATGAACTATGGGAGAGAGTGCTTGTTTGCTCATAGATTGGTGATGTTTGGTGTCATAGCAACTGGCTAACTGCTAAATAATCAATACTCGTGCATGTAAATAAACACATGGACATGAGGGTAACTAGTTTCTGCTTGTGCTCTCTTCTTAGGTTTAAGTGCTATTGTGTAAAGAGGGAAATAAAACTGCATAGAAACAAATACACAGTGTAATTTTCATAGGGAGCTAGAATTTTGTTAAATCTGTTTATATTTCTGTATATGTGTAAGCTGCATGAATTGATGTTAGGCTGATATATTCACATGACAGCTCTCGACAGCTGCTTTTTAGGGTCTTTAATATTTTAAATTCTGAACGCATATTCGAAGTGCCCATACCTTCAGATGTGATCACAAATATTGGTCTTTTGTGAGATAGCTTGTGCTCTCTAATTTTAAAGACAGCTTTTTAAGAGTGAGTGGAGCAGTGATGTGCGTCAGACTTCTCCCCGTGAGCAGGGCTGGGGCACTCCAAGGAGTCTGAGGCTGATGGAGACGGGTTGTGTGCTGGTACCCAGGGTCTGCTGCAGGGCTGAGGGTGTGGGCAACCCCCCCGCCACAACCCCCCCCCCCTGCCCGGAAACACGAGTGTGAGCAGGACGGGTGAGCACCAGAGACCCCAGCTGCAGTTAACCCCATCTTTAGCAGTGGCATTATTTGGAGTCTGTATTCTCCCGTGGGCACTACAGTAACTTATTAACCTCAGGAGACTCGTTTTAACCATTTATGGTCAGTTTCTGCTGCAATAAAACATGGCTAAAACAGTCTGAGTTCTCAGGGGAAAAAATTATGACTATTTCCTAAAAATTCTTTTTAAAAAAAATAATCATAAAATGGTGTTAAATTTTGTTAATTGCGTTGGGTATGAGAATGAAAGATGAAAAGCCAGAGTGCCCAGTAACTGCTGCACTCCCTCCCCCATGCACTAAACGTCCTGGGTATGGCAGTCACAGCTCAGCCTCTGCTTCGTGGTGGAATGACCTCCCCTCTTTTTTTTGGCTGATTTAACAGGAATGTTTCCTGTTGAACAAGACCCCCCCACCGGGAAGCTCTTCCCTGAGGAGCTGCCCTCACCGCCTGCAGCGGGTATCAAAGCTGCGGGTCTGAACGTCCTGGGGGAAACCTCGTGGGAAGAGGCACCCGATGACGCTGGAGTCCTGCGGTTTTTGTGTTTCTTAAAAAGGAAGGGTGATCCCAAGGCAACGTTCCTCCATCATTTCTGTCATGGGAGTCCTCCACCCAATTAATCATCGCTGTGCTTCTTTCTGGACCCTTTCATGTCTGCCGCTTTGGAGGACCATGTTACAAGCCCAGGTCAAGCTGTTCCTTGGGCTTTTGTACAAGCACTATAAATTTTCAGTACTTTCTACGCATAACTTTAGTACATGGAAATAACTAAGTGTCATGCTAGCTGTGTCTTCAGAAATTCTCAATGGAGCATCATCAGTGACGTCTGGGTTTCTTCCCACAGGGATCTTGGCCCCAGGAGGTGTTCAGCCAAGATGAGCCCTTTGGGTTGAGTCCTTTGGGGTGCCACCATCAATGAGCCTCTTCCTCTAGACGTGCAACGACCTCTCCTGTCTGGCTTCAGCACTGATAACATCTCATCTCCCAAACCCATGGTTTGTCTCGCCAGCATGGGTCTGTCACTCATCTCTCATCGCTCTGGATCTGTATTTTGGGAACAGAGGGAAGATCTGCTGAAATGGGAATTCTGCGTTGGGGGGGAGCTTGGTCTGCCCCAGTCAACATCTTTCAGGAATGTAAGTAGAAATTCTGTCTCTTAATTTTATGTCACTTGCTTAAGACACAGCGCCTCATTCTAGTTGTGAGGGGAAGCGGTGTCAAGGCATTTTTCACTATCCTGCTCTCCAAACCAGGGTACTGCTGGTCATGGAGTGACATACTGCTTTCAATATGATGCTATGGCTGGTATAATTCATATTTCTAGGGGCTAGTTGGCCAGTTTGGCTCTCCTATTTGTTTCTTCATGGTTCCATTTTATTTATTTTTTTTTAAAAAAAGAAGTCAACCTTGAGCCCAGAGCAGCGGTAATGGCCAACACACCTTTTGTCCCCAAGCAACGGCTGTAGGGTGGTGCTGGTGGCTGAGCTGCTCGTTCAGGGACGCTGGCTGTCGGCCACAGCGTTAGGAGTGCCGCTGCTGTTTGCAAGCGCTTTATGTTTACACCAGTAGGATCGCTCACAGAGGATGAAAATGAGCTAAATGATGAGACGAGGTATCTGGAGCCAGTTACTGCTCTGCCTAACACTGCCTCAGAACTGCAGCGGCGCATCGCAAGTGCGAGGAAGACGATGGGGTGGTGTCAGCACACCCACTTCACAGCAGAAGGGCTGCCAGATGACCTAATTACGGCCAGGCTTGTTTTCCATCACCCAGGAAAATGCTGTGCCAAAGTCGTTGCTGTTTCTGCACTTGTTGGTTTCTTAGCAAAAGCTGTGGCAAGCGAGTGAAGGAAGAAGTGAGCCTTGCCTCAACCCTTTGAGGTGATCTTTTGCAATTCCAGGAGGAATCCAACTGCCATACCTGTCTGAAGGTGCAATATATCCTTGCCAAATTACAGCTTATGCCCCAGTGTGGTGTGAATATGGAGAATATGTGAGAAATCATTATCATTTTTAGAAGAAACAGTAAGAAAGAATCTGCTAATTGACCCATTCTTGTTCTATTTGATATTTAGACTTTACTTATAACCATATAAGTGTACGTTTACATACATATCACTGAAATATTGGTATAGCAGAGATACATACAACTTGGCATTAACAAAAATGAACACTTATTCTTTAAACTTATATTTTCCCTGTAAAACACACTGACTAATAGTACCCTTGAATGGAGAGTATCTTGAAAAATTCCCCCATTCAAAATAGCCCTTATTCTTTAAAAAAAAAAAACCCAAACCAAACCCCAAACTAGTTCCTTTTGAAGTGAAAGCTCCTGGTCATTCAGAGAGGCCGTGCCAAGCTGCAGAAGGCAGCGCTTGTGGTGCTTATAGAAACATTGGTGAGTCCTGCTCGTGCCCACGTCCCCCCTTGCCATCCCTCACTGCCGGGGGTCACGCTGGGTGCTGGGCAGCCCTACAGGCTGTCAGGGCAGGGTCTGGTCCCCCCCCAGCCCCAGGCTGTGGCTCCCTGGCAGCGTTTGCCATGGTCGTGCAGCCCCAGCTCAGTAACGAGTTTCCCCATGGCAGGAGTTGAATTTATTTTTCCTTCTCCCACGCATCCTCACAAATAAATGCAGCTGCTGTTGAGGGTTGCTGCAGTGGAGTGGAGAGTCAGGGCAGTTGGGTGTTACTTGCTCATTTATGGTTTGCATGGACTAACGGGACTGTTTGTGGGGAGTTGAGCAGCAGCATTTCCAGGCCGTGGTTTAATGAAAAACGAACCCGGGGTGCAGAGCGAGTCTCCAAAGCTGAGCAAATGGGCGATTGCTGGGTGCTGACAGTCAGAGATGTGCGTGGGTGCCAGGGAGAGGGAGCGTTGGGCCATCAAGGTTATGAACATGACAGTTGTCAAAGCTGATGGTCGGTCTCCCATGTGGGTCTGAGCCCCTGAGGGGCAACGGGAGCAGCTCATGGTCCCCCTTTTTTCTCTCTCGAAACTTAATAAACAGGTTTCATCCCCAGTCCCTAACGTGAGGTGCAAGTTAGCAAAGTAATCAGGTTTTGAGAGAGGAGGCGGAGAAACACTGGGGAAATGCTGGGTGCTGATGGTGTGAGTCTGGGTCCGCTGGCTTCTGCTGCCCCGGGGGGGCTGTGGACAGGGGCCGGGGGCGGGGGTCCCACATCGTGCCGCTCCATTAATCTCATTAGCGCCGTGGTTCATTAAATGCATCAAAGCTTCTCTTGTACAGGAAAGGCCATTCCTTTCTGCACTGCACAGGAAATGAATAGATGTGTTTTGTAAAATACACTTCTTCAGTTAATATTTAATGTTATGTTTGAAAGTGAAAATGAAAAAAACAAAACCCTAATTTCTTATCTTTCTTTGGTGCTTACACCACTGGTTTAATTTCAGTCTGCAAACACTTAGAGTAAAAGAAACACCTTTCAAATTTCTTTCTTTGGAATTAGTTATAGCTTTATAGGGGTAAACGTACTATTTATGCTCTTCAAAGCTGTAGGAATCAGCCTAATGAAATAATTCAACTTCTCAGTGTCTGAATTCCCCCCCTAAATGCATTAGGTTACTTTGAAAACATGCGAGTGTTAAAATTTAAAAGCCAACCTCGGTAGCTCTCCTTGGGTTAGTCTGCCCTCTCTCCCAAAGGTGGGGAGGAGCCGGGCAGGGGTCCCTGCAGAGCGCCCCGGTGCCGGTGACCTGGGGTGGGGGACCAGGAGCATCACCCTGGGGCGGGGGGGTCTGCCCGTCCCCAACCGCTGCCCTCGCTGAGCACGGGACCAGCGCCTGGCTCCGGCCCTCGGGAGCAGTCTGCAGCTTTTCCCAGGCCCTCCGGTCCAGCTCTCCCTCATTAAAAGTCTTTGAAGGAAGATCGGAAAAACAATAGACATAAAATGTTAACCGTCAAATAATGCGGCAAAAAATCTGTGCGACGCTCTAATGAGGGACATGGAAACCAAAATAAACAAGACGTGTATGTTAAAATAAATGACAGACGTCATTGACGTGTCTAAGTTACGTGCAGGCAGATGGTGAAGATAACGGCTGGAGCAGAAGCCTCATCTGTCCTACGCCATGAAATTGGTGGTTCATCCCTTCCAAGCCCCTGGAAGACGCCTTGCCAAGGCTCAGCATTTCTTCTTCTCCGATGGGTTAGGTGGATGTAAAACAAAATTTGGAATTGGAGGTGGAGTTGGAAGTTAGACACAGCTGTGAAACAAGTAGATTTTCTGAGTTGGGTTCTGTTGTTGTTGTTTGGGTTTTTAAGGGGTTTTTTTGTCCTCTTTTTTTAGGGTGTGTTCCTCCTTCCTCTGATCAAATCACTCCCCAGCTGAATGCTGCAGCCTCTCAGGGTGTTCTGACACGGGGAGCCAGCTCCTAATGATTTAGTGGCCCTGAGATGCAGCCAGATAATCCTCTTTCCAAGTACTCAAGTTGCCCTGAAATTCAGACCCTTGTGTTGAAACCTTCTGCTTCAGCAACCAGGCGACCGCTGAGTCCCCCGGCTGCTCCTCGCCACTGCTGGCAGCTTTCTGCTTCCAGCACCCCAGGAAATGAAATGGGTAACGAGCTCAGACAGTTCCTAATAGACACTCGAGTGAAAAAAACTCAGAGCAACCTGCACAATGCACGACAAAGAAAAGGAAAAAAGCAAAATGAGATTGGGAAGAAAACGTTCACACATTTTTTTTCAGTGTGACCATACAGTGCGTTGGAGAACGGCGTTTTGTGACGGTGCATCAGACCAGGCACCGCTGGCCTGCTCCGCCTTGGAAATCCTCGTTATTTGCACACTGATGAGCTTAAGAAGATGAAATGTACTTGGTCATTAAGTAACATTAGAAAACTTAATTTAAAAAAAAACCCTACATAAATAGTGAGCAATGTACAAACAAATTCTCTACTGACTCAGCCTCAGCCTTTGCGGGTTGGGCTCTTCTCTGCCTTTGGAGGGGGAGGATTTGTTACTGACCGGTGAGCAGCAGAGATATTTCAAAGGCGATTAAAAATCCTTCCTTCAAAGCTTCCCAAAAAAGGAATAAATTGTTGCTCTTGTGCTTAATTTACGGTGCTCAGTAAGTCTTCTGGGAAAGCCAAGGTGCAGCCCCCATGGCTCAGCTTGTCACAGGCTACGACAGCCCGGTGTTGGTGCCAAAGGGAGGCAAGAGGAGGTTTCCAAGAGGTCCAGTGTGTTGCAATACGGTGTATGGGATGCCATTTTTAGCAGAAAATAGGAACTGGAATGGAAAATAGGAATGTTTAAGTCATAAATAGGAATGTTTAAGTTGTACCTTAAAATGCAATAGAGATGGGCAGGGTATGGCAGTGAGTGGAGTCCTACCCAGATAATCCTCATGCGGTTTCTTGGGTGCCAGACCACTGGCTCTCTGGAGCTCTGGGGGTTCACGGGACCATGCAGGATGGCTCCTGGGTGGCTTCAGGAAACTGGGGTGCATGGCCAAACCTCTCCCCTCGCCCCCGCTGAGCCTGTACACGAACCTGCACCAGCCTTGGCAATCCCAAGAGATCCTTAATGTCTTCAGTACTCAAAAAACGTTGCAAACCTCAAGCTCAACAGCTAGCAGACTCCTCCACGTTGCCTGTGCCCACCCACAGAAGACCATCTGTGGTAGCGTGTGTGGAACCTTTAGGAATGAGCAATTAAATGAAAAGGTGGAAGATGTTGCTGGTGTGTCCTATAGCGGTGCTGTCGGACAGACGCCCAAGGGTCCTTCCCAAGGGTCTCGCTCACGGAAGGACAGTTGAGGAGATGCTGTTGATGGGTGGAGAAATGGGGAATTATGAAGTGACCCAGCCTCTCCCTGACAAATTAAACAAAACGTGGGCTGAGGGAGAGCTTAATGTCTCAGTAGTTTTTATCTATGCTTCTTTCATCTACAGAATGGCTTAAACAAGCGATAAATGACGCATTTCCTAGCACCTGCATTTTACCCAGAGAAGCTTCTCACGTGGGGGCTCAATGTCTTTTGAAATAGAGGTGCATGATGCCTTATAGGCAGGTTTAAAAGTGACTCCTTTGCCCCATGAGAGCTGTGAGGGGAGATTTCAGGAGCAGTTCTCAGTGCTCACGTCTCGTACTTCCAGTAACCTGGTAATAACATAATTCTGTAAATGGCTCTGGTCCTTTTCTGGGGTAAATGTCTCATTATTATTATTATTAATCCACTGTTATTATTATAATGGCCATCGATGTGATTTTAGACGGCACCTGGTGCTCCCCTAGTTGCTAATACTGCAGCCCGCGGGCAAAGGGGATGAGGAGAGACCTGGGGGCTGGTTGGGGCAAGGGGGCTGCAGTGGCTGGAGGGGAGTGGGGGCAAAAGGCAGAGAAGGGAACTGGAGCCCCAGGACCACCTTGCAGGGGCAGGCACCCCTCTGCTGAGGAGCAACAGCGGGAGCAAAGACCCTGCTGTGGGTCAGTGATTGGGGGCTCTCAGACAGCCGTGCCTCAGAGCTGAGGTGTGCCCGGGGGAAGACAAACCCTGTGTTTTTGTCTTTTCCCATTCCTCCTGTTGCCCCAGTGCCGTTCCCTGCCTTCCCAGAGCCTGCTGGGCAGGGGACCCCCCTGCAGCGGTGTGCTGACTCCCCTTCCTCGGGCTCAGCCCTGTGTTATCCACCACAAAAAGTTGGCAACAGCCACGTTCTTGCTCAAGGGTTGTGGCCGTCATCACTCTTTGCTATTTCCCTGTAAACAGCCCTGCCTTTACACTCCGCTTTACTTTTTTTGCCTCTCTGCTTTGTTCCCAGTGCTCCTGAAGCCCTGCAATCCTTCACGTCCTTATCAGTGCCCGTGGGTGGGATCCTGCCCTGGCCCGGAGCTCTATCGCTGTAGGTAGGACCCTGGATGGTCGAGGAAATGTCTTCTGAACCCCGGCCAGGGTCTCTGCTTCTGCTCAACTTCTGTGTGTTTTGCAGGCAAAAATGGCATCGCTCAGGCAGCCGTATAAAGTGATATTTCAGTGTCAGCCCGGAGAAAGCCAACAGCTGTCCATTTTCACTGAGTATGGCTGGGACGGGCTATACAGATTTTATTATGAGCTCTGCAACAGCAGAACCTGTGTACTTGACTCTGGAACAAGACGAGCTGGTTCTTCATACTTGTAAAATCTATTGCCAAAAGGAAAAATACTACTAATAAAAAAACCCCCTCAAATCCTGCAAACACAATACTGAGCTTTCACAGTTGGAGGAGGAAGGGAGCGTGGATGGCAGCAGGGAGCAGCGCTTCCCTGGAAACCGCCTGCAGCTGATGCTCTCACTGTGGCCTTTCTTGCTTTTTGACACACGCTTTTCAGGTTGGAAAGTGCTGCTGGTTTGCTGGTTGTCATCCCTGGAAGAAGAGAAGCACGGTGGGTTTTGGCCGGGAGCGGCACAGCTCCCTTTGCTCTGCTCTGTGCCCCCGGCACGCTCAGCCACCCCCCCCTGCCGTGCTTTTGGGCATCTTTTACCCAACCTCAGATGTTAACTGGAGAGGCTGGCAGGAGAGGGGAGGAAAATTAATTAGATCTACAGGAATTTGCTAAGATCCCCTTCAGTGACAGCTGATATTGCTGGTGTTACAGCTTACCGTAGTAGTTCAAGCCTTTTCAGTTTTGGATTTGCTAATGAAAAGTTCTTTGAAGTGCTTTGCTGTGATCCCCTTTACGGCTGTTCTGGTGAACTTTTTCTACCTCGATAATTAATACAGGCAGCTGGGCTGCATTCCAGAGGCTCCCACCGCTCCCTGTGGCACTGAAGTGAGGGCTGCTGCTCCCTCTCTGCCTCTATCTCCATCTCTATTAGTTGTTTGTTTTCTTTTTTCTTTGCAAGTAGCATTGACTGAACTGCCAATGCTCAATATTTAAACAAAGATCTGAAACTTTGGTGCTATCCAGACATTTTCAAAGTTCTTTTTCCATTAACACTTTTTTCAGTGCTCCCCCCCACCATAAAGCAGCACTTTCTAGGAAGGAGAGCCCTTTTTAATGGGAAATAATGAAACCAACGTGCCGGTGAGCCAGACCCCATGACTTCAGAGCTGCTGGGGCACTGGTGCTGAGCAGGGAGCTGCTCCTGCCCCCTGCTCCCGCCACTGAGCCGTGCTCCCTGCCCCGCCGAGGGAATTCAGGAACGGGGTGAGGTCCTGCTGCCGGGCACAGGTAATGGGGCTCAGGCCACCTCGTGTCCCCCCCCCGCTCAGCTCACCAGCTCACCTACAGGAGGTGCCTGGAGGAGCAAAGCTCTGCTCTTACCTCCGGTGGGTGCTGCATGGGATGGTAATTAATGATCACCCTTTTCATTACCCAACCAGCGTCCCACTGGGCTTGCCAGCTCTGTTATGAAATGTGTTCAGTATTTCAGTAAAGATGTCTTTGAGGAGCATTGCCAAAGTAACACTGTGTCCGAAAGAAGGAGGATTGCTGACAAACAACTAAAATTAAAAACAAGCTTTACCAGTGTCCAGCAAATGCCCTTGAAAGGTCCACAGAGGTTATTCTTCCAGATGTATTTTGTTTAAACTCACTGATGTGCCTGAATCTTCTCCCGTAGGTCACCTGTATCAGCCTAACTACCAGCAAAATAACCCTCGAAAGCTTTTGACAGGGAATATCAGCACAGAAAATGTTCACTTTCAAAGCAGAGAATTAGGACACTTGAAGTACATCCTGGATGGCTTCAGCTGGGATCTGATGGTGCCTCGTCTGGCTGTGGGGCTTTTGCTGGATGCGGGATGTGAAAATGGGAGAAAACCAGTGGGAAGGCAACACCTGGCGCTCCAGTGCTGGTGTTCCTGGCAGTCTGGTTCTGGAACACATAATTATAATCAGGTCCAGACTTTGGTGTCTTGGCATGGACAAACCAAAGCGCTTTGGGAATAAAACTCCTGGCTGCTGTGCTGCAACTGGGTGGTGACAGTGACAGCCATGGGGGCTGTGGTGAAACCTCACTCTCCGCCGTGGCACGCCGGCCCTTGCACTCTCACCGCCCTCTCTCAACGACAGCAGCAGCACTGGCAGGCTCCCAGTCCGGGAAAGGTCGTGCCTGGTGCGAAGCCAGGGCAAATCTTGAGAGTCGTGGTACTGGGGAGGCAGAGGGGAATGTCTGATGGGGAACCTGAGTGGGCTTCACCCCTCGTCTGCTGCTGGCGATGTGAAATCTCAAGGTCATGCTTGCACAAAACCCCTCTTATTTGAGTTAACAGATTTTATTTCTGGGCTATCGCTTGCCCCAGTTATTTCAGGAAAAGAAAGGGCAACAGGACGCCACAGTATTTCTAAATGTTTATTTTGTCTGTAAAGAGCAGTTGGTTTTCCAAAGCTGAGTGGGCTGGCGGGCTGTTGCAGAGCCACAGCTGATGCACCAGCCGCCTGGGGACGGGCTGGGGGCCCGTGCTCACACCCTGTACTTTGCTCACACCTCTGCAGTGGCTGTGAAAAGCTGCTGATCCGCCCCGTGGCACCAGGACAGGTGGCGGCGTGTGGCACCCGGCGATGGGAGACCGAGCCGAAGGAGGCTGACGGTTGCGTGTATGCAGTGCTCATGCTCAGTGTATAAACTAGGGGGAAGAAGGAGGAAGGGGGGATGTTTGGAGTGATGGTGACATTCCCAAGTCACCGTTCCGTGTGACAGAGCCCGGCTGTCCTGGGGATGGCTGAGCACCCGCCTGCCATGGGGAGTGGGGAAGGAATCCCTTGTTCTGCTTTGCTTGTGCGCGGCTTTTGCTTTCCCTGTTCAACTGTTTTTATCTCAACCCACAAATTTTCTCACTTTTACTGTTCCCATCTTCTCCCCCACCCCACGGGGGCAGTGAGTGAGTGGCTGCGTGGGGCTGAGCCTCCGGCCAGGGTTAAACCAGGATGAGGCTCATCCTCTGCCCAGTGGCTGGGAACTTGATACTGCGGGTCAGAGGAATTTGAAGTCACCACCTCTCCTCAGGAAGGAGAGAACATCATGTATGTGTTGCTGAATATATTTTATTTACCTATTTATCTATTTGTTTATTTGTTTATCATGAGATGTTTGGACAACAGGATGGCCAGCGTTTCTAAAGCCTTAGGCTGCCTGCTGTGAGTTACAGCCCAGATGTCCTACAGCAAAATCCATCATTGCAATGGGTGGTGCCACGCTTGCTTTTGGCGACCTGATGCTGCCACCTTTTCCTGCAACGTTGCCGGGTGATGCCAGGGAAAAGCACAAAGGGCAGCTTTGTTTTTTTTCATTATTCCTTCCCTCCAGGCTCCTTTCCCTTTCATTCCCACCCCATGGGAAGCCCTTGGAGGAGCGTGTGATGCCGTAGCAGTGTGCTGCTCTGCCTGTCCTCCTTCCTCCCACACGTGTGCTGGTGTCTGTCTGCTCCCCTTCTGCTCCCAAGGTGGGGATGGGGGCAGAAAAGGGGGGGCAGGCACAGAGGAGGAGGGGGACCTGTAGAGGAAAACACTCTCCAACCCTGTCACTTCCTTCTGCTTTTAAATATCATTTCAACACATGCTACTGTCGCTGAGCATCTCCCGTGGCCGATGGGCTGTAGTCGGGTGACGAGCTGCCTGTGTGATAAAAATAAAATAAAAATTTGGATTCAATTTCCTGTCAAGGAAAAAAAAACAATCCTAAAACTCAACATTTCTGATTTCACAGCGGGAATGCCAGTGCGATGAGGAACCTTCTGGCAGTGATGTTGGGATCTGCTGCAGACAAGCAGTCTGGACACGGGCAGCGTTTGTCCGTGATGCACAACGCCTGCCCAGACCCCCCCGGAGCACCAGGACATGGGCAGGGCGGAGAGGAGCTGGGGGGGGTCTCCTGGATCTGCCTTCACCTTCCTCCCTGAGGGATGCTGAGCTGGGAGTTCAGGGATGGGGAAAAGACATTGTAAATGCAGTTGAAGTCAGACGGCAAGGTGAAGCTAATGCGTTTATTTTGTTTAACATGCTAATTAAAGTGATTTGTTAATCTTCTGTATAAAAATGGGGGAATTTGGCCCACTGGCTGTTTATAAATAATACAGAAGTGAATGCTTCATCTGGATCATGCTGACCATATGCTTACAGCTCCAAGCATGTCACAGGGCTCATCCAGGGCTCATTCAAACACATTTATATTCACTAAGAATATACATGAATATTATTTCTTTGGACTCAGGTGCTTTTTCCAGGAGGAAGGCTTTCCCCGCACTGCCGAGATCCCCAGCCTTGCTCCGCAGCCTGCGGACGGGCCATAAACCACCCGGTTTCTGTAGGCTCGGGGCTGCAGCAGATAAGTGACACGGCCAGTCTTCTGCTCCGGGAGGTACGTAAGGAAATGGTCTGTTTGCTTTTTTATGACCCGGAGAGCTTTCTTAGGAAATCCTAATGGCTTTATGGATTTAAAGCTGTTTTTCTGCAGATCAGTGGGAGCGCTCAGGGCAGTCGCAGGGAGAGCGCAGACCCCGGGTCGGGAGCTCGGGGGGAGACCACTGCTGCCTTTCCTTATTTATTTATCACAATTTCTGGGAACCTTTCGATCAAGAAAAGCTCGAATTAAAATGCTCCCACGGCAAGGGGACCCCCATTGGGGTGAGCACCCCTCTGCTGCCAGGAGCCCAGCTCAGCGCCAGGGGCAAGGGTGGGGACACAGACCCCCCCTGAAACCTTCCACCTGCCCCAGAGCAAAACGTTCTGTAGATTATTAACCAGCATTTCCCCAGTGGCTGCACAGGTTTCTGCCCTCACGTGCAACCTCCAGCCCGCAGCCCCAGCTTGGATCTTGTGCCCTCCCCTGGTGCCAGGCGTGGCTGGGGTGGGATGTGGGAATTAGGCGATGCCGTACCCATTAGCAGACGCACTCCTAAAGAAACAAAGCAGCTCACCTTTGGCACGCTCTTCAGAGCGTTTCACAGCGTCAGATTTACCTGTCAAAACCAAAAAGTAGGCAGTTGGTAGTTACTATTGTCACTGCTGGAACCACTAATGGCTTGACAAAGAGTCAGCTACTATTTTTACCTACTTTGGGGTGAAAAATGCAAAGAAAGAGACGGCTTGCCACCGTCCTGCAGCACCTGTTTTGCACCTACCCCAGGTCACTGCCGGCAGGGAACAGCTCGGCGCTGGCTCCTGTCCCAGCAGGGTGACTGGGGACACTGGGGACAGCTCTGCCCGGCCACGTGCCTGCCCAGCCCCGGTGGTCCCAGCACCGTGTCCTGGGCACGGCAGGAATTTAAGGTACCGGTCTCCTTCACTTAGCAGCATGGGTGTGATGCATATGGGGGTGCCGCACGACGTGGGGGGGGGGGGGGGGGGTGTCCAAAGCCCTGCCGGGGGGCTGAGCTGGCAGAGGAATTTACACCAGCGTAGAGGATTTTGACCTGTGCTGCAGCAGACAGAGGTGGGTACCACCACAGTCAGGCAGCGCCCACACTGCTGGGCTCTGGAGAGACTGAAGTGACCCAGGGGCTGGTCCCCACCTCAGCGGGGTCAGGAAGGAGCAGGAACCTGCAAATGTGGCACTTGCGTGTTTCTGGAGGAAACTTTTCACTCCTCATCTTTCAGATTCAGAGCAGCACCAGGCTTGGCACCGCCAGCAGATGCCTCTGCAAACACAACGTCCTTCTGCCGTGTTCTCTGTCACCTTTGGGGAGGACACGGCAGCCTCGGCAGAAAGGAAAAAGAACAATAAGTTCTTGCCCTTCATAATGTAAATTTATCTGGAGCTTTAACTTGCCAGGCTGCTTTATCACTGCTCTGACCGTGACGCTGGGCTGGCATCGCCAGCGCCGTGGACTGCTTCTGAAGGCAGTGGCCAGCCAAGTTAAAAGGATGTTCTTCAGCAAAGCAAAGATCATTTTTTTATTATTATTATTATAATGGTTTGGATAAAACAGTGTCATTAAAAGGCTTCAGCTGAAGTTTGTCACTGTGGAAGTAACGAGGCTTTCTTCTGCCACGCTGGCTCCAGGAGATGATCGACCACGGCGACGGCTGACGAAGGAAACACTGCGGTTGGAGAGAACAGGAATTTGCAGTCTGTAGCTTCATCTCATCTTCCTGTCATGGGCCCTCGAAAGATCAAGAGCAGCAGCATGAAAGGAACAGGCGGGGAGAAACCTGATTATTCTGAGGCTAAATCATTTATTTCCAGAGTGTGTCAACACATCCAATCCCTGTCAATTAGTGACTCTCCCCCCTCCCATTAGGCACAAGGTAATAGCACAGATTTAACAGAAGAATGAGCAACTTTTGAAGACCAGCAAGGGCAGTGAGGTGGTTTAGTGCACGGGCCTGGTGAATGCACCAGCGGAGGCTTTACTTGTTCTCTTCAGAAGAAGAGTCACAATCTGACGGCTCCAGGAGACAGATGTCGTGTCTGGTGGTTTTAGTCTAAGGCCACATTCACTGTTTTACATACGTAGCACCTAAATTGCAATTTGGGTGACTTCCCACCCCAAACCCCCCTGGATGTGTGGGCTGTGTCCCAGCTCTGGTGGAACATCTCCCCAGTCACGGGCTGTTGCTTGGCCACGACGTCTGGGCCAGCTCCCTCGGCGTGGGACGGGGGGGTGTCCGCTCGTTGCACAGCTCTCGTGGCGGGAGACACAGGCTACTACCTTGCCCTAAGTTGGCAGGATGGGACAAAACCTTGCCCAAATGTGGGCAAAGGGTTTCTAGGCATGTTTTTGTCTCTGTTCTTTAAAGCCTGCTCATGTTCAGAGCCAGTGAGTTGCAAACACATCAGGCAAAATCCAGCTGACTCCAACCTGTCATATAAACTGCAAATTGTTGGGAATTATTTTTCCTAATGGATGCATGTAATAACTGTGGCTGCCCTCTATGCAAACAGCCTGTACATTGAAGGGCAGACACAGTTTGTTAAATCAGTGTGTTTACAAAAAGTCATAATAACTGGGGCTTCTATCCTTTGCTACAGCTTATTATCAAAACAAAGTGGCCCAAAATATAAATATATTGTCTGTAAAAAAATGTATTTGAACATATTTGACATATTTTATATCCAAAGCGGTTCTTTTATGTTCTGCAGTGGACTGAAGCGAGGGCTGAATTTCTGCACATCCCCTGTCAGCATCGGCGGTGTGGCTCGCTGGGACTGCGCTGCACTCTAGGGAGAGGCTGGCAGGGACAAGCTTGGGTGAACTCAGAGCTTATTCTTCCTTTGACTTCATCCCTGAAAAATCTGAAGTGTTCAGAGGGAAACCAGAGCTTTATGGAGCCAGCCAGAGGACCGCCGCTGGCTGGGGTCAGCTAGAAATGGTTTGGATCTACAAATCACCAGTCCAAAGTCCCGACGGCCATGAGCTGCCGGTCGCTGCTGCTCTTGTTGTGTGCTGGGACTCCCTGGGCTGCTAAGATGTGCCACGGGCAGGGCACCGATTCTCTCTATTTTCACAGGCAATGCTGGGGAAAGGCAGGAGCGCAGCAGGCAGGAGCGCAGGCACGGGGGGCAGAGCCCCTGACAGCCTTTTGCTGGTCTCCTGCTCTTTAATGTGTCCAGGGTAGCCAGGGGGCTCTGGTCTCTTGATAAAGCCTCCCTCAAGCAGCTAAATGCAAGATTTCTCTTTGCACTTCCCAGGAGGAATGGAAACACTGAGGAAAATGGAGCATGGCGGTGTTTGGCTAAAAGATATCCAGCGCTAGTTTTGCAGCCCGGGAGCAGGGTGACTGCTGAGCATAAGCTCGGTTTTGATGGCAGTGGTGCTGGGGAAGGGCAGAATTCAGCCCCGCAGGGAGCACCGACAGTGCTGCGGGTGCTGGGGGGGTAACTCAGCACCACTGGCTGATGCTGGGACTGCTCTAACCTTTTTTCATTCAGCACAACCCCCCCGGGACGGCGCTCATGCAGTGCCTTTGCTTCCACCGAGAAAAACCTGGGAAACCATAAAAGTCGCAGCCGGTTAAATTATAACCTGTTGTTCTCAAGTGAAACGGCCACAGATTAATAATGCACAGGAAGGAGCTGGACTCAGCCCTCTCAAAGTGGGAATCTCAGGACCATTAATGCCAGCGAGCTACACGGTGACTTGTGTCCCCGTAAATCGGCGCAACCTGCAGGACTCAGCCTGTAAATACCTTTCCGGTCCTGTCGCTCTTGCCAACAGTTGTTGGAAAAGTTCCACCAGACCCAAGCTTGCTGGACACGAGGAGCCTGTGGATTGCAAGCTGTTGTTTCACGAGCCAAGGCTGGGTTATTTGACAGTCCCTGAGGATCCCTGGGTGCTAGCAGGCAGCTGGGGGACAGCCCTTTCCCCCTCACACCCCCTGCTGCCCATCTCCCTTCCTTTCCCCCTCGCAGGCAGCTGGTGGGAGCTCAGTCCCTCATGGAAAGCGGCCGTGGACACACGGCTCCTGGAGGTAACCCACCCCTGGCCCCAAACCTTGTCCTGCATTAGTGTGACCTGAAACACTCCACTGAACATCCAGCACCTCACCTGCAGCAGCCAGGTGCTCCCGCCTCCGACTGAGAGCAGCTCACCCCTAAGGCTGTTTTGTCAGTGCCGCTGGTAACTCACATTTATTTGAAAATCATTATCTGCTGCCTTTGCCACTGTGCGTATAAATTGTCAAAATAGTATTCTTAAAATATGCATTTCCACATCACGAAAAATTGCATTTAATTTTTTTAATTGTATTGGGGGATCTGTTAAACAAAAATGGGGCAGTGCCTGTGCCCCGAGAGCTGGGACATCCCCCCCATGAGACCGAGCACCGGCTCTGACTCTGCACGATGAGCCACGGAAGGAGGAAGCACGTGGAAAACCACCACGGGCTTCCCTGGGGCTTGGTCAGCCCTGCTGGGCAGAGATGGAGGGACGTGCCCGGAGGGAGCTGGTGGGGGGGCTGTGCTCAGGACCAGCTCTTCCTCTGGGTGAAAAATCTCATCAAGGGAGCGTGGGCAGGGTTTGAGCCTGTAGAACATACTTTACCTCCTGCCAGAGTCCCTGCAACTCTGGGCAGAGACCTGTGCGTCTTGAAAAGAGCTTTCCGGGAGCGCTCTGCTGTCTCTGGGCAACAAGAGCTATCGGCTGCCGTTCTTCCTGCTGCCGTTCAAGATAAAATAGATTTGCTTTTTGTGGTTCTCTCTCTCTCATTTCACAGTCTTTAATGCTCTCTTGCACTTTGCTTTTTTTTTAACAGAGTTTCTGTGTTGGTTTGTTTGTTGGTTTTTTTTAAACAGATCAAAGGAGCTGAGTGCCGTGGGAAGCCCGTCCCAGTGCCGGGGGAGGCCGAGGGGCAGAGCCATGCCGCAGGGATGCGCCCAGGGGTGCTGCGCAGCACCCTGCTGTCTCAGCAGGGACTAGTTATCTGGTGCCAGGGTTTCATTTCTAAACTTTCCGGGGGAGCTTGTGCGAGGAACTGGGGAGACCGGCACCATCTTCAGCAGCTCTGGCCGCTGGCGCTGGGGCTGATCTCACCTGGAGGAGCCCCAAGTTGGCCCCGAAGCAGCACGGCAGAGACCCAGCATCGCCCCACCGCTCCCCTTCACGTGCACCCATATTTGCCTTTCCATGACTAACGGGGGCTGGTTATGAGTTAGACCTGGCTTTGCACTGCCTTCTCCTCCCACTGGCAAAAAAACAGTTAAATAAACCAGTGGTGACCGTCTCGTGCTCAACTACTGTTGCCTTTACAAGTCTTCAGACTGTGACCAGCCGTGCTGCGCAGTTTTTGTTCTAAATTATTCAACGTTATCTGCAAACATCAAGTGAATGAAAAAAATATAATCCGGGATTTGTTACTCTTGCTGTCTAAAGCGTATGTTTTCATTTAGAAAATGTGGCAATTAGCAAGGGATCTCTGGGTATCTGAGGCTGTACTTCAGTGTGTTTGGGTGCCTGACAGCTCCTCCTTGCCAGCTTCATTTGGTCTCGCCCTCCTGGGGGTGATTCATGCTTTGCCACTGAGCGTTATTCAGCTTCCCCATTCGCCCCCTGTGCAGCAAACTCATCCATTTCTCACAATTGCTGTAAGACTGGGGCCTCCTTTCACACACTTGTTTTGCAAATCAACGCCTCAGGTTTACACTGCGGCTGTGCAACCTGTTTGCTTTCAGATTCAGGTGCTTGGAGCAATAGCGATCAGCGCCGAGATCCTCGAGCGATGTGTTTCACCCCGTTTGCGAGCCAGGATCACAGGGTTGCTCTGGCTCTGCTAAGCTGGGCTTGATGTTTTAGTGCCGGTTGTTGAGGCGAGGGGTGGCCACTGAAGGGAGGAGGGTGAAAAGGGCAGCAGACACCCCGATACCTGGGGCCTGGTGATGCTCCTGTGGGACACCACTCCAGTTGTGCTGCACGGGGGTGGCAGGACCCACCTTGGCAGGGCTCGGGGAAACCAGCCCAAGGTGCTTCACTGCTGTTGGGCACCAGCTAAGCCGGGCTTTGTGCACAGCAAAACGAGCTGAACCCCGGGTTTGCTCCGCATGCGCATCTCTGGCTGCTGGCACGTACCTTCACGTGCTCCTGCCTGAGGGGACCCGACGTGGGGCCGCAGAGCGATGCGGGACCCTGCAAAGTGGCCACAGCCCAAACCCCCCGTGCTCGGTACCGCCGCGGCCCGGCCCAGCTCCTTGGGTGTGTCGCACAAGATGCTCTGTCTGTAATTTGGCTTTGGTCTGCCTGGTACAAAGAGTGTCCTTTTTTCTGGGTCAAATCTTTCAGCAGAAGTGAAAGATTTCAATGCAGCGGTGGTGGTTCACTGCCAGCTGCTCACATTGGCACACTCACAGAGAAAAATTAAGTGATGGTGAATATTTCCAGTTCTGCAGTGTCATGCTAGGTTGAGAAAATTTAAAGAAAGGTCCTTGTGATGCTCTCAGCTGCAGAGCACCGATTTCAAGGTGTCCATCAGCCCGTGACTGTTGACATTAACTCCCACGCCCGGTGGCTCAGGCCCTGCCCCAGCTGCAGGAGAGGTTTACACAATAAACAGGTTTCTACCCTGGGCACCCACCCACAGGCTGCTTCGGTAAGTCCTTTACACAGGATCCCTTTTCCCAGGAGAGTCTCCTTCCTGGGCTGTAGCCGAGAAAAGCTGTAATTTGCAGGATGGGCTTCGCTGGGCATCTCTCCTCTGTGTACCGGCGAGTGGCCGTTTCTCTGGGGCTCCTGCAGCGTGGTACCACGGCATGGCGATTGCTCTGAACCCCTCCAGCAGTAAGGGGACAGGCAGGGCGTTTGGAAAACAGGGAAAATACGCTGTTTCTCCTCTGAAGGTTGTTTAAGTTGGGAGAAATAGACGGTGACACTCCACTGGCTCAGCGGAGGAAGTGGTGGTGGGTTGGGTTGGCCCGTCCTAGTGATGCTCCCAGCACTCTTCTCTATAAATCTGCTTTAGCAGCTCGACAAGTTTGTGTTAAAATTACAAAATGTAAGAAAAATATTGTAAATAATGTAAAAAAAAATGGGAGCAGCCTCGGCGAGAGGGGCTGTGGGTGGCCACCTCCGGCCCACAGGCTGGGCTGCAGCCCTCCAAGGTGTGAGCTTGGCGCTAAATAATAATTTATCTGTTAGGAACGACCCTCCTCCGTCGCCTCGTGCTTTTGGGTGCAGCTCTGGGGGAGCAGGGAGGAAGGTGGGCAAGCACCCCACGGCTCCGCTCGCCCGCAGGGACCCGCGGCTCTGGCCAGGCTGCTCGAAACTGTCGGGACATTGTGCCCTGGCAAGAGTAATCAAGGAAACAGAGACCGGTTATTCTGCCGAACTTTTATTCCGACTGATACAACACATGTTGATTTGGTACACAAACAAGCAAGTTTTTAAGGCAAACAACGAGCTCAGAATTGTTTTTCCATACACTACAGTTCCCGTAACATCTCTGACAGAAGTACATGTTAAAACCAGTATTAGAAATACTGCTGTAGTGGAATTTAAATACATCACACAAAAGGCATCTTTAAAGACACACAACAGAAATACACCTTCCCACTCAAACGGGTAAATGGGAAATAAAAGCTTTCATTTACACTTAAGCTCTTTGAATTCATTTTTGAAAGTGCGTTCCTCCAGCCAGGCCCTGTTTCAGCCGCCGTGGCCGGCAAATAGTGCTTAAACTCCTTTTCTGTAAACAAATGAAAAGCAGGCATTCCTTCCCATTTTCTGATATTTAAAGTAGCTTCGTATTACCGCACCCGAAGACGGACACAACGGCCTTTTTCCAAACATAAGTGTCCTGTTTCACTAAAAAAAAGGCACGGCGCAGCAGAATTATTTTCAGTGAACTCAAGCGGAACCACCCCCGATGCCGAAGCGTGTCCGGTTCCCCTGGAAGCGCATGAGGGTCCCTTCCCGCGGACCTTGCTGCGGAATTCCTCGCTGCGGAATTGCTGATACGAGGGGGGATCCATTCCCTCTTCCTCTCGGAGCTTCTCCCTTGCTGTCCCGCCCGGGGGGGGGCGGCCCGGAGCAGCCCTGTGCTCCGTTGCTGCTGCACGGAAATTGTCTTGACAAAGAACGACTCGGACTAATTGTTAAGGTCACCCTGACATATTTTACAAGCGACTGGGTTTATTTGTTTTAAAAAGCTGATGTAGATAAACTGAACAATACGAGTCCTCTGGACAGAAGAACGGGCTTTTTACATGCCAAAATAAATTAAAAAAAAAAAAAAGTATGATTCCTGCAAGGCACTTTTTCAAAGAGAATGAGTAAAATTCCCATTTCAGCGCGTTCCCCAAAGCGCTGGTCGGTACATGAAGCGGGGCAGGCAGCACCCTCGACGTGCAGGCACGGGCAGGCATTAGGCTCAACACTGGCTCTCGCTGGCCGGAAGGATGGAGTCGACTCGTAACTGAAAGAGGAATTGAAGATGAGGGGTACTGATCAGAGAAAGGTGGCTCCTCACGGGATGGGCCTCTGTGGGTTTAGGCTGGCTCTTGGATTAAAGCCAGACGGTAGCTTTTAGGCTGCACTCGAACACCACCCAGATAAAATTAGATTTATGTAGACAGTGGCTTCTGCTGCCAGATTAATCATTTTTGCTTGGCTGATAGGAAGATAAGGAACTAGACAACGCAGTAGCAGAACAAGAAAAGTCAGTAGCCAGTCTCTCTTTTGAGTAGTTACTTCTATAAACAAAGGAAGAGAAGTGAAAATAAAGGTTCTGTGTAAGAAATTCCCAGCAGATGCAGGATTACATTTGCCTTTAAGGCACAAGTTATACAGCGTATAACTATATGATATATTGTACTTTACTGTATTTGCATCTGATTTCACCCAAGAGGCCATGAAATGGGAGCCATTAGAGGCTATCATCTACAAAAGGGTGAAGAAAACAAGGGAAAAATGTAGCCCTTTTAAAAATAAACTTCAGATGTGACACAAACGTGTTAGAACTCAGTTTTCTGCTAAAACCTGAAAGTTACTTGGGGGAAAAGTCTGACTAACGCACACACTTCTACCCACCTCTTCCAGTCTGCTTTATTTTAAAAATTCCCAAAGCTGCCATATCTCTCAAATTTGTCTTTTTGGAGAAAAGAAAAAATAAACTCTTTTGGGGTACTATTTTGGCCACTTTGTAGGAGATTTTAGTAATGAAGAAGTTTTGAGTGACATCCCCATTACTTAAAAATCATTGGATGCTCTTTTTATTCCTGGACACGGGCACTTCCAAATAAAACAACTCATATGAAAACAGTACTTTTGGCTTTGTAAACCTCTGCCATTAATCTACAGGAAGAACATTTACTGTCTCTTACCACCTGTTTATCACTCTCTCCATCTGCTTGAAGCAGTTTTATAGTCTGCTTTGCAACAGCAATTCTGGTTATGCCTGGGTATTTCATAGGCTGCTACTTAAAAAAAAAATCACAGATTTCTCACTTGTGTATTTACCCCACAGCAGACGAGCTCACTTTAGCATCGACGCAGAATGAGCTTTTATCAGGACAAATCCCTGTGTCATGAGACTTGTGCTACCGGCAGTTCTCGGAAGAGAAAGATGTACCATCAGTGGTACCACACGACCTTTTCCGTTTTAAGCCACTGAAATCCGAATGAAGCCTCCTAATTTTGTCTTCCTTTAATTCTTGGGGTTTTGCCCCTTTCTCCCCTTGTCCCTCCAGAAAAAAGGAGGGAGAAGGACTCTATAAAGTAGATAATCTTAGTATTAACATATATATCAGAGTGGGTCTCTTCAGTAATTTAATCTGTTGAATCTGTTCCAAGTGTTTCCTGACAGGAAAACCATTTTTTCTAGCTTAACGCAAGAAAATTCCCTCCAAACTCTACTTCAGGCACACAAACCATGACGCTCTGCAGCTCACTTAGGAACGGCAATAACAACAAAATGTGGAAGCAAAACCAAATCCTTCTCCTGTATTTGAGACTTTTTGGCACATTGGCTGCGTAATTATTTGGCACTGTAAGTCCACTCAGTAATACCATTTCCGGCTATTTATGCAGGTGCTAACATGATACAGATACCCCAATTCACAGTAAGATTTAAAGCTACTCGCTGGCAAAAGTAGTTTCCATGCAAAGGGATGGATGTTCCTTCATGCCGCCGTCCGTCGGATTTCCTCCGACAAGGTGATGGATCTCTCTTTCCACTCGTTGTTAGAGCACTTGGAGACGGCGTTGGCTGCTTGACAGAACTTCTGGAGCAGGATCTTTCTGAGCAGCAGGTAGACCCAGGGATCCAGGATCTGGTTTAGCGAGGCCAAGCGCACTGCTGTCAAGAAGAAATTGCATTCCTTGTGCAGTTCTGAGCTTTGGGCTTCGCCGGAGAATCCCCTGCAGTGCTCAAACGATGTGTGGCTGAAGATCATCTTCAACATCGTAATCTAAGGAAAGTTGGGAGGAGAAAGTGATCTATGTTAAGCTGCTGTTATCTGTCCACCACTGTCTGCAAATATCCCCAAACACCTGACAAGGATTTTTTTTCCTCCCTCGTCCAAGTCAAACTGTGATCCGAGCAAACACGCGCTGGAGGAGCAGCTCAGTTTGTGTGTGTATGTAAAGTGAGTGATAAACATGGGACCTTTTGGCTGTCAATCAGGTTTATTTCTAGATCTCATGCTAAACCAAGGCAGCACACGCTGCTTCTCTGCAGAAAGCTGGGCACTAAATCCTAGAGGTGCAGGATGGCCTTGGCTAGAAAGGGAAGTTATGGACCTTGCAAAATTGACTTAAAGAGACTCATTTTATCAGTATCATATTATCACAATTACAAGGAACACCTGAGTAACTCATGATGAGTAGAGCTCTTCAGAATTATGTTATGAACAGTAAATGTCAGAAAAAAGAACTTCAAATACAAAAATATCTTCTTATTTTTAAAGCTGTTTTACTCTGTAACTTCTAAATTTTAGAATCTGATTTTAAGGTAAATTATTCTGCTTATGAACCAAGCCAAATTAAAAGAAAAGGGCTAATAAAGGTGTTTTGGGCTCGGAGTCAAGAAAACATTTTAAGCCAACAGAAAAAAAAATCTTTTTGTCAAAAGCCACAGACTGCATTTTGTGTTAACCTGACCTGTATTTCCTCCCTTTCCCCCCAGCGAACAGTGATATACTTAGACATGTTTCCCACAGCATCCGAACTGGCACGACCGAGAGACACTATTTACACCGTAAAACATTTCACACAAGTTTCCGAACGTGATGTCTCCTGTACCTCACAGCACGGACCAGCAAGCTCTGGGCTGGGAGCCGAAAGCTGGGTGTGGGTTGGTTTTGGGGGGATTAAATGGTGTCAGGCGTGGTGGGATCTTGATTTACACCACTCGTTAGGCAGCACAGGGCTGGTGGGGTCCTGCTGTGGGTGGCACACGTCAGAGCATAAGCACTGGTCAGCAATAGCTACTCATTATTCAGAAAAACCAAAGAAGCAGCAGCTTTGATTAATACTTTCACCCCAAAATGTGTACTTTAAGGTAATTTTATCACTTGTAGTGCAAAGTGTTAGTGGAGATATATAGAGGCAGCAGGGAGGATCCATGTTTCCACAGGGTTGCTACAAAGCTTATGATCGCTGAAAGAATGATAAACTGAAGATGGCACTGCAACGATTCAATCAACTAAAATAACAATACTTCGTACATCCTCATTTTCCGAATTAAGACATAAACTTGCTTTACAGCAATCAGTGCCATGAGCCTCAAAACACGAGGCCACCCTCATTCTCCTGGTACAGACTAGAAGGTGAGTCACTGCTGGGGCTGCCACAGCCCGCACACAAAACCAGCAACCGAGGAGGAGCCCGGCCTGGGATGTGCCGTGTTCTGCACGTGCTTCATTCCTCCACGTGCTCCAGCCACAGCAGCACTGGCTTTGTCTCCAGGCTGCTGCTTATTTGGGTAAAAACCCTGGGAAGGCTTTTTTTTGGGTATTTTTTTATTTAAAGCCGGTGTGAGCGTTCACCAGAGCTGGTGCTGCCATGCTCTCATATCCTAATGCATAACCATGGGGAATATGAATCCCATTTTGAAAGATGTCTGATATAATTTTCCATGGTTGAGTCAGTATCTGCTGCCTAAAGTTTCCCCCTGAGCTTTCCCTACCAACTACAGCTGCTTAAAAACACATCACTTCAGAGGCTTTTCGTGTGCTTCTCTACAGAAAAGCCACATTCCATCTCGCACTGCAACGTCTCTTCCAGGAGCTCATGGCCACAGGGATCCAAACACCTTCCGAGCAGGCGCTTGCCACGCGGCCTGCTGCCGAACGCCGCCGGGACAGCAGCCCATGGCCAGCGCTCGGGGGCTCCAGAGCTGGGAGGAAGGCGGAGCTGACGCGGGGCCGCACGGCTCGAGGTGTCTCCTGGGTCTGTCCAGGAGATGGATCCTACGCGTGATGGGTGACGGCTCAGCTGCACACCGAAATCACAGTCTTTGCAAAGGCCGGGGGTGAAGAAACAGGCAGCCAGCCCTGAAAACACAGCAAAGAGCCCGAGGGACTAGCCTGGCGCTCAGCCCTTCACACCCCTGTCCAGCTCCTCGACTGCAGCCTTTCGACAGAGCCCAGACAACCCGCAGCAGCGGGCGCACAGGCCGCGGGATCCCAGCCAAGGTTCTCCCCACACCCCGACAGCTGTCTTCAGGCGCAGCGTCAGCCAAGAGGGTCACAGCGGGGCTGCTGCTGGCCCCATGAAGTCTGAGCAAGAGTGAGCAGGAGCAGAGGCGACGGGGAGGATGTTTCCAATCAAAGGGATATTCTGGCTGACAGATCAATAACCACATGTTGACCTTGGAAAGACTTGGATGAGTCCGGAAAGCAGGACAGCTCGCAGTGCAAAGCACAATTGGTTTTATTTCTTGAAATAGAAGCAGTTGAGGATTCCATCTACTACGTTTAATTTAAATAAAGATGAAAAATAAGCAACCCTTGGTAGGACTTTTTAAAAACTAGATAGATACAGATCCAGACCACATCAAACAGCCGCTTCTGCGCCAGACACACACATCCACAACCCCACCGCTTCCTCTGCCACCTTCGGCTACTGTCGTGGTCAGGGTCAGGGTCAGGGTCACTGTCTCAGCTCGGCCTGGCCTGCCCACAGCTCCTGCCTGTGGTGCCCATCCCCTCCCACCGGGGACGGCGGCCTCACCCCGCTGCGGGGAGCAGCCCAGCCGTGTAAACGCTCCGTGCCCATGTTCCAGCCGTTCCCCGTACCCAGATCCCCTTGTCCCAGAGCAGCTGGCCGAGCTCTTCCTCTGGGAGCTCTGCAATGACCCTTGTTTCGCCGACTTTGTTGTCTTGTTCTTTTGTTAGTGAAACCATGGAGCTACAAAAATATCAGGCTAATAAAATACATTTCCCAAGCAGACAACTGCTGCTTATTTTTGGTCTTATTGCATAATATTCCTTTACTGGAATATTTGTTGGGCCAACAATCGCTCTACTGGAAATTTTACACGTTTGATATCCTTAGAGGATGTTTACCGTGGCCTGTACTGGTCTTCTAAATGAATTAAAAGAAAGACTGCAAAAGGTAGAGGAACAACAGCAGGTGGAATAAAGTCAATGGAACTACACAATTTAAGCCCATTAAAAATTTGGCTCAAAATGCATATAGCAATAGAGTTGATAATTGTATTTATTCAGTTAGAGTAGATAAAACTTTACTGTCATCACTGTACGCAGTTTTTATAACAACATCAAACCTCCACTGCTCTGGTTTTCAAACTTACAAAGGTGTGATTTGTGAGATGTCTTTACAGGTTAAATGAGCTCTCCAATCTGGCTGTCACTGAAAAGGCATTTGCCTTACTCTGTGGTCACTCTTCCAAAAATCTGGCCTCCTACCCCTAATTCCTACTTTGTGGTTGTACAGAAAAAGTTGAAGTGCGCGTATAAAAATGCTTCCACCAACTCACCCCGTTAACACTTCCCACGGATCCCTCCAGCGGAGCGGGGGCAGCTCTGCCCATTCCACTTCTGACCGTTAAATCTCCAAAAATGCCGCGGGAAGCAAACCACCAAGAGCAATCCCTGCACCCTCACTGATTTTTCTGAGCGCTCGGGTTCTGAAGGAAGAGAAAAAGCATCCCTCATCTCAGGGATTTTCTCTCGATGCTGCAAGGCTGGTTAAACCCTCCACGGCCCCCCAGGGCTGGTCGAGGGAGCTGGTTAAACCTTCCTCAGCTGCGGAGGGCAGAACCTGCAGCCCAACAAAGCCCACAAAAGCACGGAGGAAGGCAAACACACTGCCTTCATTTAATAAATGCCTCCTAGTTTTTTCATCTCTTTAATTACGGACAAGCATGCAACAGTTAACTCCTGTAAAATAAAGAAATCCCAGCGTCTCCCCGCGGGACGTAACTGCACACGTCAGCAGGACAGCAGGACGTGCCACAGCGATGTTAAGGGCCAGGCAAGGTGTCTGGAACTGCACGGAGACACAGAGACGGTGACAGGGCAGCCGCCCGGTTTAACTTATCAAATCTGACATTTCTTGGGGTTTGAGGAGCAGAACATTCTTCTTTGGTTTCAGGTACCCACTAAACTTGCAGTGTGGTTTCATAGTTTACTTTCGTCACAAGCTGTTAATGATCTCTAGAAAGTTAACTTACAGCCTCTGACTTCTTTTGGGGTGGGGTTATTTTGGGGATCTGATGGAATTTGAATTAATTTACAAGGATAACATCTCTAAATTAAATTGTTTTCTATTTTTACCTTATCCCCATCGGCCATTAGCTCTGTCAGCCACTCCTCTTGTCACAGCTCCGTTTAAGAGCTCAAGCTCTCTGTGCACAAGGAAGAAAAATCCTTCTCCAGCCATCAAATACCTTGCACATAACTTCAAAATTACTATAGGTAGCTTCAGCCCTTTCCTGCTTATGGATCCCAAGTACAAACTTTCCAAGAATCATACTATCCTCTGACAGCAGAATAAGCTGGCTTTTTAGATGGGGTACAAGGCTCCTGGGTGTCCCTGAGGGCAGACGTGGATTCAGCCTCCACCACTCCTAGATCATGAGGAGGGGTTTACCCGTTGGACAAGAAAGGAAGGTCATAAGTGAGGAATAACAAAACAGTGGGAAGAAATGCAAGGATCTTTTAAAAAAACAGAAACAAAACCCCCAGAAAGCTGCCGTAAATAAGATACAGTGAGCAAGCTGCTGAAAACCAGAAGGCACTCGCGAAGTCACAAGTCATACCTTTCCTCATAAAGCACTGAAGTGAGTTTTGTTACAAGGTGGGAGCAAATAAAACCCCATAAACGGCTGATTCCCATGAGCACAGGGCTCCATCAGGGTAAGGTCTCGATAGGCTTCCCCACAGGTTCCCCTAAACGAAGGGACAGGTTCCCCCTGCCCGGTCACCCTCGGACCCCGACGGTGCTGCGGGGCAGGTGGAAGGAGCCGGGTAGGAGCCTGTGTGGCCACAGAGCCCGCGGCCAGCACCAGCCACCCCCCTCCCCTCCCACCCTGCTCGGTGCCTGCGGCTCTGTGCCCCCAGCACTGCCAAGTTCAGCGTCCCGTTCCCAGACCCACGGCCACCTCAGCTCCTGCCTTTCTCCTCTGTACAAGTTTTCCTCGAGGTCCCTCCTTTTGACCCCGGTTTGTCCTATTTTTCCAAAAGTCTGTCTTCTTGGACCTTTCCCAGCTTCTCTCCTACCAACCCGACATCCCCCAGGCTCTGTCCCCGTCCCCTCTTCCTTCCCTCAGGGTGCACCCACGGCCACCCTGTCCCTGAGGAACTTGAACGGCCCAGCCCAGTGGCTCTCGGGGCCACGCTGCCCTCCTAAGGGCTAAGCCACGGCGGGCAGCCAGGTGACCTACCAGCAGCGGTGACCAGCAGGCCGAGAGGACACACATGATCCCCAAGAGCTGGATCAGTGTCTCCGTGGTGATCCTCCCCCACTGCTTGCTGGAGCGTGAGGCAGCCGCTTTGGTCCGACAGCGAGACACCAAGGCCTCGATGGTGGCCAGGTTGCAGGCCACCGTCACCACGAGGGAGAGGAGCCCCAGGATGGCGAAGGTGGAGGCGAAGAAGAGGCTCCCGATGAGGCGGCTGTCGCTGGTGCTGATGAAGCACCAGGTGCCGGGCCACTGCAGCGTGTACTGGCCCAGGCCGGCGATGGGCAGGAGGGCGAAGGCGGCCACGGCCAGCCAGACGCCCAGCAGCACCATCCTCGTCACCCGCGTCTTCATGTGGCTGGCATACCAGTGGGGCGCGCGGATGGCCAGCGTCCTCTCCACGGCCATGGCGCTGGCGATGAAGAGCGGGCAGAGGCCGAAGACCGTCATGCTGAAGCCAAAGAAGGCGCAGAGGTGGCCCGAGGGGTCGACGGCGTCCCAGGCACGGTTGGACAGGTACACGGAGATGACGATGGGGCTGGTCAGCAGCTGCCCCAGCAGGTCGGTGAGCGCCAGGGAGCCGATGCACAGCAGGAAGGATCGCTTCCGCCGGCTCTCCTTGGCCCGGTAGCTGCGGGAGACCAGCAGCATGGCCAGGGCATTGCCCACGATGCCGGTGATCATCATGGTGAGCGGGAACGCCACTGACACGGCGCCGCAGCCCTCCGCCGCCCGCCCCGTGCCGTTGCCCCGCTGCCCCATGGCGCCAGGCTCGGTGCCGTTGGGGCCGTGCTGGCACTGCGGCCGCCGGCTCATCGCGGCCGACCAGGGCGGCGGAGGGGCGGCGGGGGGCCGGGCCATGGCGGCGGGGAGCGCGGGGGCGCGGCCGCTCGGCGGGCGGCAGCCGGTGTAAGGCGGGGGGCGGGCGGAGGGACCGCGGGGGACGGTCCTTCCCGCCCCGAGGGGAAGGGGGAGGCGGCCCGGCCCGGCCCCGGCCCCCCCCGCGCCCCAGGGCAGGTCTGGGCGCCCGGAGGGGGACGGTCCCCTCAGGCGGCCCCGCCGGGACGGGGGTTCCCTGGCGGCCCCGGAGCGATCGCGGCTTCGAGCCGGTCCGTGGGCTCTGCTGCCCTCGGGCGGCACCGGGGCGGGCGAGGCGGCGGGAAGGGGCCGAGGGGAGGCGGCGGGGCCGCCGGTCCCGCTGCCCGGGAGCTGCCTCTCGCCAACCCCCGACATGTCGCTGTCCCTGTCCCTGTCCGCCGCTCCGGGCAGCTCCTTGTGTGCCGAGGTGGCTGCGGCTGCCCTCTCTTCGCTTTCTTTTCCTTAACTCTCAGCACTGTTTTAGCACCGTTCAGGCTCCACCAAGTCCTTTCTCAGGCCGTAACTGGCTTGATTAACCACAACTAAATAAACAAACACCCCCAAGGAGCAGGTGACAGAGTACCCGAGCAGCCAGAACACCCCCTGCGCTGAAGCACCTTCGGCTTTGTGCCATTTCTGCGTTCCCAGGGTCTCTGGAGTTTGGTGGGACCTGGTTTTGCTCCCGGCAGAGGTAACAACTAGTCAGAGAACCGACACCAACCCTTGTCACAAATCCTGCTTTCATGTTACAGTAATTCCTTTGCCTAGGAGCAGGAATTTCTAATCTTCCTCTATATAAACTGTCTCTAGGGATTTAACTATTTTTTTCCTGTCAGTTAACCATTTTAATTGTAGTTGTACAGGTTAAAACTGCCATTAACAAAGTCTAGTTTAAAATACTGCCCTGCTCTGGTTTTACTTTGTACAACTGAATGTGCACAGACTAAATCACAAAACGGGTAGAGCTGCATTTCTCATAAATAAGAACCACATTAGAAGTTACAGTTTGCTGTATAAATTATTGAGCTGTGGCTTGTTAATTCTCTACTTTCTAGAACATTTACAGCAATCTGTCCTTAAATGAAGGAACTCTTGACTTTTTTAATCTGGCAGATAGCAGGATGTCATTTGCAGAGTAAGTCCAGTGCTGGGAACAATATTCACACTAAACTCAGATGTACGCAGCTTAAAGTAGAAAGTCTGGAAAAGCCTGAGGGGAAAATATCCTTTCCCCTCCTCCCTGCTCTCCCCTTTTTAACTCTGACAGGGACTTGTTGGTTGGGAGCTCCCGTGAGTTCAGCACATCCCCGTGGCCCCCTCCGCCCTCTGGAAAGCTTTTGTGCCACTATCGGGTCCTGCCCTCCCCGCAGTTTTACCGCAGCTTCGCTGGGTGTTAGTGCTGGATGGGCTCCAAAACCAGCCCCGAGAAAGCACCACTTATTAGTTCCATTTGCCAAACTAAGTATGAAGCACTCCATAGACTTTTTTTTCGTATTTTTTTTCCCCCCAATAAAAATACTACCCATTCTGATAATGGGAGGATAGATAAAATTACTGAATTGTGCAGGACTTGGCTCAAAGTTGTTGTTGTAGTAGAACCATTAAAGGAGTATCGCTGCCTCCTGTTGCTCCCTTCTCCAAATTCTGGGAAAGTATGCACAAGTATATATACTTTCATACTTAAAAGAAAAAACAACCCAAACCAAACACCCTGTTACCTGGTGTGGAAATGAAGCAATCTTGTTTTTAAGATGTAACAACACGTACATTTTAATGTGTTTTATTACTATTTGACTTATCCATCTGAAGAAAAAAGAAACTGGATTTTTCAGCAGTGGGTTTTCCTCACTTGCCAAATTTATATAAAATGAGCAGCTACTCTGCTTTTAAAAAAATCACTTTGTAGCTTCCAATTACCACAGAAGAATGCTTACGCAAACCCACCACTACTACTCACGAACGTATTTTTCTTAGAAAAGCACATTAGCCCTAAACTTAACCTAACCAACGCTTCCTCTGCCATGACACATTTCACTGATCTTTGATAAAGCTGCACAGAAATACCCACTTATTTCTACAGCCAGCAATTTATCTGACCCCAATGTCTAAATTGAGGGCAAGGGAAATATTTTCTAGTGGAACATGAAAATTTACTGCTAGGTCACTGGAGATAATTCTACCCACCCACACAAGCAGCCTATTAACAGTAAACCTGAAAGCTTTCTCACAGCTTAAACCTGGCTTTGTGTCTTATCAGAGGTGGACCACATCTAATTCTAATTTATTTGCCAGTCCAGTAAAAAAGAGGAATTTTGCATCATTTACAACAGGCATGCAAAGACCACCACAGTCGCTTTGCCTTTGTGTTTTAAAATGCAGACTTCAAAATAATTTAAACATGCTGCTTCCTCTAAAAACTTTCTGAAAAGAAACTATGGAACACGTACGGAGGAAATACCCTGAAGTTTTGTAAAAGCTTATTTTAAACATGCTGTTGTTTAAATGCAAACATATTTTCAGTACTTAAAAGAACTGAAACCACCTGAAAATTTATCATACATATGGCCAGGGAAGGGCACACACGGCCCTTGCACGGCAGCAACAGAGACCACCACTGCCAGGATCTGTTGTGGGAGGTTAAAAAGAGAGATTTGCTTGTTTCCAAGAGAAAGAACTCACTGCACAGTTAACTCACAGGTTTTATTTACACTTGTCTACAGAATCATTTTGCCTTACATTTTATCTAAGCCAAATGAAACCAGAACTTTCCTTTGTAGCCTATCATTTGCTAAATTTAAAAATTTTCATCTGTTAAGTACAGCAACAATTTTAATACAAAGCACAAGAAAAAAACCAAAGGCTAACAACATAGCATCTATTTGATCTGATTTTTACAATTTAGTAGTTGGACTTTGAAGTCAGAGGCACAGTTACAAGACTAACCTGCTCTTGTGCAATCTACACACATTTAGCATTGAAATTAGATAGAAAAGAAAGCATTAAAAGAAGAAACTGCAGAGCATTTTTTTCTGCAAAAAGATTATCAAAATATTTCTACACCAAAAACATTTTGCTTATATACCAGTCCAAAAGAAGTGTCTTAAAAAAAAAAAAAAAGAAAGCAGAATGTAGTTTTTAAATTTTGCTCCGTTTGTTTTTGTGCAGTCCATTTAAAAAAAGCAGCAGTCAAATATGGGTTTGGAAGTTTTACTACCAAAATAAATGCAGATATATTGCTGTTTGCTTTCTTCAAAAGAAGAATTTTCCTTAACATACTTACCTTGTGATGGCACTGAAGATACTTAAAACCTTTCTTAACCAAACGGAGCTCAAGAGAGACCAAGTTTTAATGTGATATTGCTAGTAAAATAGATTCAATAAAGCATTTTAAGCCATAAATTATGTTTAAGGGAAAAAGAATGATTGATGAAGAACACATTTAAGATGTCAGGACTTTCTACACAGTTTATTAATTCTCACTTTTAAATATAAATAAAATTCAGATACCTTGAAAATTTTAGTCAGCCCCAAATGAATTTAGACGGCCTGCAGAAGCTTCACTCGATTCCGAGAAGCTAGTTCCATATTCCTCCATCTCAAGAGCAGATCCTAAATGATCCTTCTCTAAGAGAGGATCGCAGGGTCCAGGGTCCATGCAGGTAGGAATCCCCCAGCCCGTCCCTGCTGCGGAACGGGCACGTTGCTGACCGCAGCGAGTCACTTCGAGCGCCGGGCAGCGGCGCCGAGACTCGAGCGGTGGAGAGGCAGCGCCCAAGGTCCCAAACGTCCTCACTCTGGGGAACGGAGCCTAACTCGCTCTGCACCCTCGTACCACAGGCTGGGTGCTTCACAGCTAACGAGAGGGGCACCCATCTGTACTGCTACTTCAACACGGAAAAATAAAAAATAATTAGACCCAAGTACTCACTACTGTCATCCCATGGGGAGCACCAGCCCTAGGGCTACGCTAATCCTCTGTGGTCCCACAGGAGCTACGCCAAGCAAGCTCAGGACTGGGGTTCTTCCTCTAGTCCTCAGGTTGGCAAGTGCCAGAGGCAGAGCAGAGCTGTAGGAGAGCGGAGCCAGCCTGGGCCTGCTCATACCTACGAGAGCGCCAGGGACCAAGCGACTGAGACCCTCTCCTTACCCAAATAATAAAGCCTCACACCACCTCCGAGGAGTTTATGGCTTAAAATGCTACCTCACTTTTTGTTTCATGAATGAACAAAGCTGCAGTTTTCCAGAAAGCAAGGACAGACATGCACCTCTACTAGCAGATTTAGCACTTCTGACCAAGTAAGACACCAACTTCTTAAAAATGTCTCATGCACTGACTGGAATTTTTTTTTTTTTCTAAATGTGAGCTTTAATACATTATTTCTTTTTAGAACTTGTACGGGAACCAGAATGGGAAGATCCAGATGATGATCTGCGGCGTCTGTAAGATATAAATGGAGAAAGCATGCAAAGAAATAAGTTGAAATTAATTTTAGCATCCACTCTGAGTAGTCTGTATCCTATAATAGCTGGAAGCCAAGTATATGATAGGGGCCTTTTAAGAATATAGAAATAACTTTAAACCACTTTAAGCTCATGAATGTGAATTTAATACTAAAAATGTAAGTTTAATACTGAAAGGAGAATACCATTTCTAAATGCAGTATTTACTTATGAAAATAAATCAATACTGTACACATTAACACTTTCACACACAGAAAGAATGGTGACCCAGGTCTTTCTATGGAACATGCTCCTAGCAGGAGGAAGTTTCATTGGAGGGGGAGAAAAAAACAATTACAGAGGTTTTAATAAGAAGTAAGAGTAGGGGAAATGAGAAAACTACTTTTAATATCAGAATAACTGATTGGATTCAATTCTTTCCCAGTAAATCTCAGTCCTTCAGAAAATAATAATAAAAAAAAAAATCACACATTTAAATACACCCATTCTTATTCTACATAAACCCAAACCTTTCGGGTGACCGTGATCTCGATCGTCTTTTTTTGCGATCACCAGATGAAGAAGATCTAGAACGACTTCGCTTCTTGCTTCTCTCGGGGGAAGATGATGAACGAGAGCTTGAGTAAGATCTTTTCCTTGGGGTGGAAGACCCCCTGTAGGACCTGGAGCTGGATCTTTATTGATTAAGAAATAAATCAGATTTAATTCTGGTATAATATAGAAAGAACAAAGAAAGAACAAAAAGAGACAGTTTTCATGAACGCTTGCTACTCTAGTTACATCAGTGGTTTGGCAAATAAACGTGCGGATGCTTTAATACTTACTCCTTAGTTATCTGCCAATAAAGACTTTACTGCCATGGTAGTTTCCTTAATAAATTTTCCTAGTGTTTCTTGATATACAGACCAGCAACGGTTTGGAAACCTCTTTCCAGCATTCACCAGAGTGACACGTTTTGACAAAGAAGCGGTGGAAGAGTGGGACAGGAAGTAGCCTATGTAAGGACCTTCCTCAGGAGTTAAATCCAGAGCAAAATGGCTCGAAAACCACAGATGTAATGTTGATTTAACACTGTGCCACTCCATATTAACGGATAGTTCACACTGCAGATTTGTAACGGTCATCTTACTAGAATAGTAAAAGCCCTCAGAAGGTACGTTTACAGATCTCAAAATAAAGTTGCATAGAGAGTAAGACGAAGGTCTTACACAACCAAAATCTTTTAAAAAATGTCTTAGAATACAGTCATTTTGGCATTTAAAGAAAAATGAACCAGCTTCACTTATAAGCACTCAAAAATCACTTTGGTAATCTAAAAAAAAAAAAAACCAACCAAACCAAGAAAAAAAACACTTATTGAAAAAGTATGAGCTAGAAAGTCCTAAACTGCAATTCCAAAATTATATAAAAACACCTAAGAGGATTTTTATTTTTTTTTCAGTAAGCTGGATAAAACATTTTAAAAAACCCAACAACATCGTGTATGCTGTTGGCAGAGGATTTTCAGGGTTTCCACTGGAAATAACAAAGCAGTCCTGTTTCACACAAGCCGAGGGCGCGTGGAGGATGCCATGTGGCACGAGCAAGTAAGCCCGCGGTGGGGACACGGGCACCCTTCATCTCCTCCTAAAATCATGGATTCCACCTGGCGCTGCCCCTCACGGGATCATCCATAGCCACGTTCCTGCCCCCCAAGGGCGGCAGCACCATTTGGCACCGGTCTTCCCAACTCAAACTTCCTTATTTAAGAGTTTTAAGATTCTCCGCATGCATGGAGATGGGACAGTTCTTCACTCCAGTGCCAAAGGCCAGTCCTGCCCCCAGGACGCCCGTGCAGGGACACCTCAAGGGACTCAGATGCTTTTGTGACCCTTCCCTGCACAGGCCGGTAACCGCTGTGCAGGAAACACCAGCTAGCTCCAACTCCTGCCAGCTTCTCGCGCGATTGACTATCCATGTTTTTATACATTCCCCCCACATTTATAAAGATCATGGCAGCGCTATCTAGTGGAAGTTAGATACGTTCAGTAAGTTACCACTAAACATAAACCCAGAAGTATAGCGTGTTTGCTAGTGTTCTTCCACATCAAGTAGCCAAAGTGGAAACAGTAAAACCAGCAAAAATTACAGAAGCAAGTAAACATGCATTCAAATTCTTCTTCCTTCCCAGTGAAGATCTGTGGCGTCCACTCCTCTAGCTTAGATCAGACTTAAAACTCTTCAACCAAAACCTCGCATTCTCAAGAAATACATCTGTAGTGGTAACCACCTCGTGCAGAGACCCCAGGAATTCTGACTTCCAAGATAAAAATGAGTTAATGTTTTTTGACCGGCATAATTTTACGATGAAATCAACAAGCGGTTGGTTCTTCTGCCCTTTTTTCTCTCTGCAAGGAGAGAGTGCTACCTCATTCACCTTGATTTCGACCCACGAGATCTAGAGTGTTCTCTGGAACTGGAACGAGATCTTGATCTGGAACTGGAAGAACTTCTTGAATGGGACCTGAAACAACATGGAAGATTTTTTTTCCAGTGTCTGACTTGTATTTAGCAGAATAACTGCTACTGGTAGCAGTAGAGACAACAATGCATCAATACAATTTGGCCTAGAGTCACTAAAAAAGCGACAATTTCCTCCTACTCCCCCAGTATCACCACAGTGCATTTTAAAACAGAAACTTTAACACAGTAAGATGGTGCATTAGAATAATTTATAAGGTCAGCTTTTAATTATGTTTCCTAAAACAAAGCACAAAAATTAAACAGGATTGCAGTTATACGGCAAAATGAAAAAACTGCATATCTATTAATTATTTCATAACATCAATGCCTTCACTTTTGATTTGTGCCTTAACTTGAAAACCATCAGTTTCTTTGAAAAGCAGAGTGGGTAAGAGCATTAGCAGTAGGTAGCTCAAATTCTCCCCAAATCAGTTCTCATGAGCATTCTGTAAGCAGTTGCAAGTTTTCGTAAAGATTTTCCCCTGCATTTGAAATTATTTAGTTAATTCTTGGCTAATACATGGCCATACCTAACACTACTTGTAACTAGTCAAAATTATTTTCAAATTTTTCATGTTGATGGGTTTTCTTTAAAGCACAAACCACAGAAGTTACGTAAAACGATAGTGGACTTGCAGTAACCACTGTAAAAAGAAGGCATTGCAATCAAACTCTAATAATCTTTTCAGGAAAAATATATTATACATGCTGACAGGATAAACTGGGAGATTGACTTTTTCATTTTACTGTGCGAAACAAAAGCGGTATGAACACATGCTAACTAGAAAATATATTTAAACCTTTTTAAAAATCGCAAGGAGGTATCCACAAATGGCAACTGGTATTTCCAGTTAATTATCTGTAGCTAGAAGCAAAAAGTTCAGCTGAAAGTTGAAAGACCCCTAGCAAGTTTCAGTTATGACAAGCTGCTTTTTACTTCACCGTTAACATCTGTGAATTAAGGAACAAAGGTACAGGCAGATGAAGTTCTTCTGTCTTCTCTGACCTTGCCAGCTCTAAACCCCAGAACTGCACCCCACCGCCGCCCGTACTGGCTGCGTGCTACCCTCACACAGCCACCTCCTCAAAGATCTTCCTCCACACCTCACTTCATTTAAAAAACTGCCAACAGCCGGTCAGCTCAGCCACTATTATTGGCTTAGCGCTCCTCCTCGGAGCCAGGCGGCAAACACACGTCTCGAGACGGCATTTGAAGGAGTGGGGAGGCTGGCGATGGGTTTTGGGAAGAACGGAATTTTTCACAGAAGAGGCAGCACGAATAAAAGCATGACAGCAATGGGGGAAAGCCAAAGCAGAGCGAGCGGCTGGTATCTGGTTAGTGTGAGGGTCTGAAGAAGCCGGGCGGCGAGAGCAGAGAGGTGCAGTTACAAAGCTAGGGAGATTAGAAGAAACCTGAACTTTCTGTACATCCCCGTGAGCTAGTACCGATTTGAGGTCTTGAACCAATCAGTATCATCCCTGTATCAGTTGTTAAGGCAGCTAAAAAGCTACAACGTGATTTACATCACACAATTACAAAATAGTTATTGAATTGTTTATATATTCCCGAATTTAAATAATAGTGTGAGACCTTAAATCTACCCAGTGGACTTTTTTTGTGGCCCCACGATCAATATAAACCTTTAGTGTTATTCTGACAACATCGCCACTGTACTTAAAGCTTTGTCACTTGCCATCAAACTAAGTTCAAGTTTCTTGGCTTTATTTCCGGGATATTTTCCACTCTGTCCTTTCACTGAATCTCTCTGGAGTGCATCATCACTGCCCTCTTCTGCCACCTCCTCCCACTTGAACAATACCACCCTTCTGCTTCTCTGCTCAACAACTCCACTCAACACTGCTAAAAAAAGTTCACCTATTGAATCACATATGGCCAACAAGCCTAAAAATAACATTGAAAATAAGTTATATTTTTAAATTTATGTGAAGGATTCAATTGAAATATCATCTTAAATTTACTAAAACAAGCAACAAGACCCATGAAGCCTTCCTACTGAGGATCCACAGGTCAGAACAGAACATGATCTACCTGTGTAAATTCTGTACAGAAAATTGTTAACATTATTAAACTAAAACTGTAAGGCAATCAAGAAAAAAAAGTAAATAAAGAAGTTAGATACTGACATTTTGCCTGGCGTTACCCTTGACCTGTACCCGTTTACCTGGACCTAGACCTTGAGCTTGAATGAGAGGATGAGCGCGATGAAGATCGGGAGTGGGAAGATCGAGACTTAGAACGACTGCGCCTATTGGATTTCTTTTTCTTATTAGTGTCCTCTTCTTCACTGGCATCAAGATTATATTTTGAAAGGTCAGCATCATCTTCATCCTCATCCTGAAGAAATATACAAAAAATACTTCAATATTTTGACTGTTTTCTTCAGTTAGTGTTGTTTACTTATTCTACAGTTTATTTTGTGCTTTTTTTCAACCCTTGAAAATACTGTTGTTAGTGGATTTAATCAAATACAAAAATTCTAAGAGTAGAGAGTGACGGAAAATTTGTGTTTCAAAGCAACCTGTCAAAAAGCCTGCAAAAACGCCCATCTGAAGTCCCATTTTCTCTTATTTAATGAAGTGAATGAAAATATAGACGTTCATTCTTACCAGTTACTTTAAATAAGCGCCTGGAAAAATTTTCAGCCTCAGGATCTATAACCACAGCGTAATTCTGCACAGACGTATTTCATACGCAGAATTTGGTGACTGCTGGGTTAAAAATAAGCATATACGTGTGTCTCTGCAGGGCTGCTCTCCAAAGATGTGGACAATCTCATATGTGATGATCAGGTATTTCAGGAAAGACAAAAAAACTCTGGGTATGTTATTCCATTTTATAAAAAAAATAAATCTGACATGGTTTTAAAACGCTAAGAATATTCTCTTTATGTGGTAACCATACATAAAGATTCCAAATAAAGATCTCAAATTTTTGATTCTGATCTCAGATAAGCTTTTCATTTTTTTTATGGTTTAAAAAAATCATCCATCTTTGAATGCAGGTATTTAGAGAGCTTGTGCACATACTTCACAGAAGCTGCAGGCACCATTATTCTGAGTTACCCCTCTACATGGCTCCAAGGGCAGCGAGAACTACAGAGCAAACCTTACCTACTAAACAGCACTCTAGTAATAATTAAAAAATAATTGCTAGGAAAAACCCAAAACACACTACCTCATCCAATTTGTATTTGGAGAGATCTTCATCCTCATCCTCCTCATCTTCCCCTTCAGATTCCTTATCTTCTACTTCCTTCAGGATAGATACAGGACCAACCGGCTTCCCTCTATACTTTTTCTTTTTGCGTCCAAACTAAGAAATTTGATTCCATTAGCATACAATTTAATCAAAAGTCATTTCCAACTGTATTTTCTGATAAAACTCCTATGACAAAATAAATATACATCAATTGCAAATAAGGTATTGCTCAAAGGGAAGGAGCAGTCTCACGCAACATCAATTAGCAAGAAACTTTCTGAAGAGATGTTTGCCTTGGATACAGTTCGTATCCACAGACAAGATTAAAGAAAACCTGAATTTAATAAAAGAGTGGTTTATATTTGTGCTATGGGATATATTTATTTATAAACCAGTGTTGAACATCTGGCTGAAAACAACACTCATGATCTGAAGCCAGCTCCTGGAGAAGTTTAACAAACTCAGCTTGTACCAGTTCAATTTGAACTCATTCTTAGTTTTTAACCCCGCAAAAGACAAAGCAGATGCATTCACTCTCAGTTCAAAACTTTCACACTCGGGCGTCTGACAAGGAGAGGCAGCACAACGCACTTCTGACTGGTGCTTTTCCCCGTAGGGAAACCAAACGCAAACGTGTCCTAAACACAAATCACACCACGCGCGTCTCTCCAGAGC
Organism: Strix uralensis; assembly: GCF_047716275.1. Taxonomy (NCBI): domain Eukaryota; kingdom Metazoa; phylum Chordata; class Aves; order Strigiformes; family Strigidae; genus Strix; species Strix uralensis. The sequence goes on along the minus strand of NC_133979.1, from coordinate 1,339,238 downwards.
AACACGTGCACCTCCTCTTACCTCATCGTACTCCCCGTCGGATTCTTCGCGTTCTATATATTCAACATTCTCCCGTTCATTAAATCCTCCTCCGTATCCTTTAAAAAAAAGGGGTAAAACATGACAATCTCTTGATCCACACCAAATTCAGCACAAAGTTTAGAATAAACTTTCACAGAGGTTCTGGAAGCCTTCAGTGGATCTATAAATATATGCTGTAAGAATGTAACATAATCTCAAGAGGAATGAATTGTTCCCACACACGTTTATTAAATATAGTTCCCCAGAAACCTAATTGAGAAAGTGGATTAAGACACATAACGCAGAAGCAAGAGCATTTAAAAGAATGGAAAAATATAAAAAGTTTCCGGATTACAGCTGTGCTGAGCCGGCACCTTCCCAGCAGAGCCGTGGCGGGGCTGTGCCGCCTGACACAGCGACGTCCCCGAGGGGCTGGGACAAAGGCTACTGCCCTCAAAAACCAAAACCCCACCCCTGAGAGCAGCCCGCAGCCAACTCGGGAGAGCGGGCAACGAGCCGCAGGGCGAGGGCAACGCTGGCTAACTGCTATCAGCTGCCTCCCCGAGCACCCAGCCCCACTGTGACACAAAGTCCCATAGGCCCTCGGGGAGCAGCAGGAACCAAAGCGTCCTGTGGCTGCACCCCACTGCACAACGGCCGGGACCTGCCGGGAGAATCTTCCTGTTCCTCTTCACCACGTCAGCAGAAAACTCCCAACGGCTCATTTTAATTTCAGCTGACTTTGTAATTTACTGCAAGCATGCACAATGTGCTAGGGGTCCTTCACATGACCACAAATCTACTCTGAAGGGCACCAGAACTTGAAAAATCAAATAGCAAAAATATAGAATCAAATATTAATTAAATAGCAAATATACTGAATTATTATTAAATAGCAAAAATATCAAAGATTATTTAAATAGCAAAAATATAAAATAAAGTATTAAATAAAAATATAGAAGTATTATTTAATTATATGAAATAATTAAAATGACTTCATATCTTTACAATATCAAGTAAGAATACTAAAAAAAATATTCTTCCTCCTTTCGAATAACAGCCTCTGTGCTCCTCGCCACGCTTCTTTTTCTGTAAGCATTAGTGTTACACTCTGTGCATTAAATTCTCTGCCTACCCCTCCGCAGCGGTAACAGTGTCCGCAGTGAGGAGCAGTGTAAGGAAATCCTCTGCTCTAGTTACCAGTGGGTTCATTGGTAATGCAGGAGGAACTTAAAATGTGTCACAGTGAGCCCAAACCTCAAACCTCATTAAGAGATAAGAGCCTGATCTAACAGCCTTCACACGCTGCTGCTGGCACTGCCCAGCCCTCTCTAGATGGACGCTACACACACACATGACCTTTTGGAGTCTAATAAAACACAGCCTTGCTCCTTCCAAACGTCTTAGTATCAAAATCAAACATAGAGGCCATTTAAGCTGAGTGTTTGTTGACTTTCCACATGAAACCACCATGTACTTTACACACTGCTAAAAGTAAGCAAGTCTAAGAACCTACAGATTTATCCACACATGAAAGATCATTCAACGTTGCTAGTTCTGCTGTGAAAACAATCCCTTGAATTAAATTATATTGTGACTTACAAAAAGAATTTTTCTTACAGTAACTTGAATATTTTAAAACCATATACATCTTACCTGTCCTTTCCTCCAATTTAGCGTACTTTGGAGTATTACACATATTACATTCTGATCTTCTAGCCCAGTTCACGTTACCACATCTTCAGAGCCCAAAAGAAAAAAACAGAAATAAGAAACATTTCAAATCAAAAGCTTAATGTTGAGGCAACACTTCAAGAAATCGTTAACGATGCATTTGCCAAGTTTCAGCAGCGATCCGCAGTCACTAGTACAACACCAAGCCACAAAGAACTGCAAGAGAGTCTGTGGTATTTCACCAGCACGAGGGTGACAGGAAGACCACCATGTTGGACAAATCCAGGGGAAGAAATAAAATTTCTAGGCAGACGAGTTACCAGAAGCAGCACTACACAGAACGTGTCAATATTCCTCATCACTCTTCACTAGCAGCACTCACAGTTCAGAGCAGTTAACGAAGAAGCTACCACAGGAATAATGCTTACGAGCAGTCATTGTCATCCGCAGAGGCACAGCCACAGCTACAGGCTTCCGTTACTGCATTTCTACCTCACAGCTCCTAAAATGGCGCTCCTACTTCATCCCTCCCTAACACCATCACCAGGGTGCTGCTGAGGAGGAGGAGGTCCGCAAGACACAGCCTACTTACAAACCACAAACCTGAAATGGGCCATTAAGTGGATCCCCTCAGGCACTGGCTGCAGAACAGCACAAAGGGAAACCCCTCACGCTGAACACAGTGAAGTTCTGACAGAAAAAAACCTGAAAAAGCCAGGTTTCACTGGCCAGACAGCTTACTCAATCAGCAAAACCCAAAATCCTTAAAAGTGCTCCAGAAAACCTGACAGCATCTTTCCGAAATCAAAACATTTTATTAAAGTAGTCCTCTTCTAATTCAGATCTTAATATTCTCAGTTGATGGCTTGGAGAAGCACCCAAGAATTTAATTATGTGCTAAACTTTACTCATTAAATACATAGTGAATGTTAGCAATAAACTATCACACTGTAGCAAAGGTGTTACTTCCATCTACACATTTCTTCAGAGCTTGAGAAGTGTCTCAGCTTATCAGAGGAAAATATAAACTTTTACCTTTCTAGTCTTGATTTTTTAAATCTTTTTCCAGTCATGTTAATTAGGTAACTGCTCTCTGGCAAACAAAAATGAATGCTATCCTCACAGCAAAACACTACTAGTGGAACAGCTGTGAGTTTTGATCACTCTTCAGTACAAGTAAATTTATACTGACAAAATTAAGCATCATATTGTAGGTGTGTTGTGTGGCTGTAAGAGAACACTCTGCATACGTTTTACACTGCCAGTCGTTAGCACTGAAGAGGCCACGACTCTTTTCAGCAAGTGTCTTTCCTATTTCAGTCCCTCCAGCTTTCATCATTTTGGCTTCTGTTGTTTTTTCTGGAAAAGAAAAAAACACAAACAGTTCTCAAACGTCTTCCTTTGTCATTAATTAAAAAGATTTAATAATATATTATTTTTAAAAAGGCAGAAACAGACGAGGAGAAAAAGATAAATCATTTCAATTACTCACCTCTTCCACATCTGTTACAGCTGGTTCTCCTAGCAAAGTTAACGTTCCCACACCTGAAAATAAAAGACAGAACGAAGACGCGAGTTAACTGAACGCTGGAAAACGCGCGCACACACACACGACTTCCAGAAAACGCCTTTCCGTTTCAAACGAAATCCGTTCCAAATTGAAACACGAAGTTTCTCGGGCCGTGCCCGACCCTGGGGTGGGCTGCTGCGGGCCCCGCTGCACGATGAGGGCCAGGAGCTGTGAAGCCCTGCGGGGAAGCTCGCCCCGGCCCGGCGGGAGGGAGGGAGGGAGGGAGGGAGGGCGGCCGCTCCCCCGAGACCCGCCGGCCGCGGCTCCCCCGGGCCGCCCGGAGCCGGGGCTGCCCCGCGGCGCTGTCCCGTCCCGGCGCATCCCGGGCCCCGCAGCGGGCGGGCGGGCGGGCGTCCCCCACGCGGCCCACGCTCACTTCTTGTCGGGGCAGATCCAGTCGCCGTCGCTCACACGGAAATTCTTGGTCGACATCTTGGGCCCCGACGAGCCGAGCCGAGCGCCGAGCGCCGCCGCCGCGGAAGAGGACCGGGGTCCTACGCCGGGCGGGCTGTCCGCTCCGCGCCTGCGCCCTGCCGCCGCAGCGAGCGGGGCGGCCGCCGGGCGGGATTTTGTTCAGGCAGCGTCTCGGACGCCTCAGGCCGGCCGCGGGAAGCGGGCGCGGAGGAAGGGCGCCCCCAGCGAACCGGAGGGCCGTGTGCAGCGCTGAGGGGGAGTGGGGCGCGCATGCGCAGACTGCGGCCGCCAAGGGCGGGCTGCGGGCTGAGGGGAGGACGGAGGGGAGGGGTGGGGGGTTGCTGCGTGCTCAAGTCCTCAGCCCTGGAAGCGTGAAAATCGCTCCTGTATGAGCTCGTTTATTCACGGCGGTTTCTCTTCCTCCAGCTGTTGCTGTGGGTTTGTCACCCCAGAGTCCCAGGGGTAGAACGGCCCGGGCTCCTCTCAGGAGAAAAGCCTGCCGGTGAATTCCTGCGTGTACACCTTCACTTCAGTAAAATAAACAGAGAAACCATCAGTTGCTGATGCAAAATGAAAAAGAAACTAAATGAGGCCTCATTTTCACAGATGAGAGCATGTACAAGGTTCAGACTGGTTTCCCAGTGTGATAGCCCTACCAAAATCCCCATCAGAACATACAGAGGGTTTTAAATATGAATAAGGCAGGGCACTGGTATAAATATTAATGTTAGAGTGTTCCAAGTAAATCCATTATTTACATAATTTTAAAATTCTGATTAAAAAATCACTCCCGGGTTGGCTGGTGGGTTTGTTTCAGCAGCGGGACACGGGCCTCTGTGTCACGGGTGTGAGCGGGACGTGTCCAGCCTGGGCCAGCCACGTCACGGCTGGTCCTCTTTCAAACCACCTCTGATCCCCTTTCGCTTTTCTTTTTGGACTGGTAACGATCTGGCAAGATCTGCTGCACTTCAATTCACCAGCATTACCTGATTAAGTACATGCAATGTGCCTTTTTATAGCTAATGTTACTTTCCCGGCAGTTTTTATTCCCTTTCCCTCCTGTGCTGTAGCCACATCCTGTGGAAAAACCACCTGGAATCTGGTTACGGGGCTGGTTTTTATCACATCCACCCTCTAGGTCATGAGGCAAGATGACAGTGTTATTGCTATTTATTTATAAAAGTATAAAACAGTGTGACTGCACTGGAAAAATGTGTTGTGGCATCTGGTTTGTCTGTCACAGAAGGTTGTATACAAATTCCCCGCTTAGAAAATGTCTATAATAATCAGGAAGGACTAAACCTGCATTTTCCTGCATCTGGAGAAGGTCCCAGGTAAAGGGCTGTGCTAGAATTTCGAACAAGGGGTGTGAAAAATCTTGCTTTTCTCAATCCTAGAATTAGAAGAACATAAGGAAAGTACCCGATGAAAAGGACCCGGCGGCAGGGCGACTGCTGCAGAGCTCGCCGATTGGGACTGCTCGCACAACAGCACCAGGTCCCGCAGCCTTTCTAAAAGTGGTGCTTCACAGACAGGCAGTGCAGCCTGCCACATTTAAAACCTCAATTAGCAATTTTTTCTCCAGGTGACATTCCTTTCTGGCACTGAATAATCAATCTAAGCTTAAACGAGATATGAGAGTCTTAGCGCTGTAGTAGGTAGCAACAAATCATCTTTAGTCACTTTGTCAGTGGTAATCTTTAAAATGAAATAAATAAAAAAGAGCTTGAAAAAAGGTGGAGGATGCAGTTGCAGCCCAGAGTGCCTGGAAGGATTCACTCCTGCCATTGGATGATGTTTAGTCAGTACAGCAGGTGGCACTTGAGTAACATACATTTTTCAACGTACTGTTGTTATTGCAAATTAAAAGCCAGATTTTTTTTATGGAATTCAGGGGAGATATTTTAAATATCAACATATTGATAACTCTAAAAAGAAAAAAAGCATCACTGTCATCATGTATGATTGGCACTGGAAATTGAATGCAAGATTATCTTTGAGTTGCACGTGATACAGAACATAAAGTTGGCAAGGTGCATCAAGACCATGTCAGATGTGTCTCTGTTCAGACCTCCTACAGGCAGGATTTTTCCACTTTCACCTGCCTTTTCCTCAAAAATAGGCACTACCCAGCTGCTCCCCTGTTTTTGCTTGGGGGAGGCTCTGCTTGTGTCAGTAGGGTTGTAGGGAGTAACCCAACCCAGAAGTTGGCTCCTAGAAGTTAATTCATTTCTGTGTACCTTCAGGAAAGACCTTTCATAAGTAACAGTAATATCAATCATAAAGTCTAATATCAGGGAGACAAAAAACATCCGGGCCTACACAACAAATTAATGTGTGATGGAAGGTCTTCTTCATCAGTAATATCCTTCTGCTTATTAAAAAATATAGTCCAAAGCTGGAATGTTAGGAGAAAATCAGTATCTGTTGACTTCAGTAAGAACAGGATTGAACTGCGGTGTGCTTAGGGGAAGCATTGTTCTGAAATCCCAGGTTCCTATTGAAATCATGGCGTGTGAATTCATTACGGTACTCTCAGAATTTGGGTCTCTCTCATGCTGGTGTCTGCAGAAACACCGAAGAAGGGGCAGAGCCTGCGCAGAAGATTTCACAGCCTTCGTGTGCCTTCTGTGCAGACACAAGGGTCGATTTCTACACCACAAAATGTAAAATGAGCTTGGAGGATACCTCTCTTTATCTTGAATGATAAAATCCTCATGCTGTTCAGGTCAGGAAATAAAACCCTTCTCGATGATTTCAAGGACAATGAGTTGTTCATAATCCCTGGATTTCCCTTCAGGGAAACCAAGGCATGCAAAACTTCCTTTTTACATTAAAAAATTAAACAGAATGCACATTGTTTTAAAAATAAGCACAGGCAAAACTGCAGTTCACCTGATAGTAATTTCAGGCTTAAATATTTTAAAAGTTACTAAAATATAATGAGAAGAATATTTAAGTGGTATTTGTTTTCTGCTAGAGGAAACTTCCCAGAGGAGTCCCTGGCCAGGCACCTGCAGCCAGAAGTTTGACGTATTTTGAAAACGGGACCTTTCCCTGTATGTGCAGAGGGAGTGTTGCTGTAACTTCTGTTTGTTCAATTTACTTCAAAAAATGGAGCTATTAAAAGCTGAAAAGCCAACTGGGGGCTGAAGGAAAATAATCTTTTAATTTAAGAATAAAAGCAAGGCCCAAGTGGACAATTTTCATGGCTTTGAGACCATCCAAGAAACCTGCAGGTGCACAAGTCCGTGGGGCCTGAAGAGATGCATCCACAGGTCCTGAGGGAACTGGCAGATGAAGTGGCTCAGCCACCATCCATCAGATTTGAGAAGTTGTGGCAGTCTGGTGAAGTTCCCACTGACTGGAAAAGGGGAAAACAACCCCATTTTAAATAGGGGAAAAAAGGAGAACTACAGTCTCATCTCTGTGCCTGACAAGATCATGGAGCGGATGATCCTCCTGGAAACTGTGCCAGGCACATGGACAATAAGGAGGGGATTGGTGACAGCCAAAGTGGCTTCACTGAGGGCAAATTGTGCCTGACAGATTTGGTGGCCTTCTACGATGGGGTTACAGGGTTGGGGGACAAGGGAAGACCCACTGACGTCATCTCCCTGGACTTGTGCAAAGCATCTGACACTGTCCCACATGTCCCTGAACTGGAGAGACGTGGGTTTGGCGGATGGAGCACTCGGTGGATCAGGAATTGGCTGGACAGTTGCACTCAGAGAGCTGAGGTCAACAGCTTGATGTCCAAGTGGAGAGTGGTAGATTTAGATGAGATCTGAGGAAGAAATTGTTCCCTGTGAGGGTGGGGAGGCCCTGGCACAGGTTGCCCAGAGAAGCTGTGGCTGCCCCCTCCCTGGAAGGGTTCAAGGCCAGGTTGGACGGGGCTTTGGGCAACCTGGGCTAGTGGAAGGTGTCCCTGCCCAGGGCAGGGGGTGGGACTGGATGGGCTTTAAGGGCCCTTCCAACCCAAACCGTGCTGTGATTCTATGACAAGATCTTCCACAGTCCCGAGGGATGCTGTGACCAGACACAATCTGGTGTTCAACTCAGTGACTGTGCAGGATATTCCATTTATTTAATTAACAGTTAGCTTTACTTAAAGATTTTTGATATGCTGATCTTCTTTTCCTGTGTTTCTTACACAAAGTTTCATTTAAATATCTACTCCCCATTTCACAATAGCTTGTGAACAGTTTTATTGGATTCCTGTTTCTATCACAATACATTTTGGCTTCAAATGTGAGTAAGGAATTGATAATAACCAAGTAAATGAGAAATACATCACCCATCATTTTAACATAATGGAACGGAACAGTTGAGAATGAAAAAATGTACAGAAAACTCTCTAATTGGCCTGTCTCTAGACAGCCAATTCCTACCAACGGGCCTTGAAAATCAGTTTTCCTGAAGAAAAACTAAATGGTACAAAGGCCAGCAAGATCAAAGGCAAGTAATTAAAAGAAGGTTGCCTGTGCTTCGTAGCTCTGTCACTCTGGTTCTTGTGTCCCTTCCCGGGCTGTCTGCGTGCCGTGCTCTTGATTAAGCAACTTGGGGCACCTGGGTTTTTAAGCATCACTTGAAAGCACTTAATACATTGTTGATGCTTTCCAAGACATCATAATAATAATAATTTCAGATCTATGAGTTAAAAGAGTGCAATGTGCTTCCATCAGGTGAAACCTGACTATTATGAAAACCTATTTCTGTTGATGTAATTGAACATACACTAAATTATACTGCAAAATAGTGTTTGACTGCTCGTTTTTCAAAGCGCATCACAACTTGACAGATACTTGTTTAAACAAGAGACAGTGAAAATGCGGTGCCTGTGCGAGGAAGTGCGAATGCTGGGAACCATGCAAGACGCTCGCGGGGTTGTGGTTTACTCTGAAATACGGGGGCTGCTGTGCTGGGAAGCAGTTTTAGGATGTACTATGGCATTTGGAGAGTTGGGCTTCCAATGGCTGTTTCAATTTTGGAGTGTGACCGAGGTTTGGTAATCGAGTTTTTCAAGCAAGCGACGGGTACTGACACGTACTCAAACTGACAGGCTTTTGGGGGAAACGTTTTCTTCAACATGTGACCTTTACAGAAGGTTAGACATTGCTTGTCATTTAATAATTTAATAATTAGAGAATGGTCCAAGCCTACTGAGAGCACATAAAATCACAAAATGAATGTTTTAAGTATGTTTGTTTTAGTAAGAGCAGATTTGGCAGATACTCACTAAATCATTTAAACGTGGGGCTAAAAGGACCTCAAAGGGGTCGCTCCATCCTCCGCCGTGGTTCAGAGGTAAAGAGACCAGTCACGGCAGCTGCTGGTTTAATCCCAGCCCAGGCACTCCCCGTCTGTGCTCCGTAAGCTGCCCCGTAATCCAGCTCTGTCATTTGTAGCCCAGCAGCAAGCAGCAGTCAGAAACACTTCTGACCCAAATCCTTCTTTCTGCAGATTAAGCGGACTGTGTTTTGTCTTTCCATCAGCTGGTATAAAAACGGCCTGATACCATTCTCTTTATTAACATCCTCTGGCACGCCTGAAGGGACTGTTCCTCTTCTCTATACTTCAAAGACAGATTTTTAAAACTTTCCTCCTGGGCCTTATTTTCTAGATCTTTGATCGTTTTTGTTGCTCAGCTCTTGGCTGTCCCCAGCCAAGGGACCACTCCCTCTGTGGGGCATGAGGGTGCGGTTGGGGAGCTGGCCATGGCTGAGGACTCTGCTGAATGCTGTAGAAGGACTGTTTCATTTTGCTTTTGTGCAATGCTGCTATTTGTGTGTGCGAAAATCCTACTTTTTTTTCCCCAAGAGCATCCATCCCATCATGAATACATACTGGGTTTATGACTGACCATAGGTCAGTGCCCTTTGCAGTACTGTTGCTCTTCCCGTTGTTGTCTATTTAAACCTGTGTATTTGGTTTCTCCCTTCGAAGTCTGATACTTTGCATGTGATGATCTGAGTTGAATTTCTGTTTTAGTGATTTCAGATCAATTCTCCAAATACCAAGGTAATTCCGAATCTTTCGGATTTTTTTTGATTTTCTTTTTGATTCAATCCGGATGGCATTTCATTAACCAGGGCACATGTGTCACTCAGCCTGGGTCACAGGCTCTTCTCAGGCGCAGGTAGATCGTACCTGGGTGTTTCCTCCTGCTCGGTGGAGATGCTGCACGGAGTGACAGGCGGTTTAACGTAGAATTAGAGAATCATAGAATCATTTAGGTTGGATATGCATAAACCTGGTATCTTTTTGGGTACTGGGCATGTTATTTGTTGTTCTGCCATATATTAACTATTTTTACATGTCATTAGTAAGCCAGTAATGGGAAATACTTTGCCCAAACAGTGCGTGAAACCACCTCAGCTTTAAAAGGAAAAGTGTGCGTGTCCATTGCCTTGACGCTTTGCCCACATGCTCTGCCTATGAGCCTTCACATCCACCATCAACGTGGAATATAGAGAAAACATGGAGTTTCAGCAGTCAGATGTGCAGGGACGATGACAATGGATCATATTTCATCATTAAAGTTTTACTCCAAAACAATAACAATATATTCTCTCATCGAGCTCTCACTGTTGTTGACAACAGCCTTTCCTGCAATCAGAATTGCGATGTAGTTGCATTATTTTCTCCAGCAAATTTTACCTGTCAGACAGTTGTTTTAGTTCTAGTGCTCCTTCTCAGAAATAAATAAAGAGTCATGATACACTTCGCTCTTTTGACAGGAAAATCCAAACATATATTTGCCCACAATTTAGCTGACATTTGCAATAGAGGTTAGGGTTTTCTTTTAGAGCCACAGGAGATCCGGTTTAGATTTTTAAACTTAATCTCCAAAGCAGATGTAAAATAAAGTAACATTTTCCTCATCATTTAGGAGAATTAACCTATCCAGCAAAGCTGTATTTCTGGGTACATGGAAGGGTACAGTTAAAAGTAACACCATCCAAGAGCAGACACTGTATCTCCAAAGCCTTGGAATTACTTTTTAATGCAGCAACTAAATATTCTGTGGCTAGCTAGACCTGACAAGCAGATGTCATAGCTGACATAATCCAGGGATATAGAGGAGTTTTCTAAGAGCAACTGAGGTAGATGTTATTTAAATTTAAAATTGATATATTTTTTCCAAGATTTTCTTTTAAAAAGGAGCCAGTTTGGAAGAGCACCAGTTGCCATGCCCATGCCAAGTGCGGGTTGAGAGGGGCGGTGATGATTCCTTGTTAATACCTTCAGAGATGGTAAATCTCAATGAAGGGTGAGGCTTCTCTGACTTGGAGGGTAAGTGACAGGATGAAATAGTTATGAATTGATCATGAATACGTTTAGGTAGAAATTAGAAAACAGAGTCTAGCCATCCAAGAATGAAGGTCTGTAATGGTTTTCAAGGAAAACAGGGGAAGAAGGGTTATAAATAAGTTCAGATGGAGCTTGGCAAACACAGGGAGCGGGTTATTGGATTTGACAGAGGACTTAGGGAGGGGGGAAGCTGTGTCCGTGGTGTGAGAGTTTCTGAGCATCACATACACTGACTTATCCCGGCACGTTGAAAGGCGACTGGATCATTGTTTTCACAATGTCGTGCTGCATCAGCGCGGTGCTCGGGGTTCCCCTTAGTCACCTGTGGAAGTCCCAGAATATTTTTTTCCTCCTTGGCAGGAGGTTTCTTGGCTGCTGCTTCTCCCAGCTTTCTCTGAAGAACTAATTGATGATGATGAGATCTGGAGTCAGGAGGAAAAGTTGCTCAGTTCACCTTGGGTTTTGGAGGATTGCTCTGGTTGCTTTCACAGAGGAAAGCCCTCAGGATTTGACATGGTGGGATGGCCAGCATATCTATAGTCCACCTTATGTTTTTTGGTTTTGGATCAATTGCAAAAGTTCTTACAACTTCTATAACTTTGTGCTTCATAGCTCATAGTTTGCATATTTGCTTGGCAGTTTAGCGCGATCAGGAAATCTTTAATCAGTGCACCGGAAAGTCCCAGCACCGAGTTCGTCCTGCTGCGGCTCCCCCTGCTCTCCGCAGGACACGCGCTGTGTGACAGCAGCACCTTCTCGCGAGGGTGGGTTACCCCATGGTTACCTGAGACACTGCCCTGTGGTTGATCGTTGCTGCTTTTCTCTCACTTTCTCTTCTGCTCCCCTCCTCTTTTTCGTGACCCACTTTGACATCTTTCAGGAGAGGACTGAAGGATTCCTCCCTGAAATCAGAGGAGTCTGACAAGAAAAAAACCCTGAAGAATGGTAATTTGTTCCTTTTTCAGCAAGTTGCTGGTGCACTGTGATCTCTGCGGATCGTTACATGAGGACGCCGAGGCCTCCTTCCTCTGTATCTCAGCGACTCCAGAGAACACAAAAGGCATTTCTAGCGTTCAGCCCCGGTGTTGGTGAGCGGGGGACTGGGTCTAATGAGGACACGCGTGTGATGTTTGAGAAGGATGGTGTCTGAAGGGCAGAAAAAGCAGAAGATGTACCCTCTAGACCTGCTGCTTAAAGGAAGGTGATGTGTTTAAGAAAAAAGATACATAAATAAGCCAATATTTATCATTTTCAAAAGGTATATTTGAACACCATGTAGCTGAGATGCAGAATAAATAACGCCCCAATTGACAGCTGTAATTACCATGGTTCAAAAAAGTTTATTTTGAATACAAATTAGTTTGAGCAAAAGCATTTAATGGGCAAGTGCAGTAGAAATAAAGGTGAGGTGTGTAAAAGAAGATGTAAGATACATTTTGTAAAAGCCAGGCTGGAAAGGGTTCATCATTGTCAAGCCAAACAAGATGTGATTAACCTTTCCCGTGCTCGTCCTCCCCTGCTTTTCTTACACTCCGTGGTATCACCACTAATTAGCGTGCGGCTGGAATTGGTGCGATGGGAGGATCCGTGAGGTTTCCTCCCCTCACCCTCTCGAGGAACATCCGTCACCATGGCACCTGAGCGCCTCGAAGCACCCGGCCGCGGTGGCACAGCAGGCAGATTTTGCTCAGATGTACCTGGAGAGCTTCAGAAGTTTCCAGCTCTTTGTGGGGATGTTTCTTTGCTTTGTCAAAATCTTTCGTTTGTCTGTTCACAGATTCTGCCCTTGTTGAAATCAACACCACTGCATGGAAGATTCCGCAGATCAGCGTTTACTCCTAGAAATTTGGTGTTAAGTAGACAAAAGTGTAAGTTAGGCACAGAAATAACCCCGTCATACCAGTTAATTTTAATCATTATTTTCTACTGTGTACATGTAAATAAAATGTATTTGGCAAACTACCACTTACTTTGGCAGTCTGTCTCTAAAAACAAGTAATATAGTCCGTTCACACATACCCCAGTTGATGGAAATGTGCCAGTAGTATATTTAAAGGGTAAGGAATAATTCCCAAATAAACTGTACCTAAAAGTTTTTGTACTAATTTTAGCTAGAATAGTACTATTTTGAGCTATATTTTTGTTAATGAACATTGAATTGTACCTGTTTAGGACTCTGAAGTCAGAATTAGGCTGCTGACCCCTCCTCCAGTTTCTGAATGGTGTCCTTACGCCTGTAGTTCATTGCTTTTCTCATTCTGTTTTGACTAAATAAAACAAGAAAAAAAAAAAAGCAATTTGGTTCAGGTAAGGAACTGAACAAACCCCAACAGTAAATAGTCGGGATGGTCGTCCAGGGTTTGCCATGTCATTTCCCAGAGGCTCCTCTCTGCCACCTGGTCCTCAGGACATCCGGGGAGAGCCGTGAGTGTTCCCTCGCTGGCGGAGAGTTTGTGAATTCTCATACACTGCTGCTTACCAGCCAGAATGCAAAAGCAATTTTGTCTCCTCATTTTTACAGCCAATTCTGCTACAAATTTGCACATTTCAATGAAGAGTCTCTCTTTCTCCAGAACACTCAATTACAGTAACATCAGACACACAAAGTCATTTTGACAAGTGTCCTATTTACAGAGAAATGAATGGCCACAAAGGAGAAGAATTCTTTTTTTCCCCCTCTTCTTTCTTTTATTGTAGAAGAAAACTCTTGAGTAAACTTTGTTTTTCCGTAAATTGCACTTATAAATAGAATAAGGAGTTCAGAGTAGGATTTGAGTTCACATCGTGCGTCAAACCAACATGCCACACCAAACCAAACCAAGTGACTCCAGGCTCAGAGCCCAGCCCAGAGAGGTGCTGGGTCTCCGGCCAAACTCGAGAGATTTCAGTGTGCTGACAACTCAACAGGTAAGTGCTCTGCCCCTCCACCAGACAGAACTTTTTTCCCCAAAAAGCTTTCTGAGATGTATTAATCACTCTTTTCCATGAGGTTGGAACAGATCCTGAATTCAACACAAATTCCTGGCAGGGGGACAGGCCACCCGCTGAGGGAAGCAGAGCTCTGTAGTTACGTGTGTCTGCAGAAGGGGTTTCTGAGCTCTCCCCCCCAAAGCGAGTCTGTCACCAGGACGGGATCATGGCTTTGTCTAACTTCACCCCAAATCCTGCAGCACAGCCCAGGATGTCCCCTTCCCCCCAGAAGAAATAAACCCTATCGGTCCCTCCTGGGGACCTTGGGGAAGGTTCGGCCCTTCTCACCACAGACCACCAGTCTTACAGCCTTACCGGTGCTGCCAAAACCTGAATGTTTCCCCCCAAAGTGAGCCCTGGCCGTGTGCATGATCCGTGCTCCCAGGCTCGTGCCGATCCCCCCCAGCCTCCTCTCCGTGCTCCTGCAGCTCCAAGCCCTGCCTTGGCCAAAAGCAAACTGGTGCTGGTTCAACATACCTGGCTCCATTTAATGCAAGTAGAAAGGAATTTTGTCCTTACTGTGTTAGCAACTACATTTTTTTTGTTAACGACAGAAATTTTGAGTGCTGTGCAAAATCTCAAGGTTGCTATGGTTATAGTGCAGCCATTCCAGAGTCTCCCCGAAGTAGCTAGAAATGAGAAGAATCCAGGGGACACTATGAAAGTAATTCCCAGTAGCGTGGGGTTTTCAGATGTTTCCCCTGCTGTCAGCGGGGAATGAAGGTGGCGAATGAGGTTAGTGCCATCGTCTTAGTTCTAAGTGAAATAAAATTCATTTACAGCTGGAAACTTTTCAATTTAAATTACCTCCTGGGAGGTTTCCAACTTAAAACTTTGGGGCTAATTTCTACAAGTGTTTGCAGTTCCCCCCCCCCAGAGTGAAAGCTACCCATGTATTCTCTTATCTCCCCTCCTTCCCTCACTGCCTTTCACCCTGCCTGTTCACAGACTTCCCTAGCTCTTCCTCTGCTGTAAGCGCAGCAGAAAGAACCATCCCCAGAATCCTCGTCACCACCGAACCTGTGAAGGGCCCCTCTGTGCCTGGCTGTGGAGTTGCTCCTCCAGTCCCTCGGGCGAGGAGCTGCTGCACCCCCCCCCTGCATCTGGGGGACCCATTGTGGGTCTCCTGCCCGGCCCCCCAGCCCACCGCGCCGGGTAATTGCTAGTGCGAGGTAATGGAGACTGACAATTTCATCTTTAAGCTATTTATCAGTTGGTGCTCTGCACATCAGGTGTCACAGGAACATGACAACTCTTGTCAGTGAAACAAGAGAGTCCTGTGACAGGCTTTCAATTGAATTTCTTCACCGAGCACTCCCAGCATTAACACTACGTTAAAACAACTTCATTCATTATTCAAAAAAAGGAAAAAAAACCCCAGTGAGATCCTGACAAAATGTATAACTTTTTTGAATCCTAAAAACACACCTGATTTTGCTTCTTCGGTGCCTTCAGAATAACCTGTCTGGGTTCATTAAGAACCGCTTTATTTGTTGCCAGCAAGTAAGCTAACCACGGGTCATTCTGCCAACGTGTGGGAGTCAGTCGTTTGCCATGAATGATTCATAACGCAGGCTGCTTTTTAATAAAAAGCTCATGTTAAAATTCTACATATACTCAGAAGGAAGAAATAAAAATTCCTCTCTATATTTTCATTAGAATTTATAATAAATGACAACCTGGAGATGTATTCTCTTGTATGCATGTCCTTGCTGCAGATGCACCATACTGGTATACAGGCTTCACTTGGCTGCCCACCATCCCCAGAATCGCTCTGTGATGTTGCTCCCGTACAGACATTTTAGAGAGCCAGTTAAGGCTGACTTTTATCTCATATTAAAAAAAATACTGACATAGAAGAAGAAACAGTGCAGGCTCCAGGAGATGGCATTGTTCATGTGCCTTCTTCCCTAGAAAAAAGACAAAAGCAGCAGTATCAGTAGTGTGACCCATGACTTCTCTCCACTGAGAAAGCAGCAGTGCATCATCATCGAGACACTGTAGTTATAAACTACACACTCTGTATATTCCTGACATGTTTTTAATAACTCGGGAGTGTTTGGTTATTCAGCTTAGCACCGCGCTCTTCCAAGGTGCCACTGAAGCAGAAAGCCTCACAACACTTGCCCAGATTTCTTGGGGAAGGGTGCTCAGACAAACCCAAGAAACAAAGCATGAGCAGCGGCAGTGCCGAGAGCTGCAGTGTGGCACGTTTGTTGCCTTCCGTTACACCTTATTTGTCCCCCAGAAGCAGCACAGAAAAGGGGCGTTGCCCTGATATCCACCAGTTATTGCAGGGCCCGGAACCAGCAGCCCGGGGCGGCTGGGCTTTGAGCTCTCTCCCCAAGGCCAGCGGGTCTCAGACCGTGGCCACGAACACCAGCAGCGAAGGTTTCCAGCTCCAGTCAGCTTTGCAAGGGGCTGCTGGGCTGCGCTCACCTGCCAGCGCTGTTCCCAAACTGCTTTAGTCCCTCACCCGTATTCCAGGCGGGACATGGGGGATGTTCCTTGAGCCCCCGCAGCGGCACAGCTCTGCTCTGAGCATCCCCCACCACGCATGGTTCAGCACTGAAGTCCAGAGCCCCCCTTGGCTTTCAGCGCAGAATTGTTTGTTCTGCATCTCATACCCTATCCCTGTGGATACGTGAGGAAAAACACGCTATTAATTTTGCTAAATCTTTACCACAGGGCAAAGGTTCCTCTTCCTTCCTGCACCTTCTTTTGCGAGCCCTTCTCTCCCCGAATGCAAAGGTCCTGCTCAATGCCGGCCGTTGCTCGGGTGGTGGGAGGGTGGTTGGGAGCAGCTGTGGAGCTACTTGTCCCCCTCGGCAGGGCGACAGCTTTCCCTTCAGTGAAATTGGGGGCAGAGGAGCGTCGGCTGTCCCCCTGAACGCAGGTTGGCTTTCAGCAGAAGAATTAGCGTTCCGCATGGGACCACAAACATAAATTGTTACAGCGGGTCCCCAGTGAATCCTTTATGAAACCAAACATACTGTGCTTGAACCTGGTCATTTAAAGGCCCGATTAACACATTGGTAACTGCTTATGTCTTTCTCTTCACAGCTGCTGAATGATGTGGTAGAGATCCTGTTCAGGAGCATAATGGCAGCGAACAGCAGGGCTTAATGCACTGCAGCTTGCCCTTTGATCCCAGATCATTGCAGAAACGCTTTACCAGAGAATTAGCTTCCCTTTTCTCTTATATTTCTAACTTTGAAGAATATTTTCCCTGCAAATATTTTCCTCATGGAAACTTTAATAGTCTGTCTTTGCCTGGATGCCACATATAAATTGATTTGATTAATGGCTATTCACCCCACTTGCTCTGCCACTCTGTTCTCCAGCCTTACTCCTGACCCAGAGGGTTCAAACAGACGTTCACAGATTTCTGCATCCGATCTAAACACTTTCTTTAGAGGTGCGGTTGTTTGTAAAAAAGATAGCCAGTTTTGACTTACAGGCCTCTGAGGATGGAGAATGACACATCTCCTGCTAATCTGTTTTAATAGTTGTCTCTTTTTTTAGAAGTGCAGGCTGTCATATATATTTTTAAATTATTAGGTCTTTATTCTTTCTTTGTTGGATCAAATACCTCAGAAAACCAATTTTTATACCCAAAGACCCCGTGGGTCTCTTTGGTTTATGTGGAAGGGTGCTATAATGTCAATAAAATAAGAATCAAGAGTACTCTTGAGATTTAATAGCCACCGTAAGTACTAGTCTAACTTCACTGTCCTCAATAGCACTGCTGAGGAGAAGTGACTATAAAAGAAAGGTCAAGATGTTGTGGTTGGCTTGTTTAAAAGTAGAGAACTAAACAGAATATAGGCAGATGGATATGAGGTCATTCAAAACTCATACCAAGTATCACAGTGAAGTGAATTGGATGGAAGTTTCATGGCAATCATTGCGAGGGAGCTGATGCCTCTCTAAGTTGCATGGCAACACACTCCAGACAAAAATAAAACACCCATATGGCTTTGAAAATCTGACTTATTTCTAAGGTAAAATAGGTTTTTTGCTTTGTTTAAGGTTAAAATCTCCTGACTTAACTAAGTGAGTCCAATGACACTGGAAAAAGTTTCCAAGTTTTGAATTTTTCAAGGATTCCTATGTATGTTTCTGTGCACTCCCATTCCTGCTGCCTCTTCATCTGCTCCGCTCTGCTCTTGACCAGTTCCTTCTCAGCTTTGACCGACCTCAACAATTTCCTTTTTTAAGCTGTTCTTCCAAATCTTTGAGTTTTTTTAAAACATCTTTTTATATTCTGAATTGTTTTAATTGATGAAGAACAATTCCTCAAATCATTCCTGTGTGGTGGGGGTCTCGGGGCATTGGTCTTGCCTTGCAGACTCCACTGATGCCAACATGCTCCTCAGAACAAAGCCAGCTTTTTTACTGCAGCTCACACTGCATGAGGAGAACGGGAAAAATGTCCCCTCACACAAATGAGCTGATTTTGTTGCTACAAAGGACTCCAGTGCCTGAGACACTGCAGATTGCCAGCCATAAGAACTATGAATCATCTTTGCTTACTACTTGGAATTGTCTTTGGGCAAACAACTATAAAAATGGCAGTATTGTCCTTTTACAGTCTGCTCCTCAAGCAAGAAGACAGAGTGACTCGCAGTGAGGGGAGGGTGTGAGTCCAGGAGTCAGATCTCCATCCCACCGTAGTGAGGGACAAGGGTGAATGTGTGGGTGCCGTTTGTGCGGTGCCATCCCCGTGGCCTCAGCTGGCTGGGGGCAGTCACCTCAGCAGCCCCCAGAGGGACAGACCTGTCTGTGGGGGCTTGAGAGGTTCCCACCTATCACAAACAAGGGGCTTGGAGCAGTTCAAGTTCATGGACATGGCAGGTTTGCATCACCGTCCCCAGCTTCCAGCCTGGGAAGATCAGGTGAAGGCGCAGTGTTTGAGTGGTTCCGTGGGATGACTTTGTGTCTCCTTGGTACAGTGTCAAAGTGTCTTCCATTATCTGGGTTGTGAATAAAGAAAGACCTATTAAAATAGTTATAAGTAAGTACCTGCAGAATGTCCTGCTGCCTGTCATAGAATCACAGAATAGTTTGGGTTGGAAGGGATGTTAAAGATCATCTCGTCCTACCCCCCTGCTCTGGGCAGGGACACCTTCCACTAGCCCAGGTTGCCCAAAGCCCTGTCCAACCTGGCCTTGAACCCTTCCAGGGAGGGGGCAGCCACAGCTTCTCTGGGCAACCTGTGCCAGGGCCTCACCACCCTCACAGGGAAGAATTTCTTCTGTCTGTTATCCCTTGTGCATGTGCAGGGGGGATGCAGATGTTTCTGCTGGAGGGGACGTGGCTGAGGCCGGGCGCTGGTGGCCACTTCCAGCAGGTGCCATCGCCGTGCTGACGGTCCCCTCCAGCCCTGCCCGCTCTTGCTTGGGGATGGACCATAAATATTCAGTACCGGATACACTGACATGTAAAACAGCAGGTGCAGCATATCTGTGGTGAGGATATGTTTAATGGGTGAAGGATTCAATATTCTATCTACTGAGCAAACAACTGTGTATAAAAACTCCATCTGTAGCTTTTTATGAGATGTTGATTTTTTTTTTTTAATTTAAAACCACAATTTATTTTAAAAAGTACAGATACTCTTGTTGTGGAAGATGGGTTTGTACAATTAAATGGCAAAATGGATTAAAGCCATTGATGAAAATGTAAATAGTTCAGTAATTTTAGGTTTCATCCAAGTACATTCAGAACAAAACCACTTGTCCTGCGCAGTTCTTCGTGTTCCATTCCCCGTGGTAAAATTCTTGCTAGCAATTACGCTTTTTCTTTTGGCCTGTTCTTCGTTTCCATTCCCCCCTCTCTTTTCCCCTGGCTCCTCTAGCTCCTTATGCTTCATTTCAAGGGGGAATGGTGCCACGTCTCCATGTGAGCCAAGTACCTCATCAACTTCCCTCAGTAGAGTTTACTGGAAAGCAATGCCAAGTATTTCCATTTATTTCCCCATGATGCCTTTACAACACCCCCCCAGTGCTCATCTTCTCTTTCATTGGCTACCGTTTGCAGGAATCTTGACATTTATACAGTAAAATGCCAATATTCAGATCAATTTATGCTTTACAGATCTGATTCAATTACCAGTGAAATCAATGGGCATCTTGACTTCTACCAGAAACTTTCACACTGACCCGATCTTCCACTCCTTCGCATTTGTAATGGCTGAGATTTTATAAACAAACATATTTTGATCAAAAGCTACTTCATAAAGGCAATTTAACTGGCTAGCCCTTGGCTGCAGCGGGAGGCGTCTGCTCTGGTTTGTATGGTGATTACTAGGAATTTTGCATCCAGCCTTTCCCACCTCTGTGGCTGCTGGAGAAGGGTAGTGTGCTGTCTCTGGTGCAGAATCCCAGGATGAGCCTCATCCTGGCCTCCCATCAGAGAGATGCCACACGCAGCCAGCCTGCCGAGCGCGAGCCAGTATTTCAGTTCCCTGTTGAGACAATGACCGTGCATGTGGCAGCGCGGCCTGCCTGCCGCTCAAAGATCCAGCGCCACTGGGGAGCATCGGGAGACAAGGTGGTTGTGGGGTGGCATTGGGTTCTTGCTCGACTCCAGCGGGAACCTCCGCGTCTCCTGTGGCGGGACAATTCCTTGAGCCTGATCCAGTTCCTCTGAGACTAACAGGAGATCTGCTGTGAGGTGCAACGGGAGCTGGTGGGAGATGGGTCTTATCTGCTGGCCAGTCATTCAGTGACATCTGGTCGTTGGAGAGTGGAGTCCTGCAGAGCAGCTTTGTGGAGGTAGCACGGCCTCCTGCCCAGCCAGAGGATGGTGGCCTGGAAGAGAAGGACTGGGCTACCTGGAGTCGATTCCACATAAGATGGTCAGCCCTACCCAACATCTTCGGTTGGTCCTGCAGGATAGGCCTCCATCTCTCCTTATGTCCCCATTTCATTGATTTGTCAGATGAGTAAAGAAAAGGGTGAATCAGTCAATCAGTCATACTTATGAAGAGCCACTCCAAGCAGTGATACAGTTGATTAAACCTTGTTCTCAGAGTAAAGTTAACAGAAGCTAATTACAAAGCTTAAAGAGAAAATCTTCTCGTGTGCTCTCACGCCAGCGCTCTGACTTGATTGGAATGCACTGAACTGCTTAATCAGAGTGAGGATCGGGGACACGGTGCCACCTCCCAGGCTCTGCCTGTGAAGATGCTACCTGCTGGCACCCCAGGTGAGATGCTCTCGGAACAGATTTTTTCTGAAGAAGCCATTAATGGCTACAATGCAACAGCTGCTTCGCAGAAATGGTCAGGAGTTCATTTTATTATAAAGGTGCCGTGACTACTGCGTGCAAAGTGGGGTCTTCTGGAGGGTCTGACAGCCTGAAGCGAAGGCAGAGAAAGACATTTAGGTGGGGTTTGCAGAGCTCTCTGGAAATGTTAACTTGAGGTCAGTGGTCTAAAGGAGGACTTCAGCCTTCTGGAGGCGACTGTGCTGCTGAAGAGACTCTGGGAGGAGCTTCTGATTTATCTGGTGACACCAGAGAAGGCAGTGGGCTCCATGGGAGGAGCTCTGAGGACTAAGGGTTTCGCAGGAGAGCCAAGGCAGAAGATGACTGACTCCCTCTAAAACACGGGGCAGAAATTCACTGAGAGGATCTGTGAAATGACCGAGGGAAGATGGAAGATCTGACTCGAGTGAGGCGCAGAACGGGGAA
This sequence comes from Strix uralensis, assembly GCF_047716275.1. Classification (NCBI taxonomy): domain Eukaryota; kingdom Metazoa; phylum Chordata; class Aves; order Strigiformes; family Strigidae; genus Strix; species Strix uralensis. The sequence goes on along the minus strand of NC_133979.1, from coordinate 1,317,577 downwards.
TGACAGAGACATCCTTTGACTGTTCACATTTGGGAGGAACTTCAGACCTGACCCTGACCTGTCTTTGATAAAAGCTGTAGTATTTCCCCAAACCATCTGCTTCTTAAGATCAAACCCTGTATGCTTGAGCTCAGACAACAATAGCTGCCACTTTAAAGGTCAAATCATCACAGATTTTTCTATAGACTTTATACACAAATGACTTCAGTGCCATTGAAATGCAAAGATAAGTTTGAAAAGAGTTATTTTCAGAATAACTGGTCTTAGTAAAATATTTTCAGCTAGAAGTATCCTACATACTCAGCCTTTCTGCTGTGTAAATTTTATTTTTTATTTTTTATAATTTGCTGTGTAAACTTATTTTATCCCATATAGGTTTTTATGGGGTAAACCTGGGGTATAGTGGCTCGGTATACTAACGTGGGCAAAGAGCCCAATCATGATTTATGGATAAGCTTACCTATTATTTAGGTACTTTTTTGTAGGCTGACTTACACTCCTATTGTATTAGAGTCACTTTTCATCAATAATGGAAATATGTCCCTGTTATCCCCCACAAAAAGCTTTGTATTTTCTGGCATGTTTGAGGAAACGATCTGGCGTGTATCAATAAAGACAGCAATAATTGCCATGGGCTCGCTGTTGTTTATGCAGAAGAAATTTCTGTTATTCATTGTGGGCTGTCAGATGTAAGACATCACGCAAATGGAGTGGGTCTCAGAAATAATTCTTGTATGGCTAGAGCAGAGCTCCTAGAAATATTTATCTTACTAAGAAGAAAATACAGAAAATGTTACAGTAGCTGTTGTGGAAGCAATAAATATGTACCACAGCATTATCTACAATTGTTCATAAAGATCACTTGATTGCAGTAGCAAAGTGCGTGGGTAAAGTGAACTGGCTTGATATAACAGAAGTTTTACAGATATATACACCATAATTAACTATTATTATGTGTACTAATACATACTGATAATTAATCACTCTTTCAAATGAGATAACAAAGCCTTGATTTAAAAGTACATATATTTCTCTGTGTTTTCTCTGTGACCTCTGATATTTCAAAGAATGAAAATATTGACGTTCCGGTAATTGGCTGTTACTGCATTGCTAATCCATTAGCTACTCGATTATGGTCGAGACGGTGATGGGCTGAGTCATGGCTGAGAACAGGAAAATATATTCAAAGTGCAAAAATCAGATGGGTTGAACTTTGACTACGCATCATCATTTGCAGTTGCTACTGCTCGTGTTAACTTTGGGATACGTTATATTGCCTAGAAAGAAATTACAAAAATGAAAAGAAATGTTGTTTCCAGAAGATCCTAAGCATAAGTGAAAGGGTGGAAATTGATAAACAGTCACGTTTATGAACCGTTTGTCTGAAAAAAGACTGTGTAGTACGAGTTTTAGTAGTGTGCACATGGATGTGTGCATGTGTGAATGCATATAACGAGACCTGTGCTGCTACCTTCACAGCCAACTCTTCTTAGTTTTTTAACACTTGGCAAATTTATTATTCTCAGTCTTACCTCAAACACAGCAGTAGAAAAGCCATTTTCTTTGCATAAGCTGCTTGTAACAATCTGCTATATGTTGACTGTATTACAGGTGAGCTTCAGATACAAGTAAATTTCAGCTGTACAGGGAAAGTGTCTCAGTGATTAATTAAAAAAGTCCCAGGATTTGTTGAAATGAGTTAAAACGAATAATGAATCTATTTCTAAATAATGCATTGAAAGGTATCATAAACTGAGGACATTCTCGTGAGGAATGAGAAATACATGAAGAAAACCTGCATTTTTCATCATCTAAAGCATTATTCTGTTGTGTGGCTCTGAGTGTGTGGCTTAAATGTGAGACTTAAACTTTAGAAAAGCCATTTTTACTGTGAGGGTAATCGGAGCCGGAAGGGCTTGCCCAAACCAGCTATGGGGTCTCCATCGTTGGGTTTACTGGAGCCCGGTGGGAGGCTGTCCAGGGCAGCCTGGGCAGGGGGTGGACGAGGCCATCTCCAGAGCTCCCTGTGTCCCCAGCCCTCCCGTGATTCTGTTGGCTGCCGGGGGAGAGGCACAGTGGAACATCGGGGAGAACGGAGAGGGTGGTGCTCCTGCTCAGGCTGTTCTAAGTGAATCAGGTCATAATTATGATAAACAAACTTCCAGCATAGACATTCCCAGACAGTGATCAATTTCTGCACAAACAGATTACTCCAGCTTGGATCTTTGGGACTCAGATCCTATTTTAAATCCAACCTCTCCTTCCATGTGGATACTCATGAGTATCATTGCTGCTGAAGAGGGAAATTTTGGAAGTTTTCAGGCTAAGGAGACACCAGTGGCCAACCCAGATGACTGCTGGAGGATGAATTCTTCTGTCCTGTCATGCTGAGAGAGAACTCCTCATCTCACCAGATAAAACATCTCTGAAGAGCACGTAATCAGTCCTAAATCCATTTCCGAGACTAAATCTGCTGCTTTGGACTTCTGAAAAGATGTCGCAGAACGTTTATTAATTTTCTTTGCTATGTATTATATTTTTGCTGTTTCATTTTATCTGTATTTTTTCATTAAAATGAAAGTCATCTGCATATCCTTTATTCCAGGATTAGCTCTTTGTATTTTACTTTCCCAGCAGACTGATTGTCAGTTATGTTTCAACAGCTTCCACCAGTGATGGATTTCTACACAGCTGCCTGGGCATCTGTGGCAATGAAATATGAACAGGTTTCAACAAAATCCAAAGACTTCTGCTAGGGGTGGCAGTTATCTGTAAGAATAGTTTCCTGGAAAATGTTTGCATGTGCTTCAAATGTAGCCTGATAAGTTATTTAAGTTAAAGGTCATTTATCCCCAGGAAACTGTAGATATTATTCTTTGGATCTTAGTTAAAAAAAATATAAATCCTCCCTTTAAGAAATCTTTGTATTTCAAGCTTCATTCTCACCAAGTCAGAAGATACAAATCTGAAAATTGGAGACCTATGAGAAACAAAAAAGTCCCCCTCAAAGGCATGACACATAATGCCTTACAAAGTCCTGAGCTTGGGGAGAAAAGGAATGAATGAGAAGGGAAAAAAGGATTATTTTCAGTGTGTTTTGATTTTAGCTGCTTATGATTCAGTGCTCTGTATATTAACGGTAGATACCTGGAGGTGATAGACTCTGTGGATACTTCCAGAGATTAATATCCACATCAGACTAATATAGGTAAAGTGAAGCTATTTCTTTTTACCTAGGAGAGATAGAGATTGTGTATAAATCTTGTGGAAAAGCAGCACATAATCCTTTTCTAAAACACATGCTAAGGAGGGGAAAAAAAAAAAGTCTTGCAGTCTACGGTGGAGGGGGTGACAAGGGGTGTCTGGAGGCCGCGCAGGTCCTCTGCGCTCTCGCTCTCCCTGCAGGGACTCCCAGGTCTGATGGGTCCCAACACTGTGCTATAAAGACACCAAAGTCACTGCTCAGCAGCTTCAGATTTGTGTCGTCGTGCAGCCTCAGAGATATCTGGGAGAGTCGCACGGCGCAGAAATGCCAGTGGAATTTGAACGTGTGTATCGGCAGTTGTCCAGGACAAACAGCAAAAGCTGCCCCAGTGGAAGGTGTCCCCAGCCCGGGGCAGGGGGTGGAGTAGATGGTCTTTAAAGGTCCCTTCCAACCCAAAATGTTCCGTGATTCTGTGATTCTAGGGCTAACGCAGGATGAGAAAAGTGTCTTTCTGAAGAAAATCTACACTCCTGTGCTTTCTGGAATGCCCAGAAGGATCCTCAGAAGATAAGCCACAAACTAACTAAACTGTGAATTCATCCTCCAACACGCTTCATAATAACATTATCAGTAAACAGCTGCTTTTAATGTTTAATAAAAGGCATTTATAAATTGCTGTAACAACACTGTTTACTGTTTGCATTACCTCTCTCAGCCTGGTTCATTAGCTGTCATTAGAAGCAGTTTGCAGCATGCATTTTGCATCTAGAAATGAGCAATAATCTGCATTCAGGCCCATACCAACTTCAGCTGCTCCTTCCCACCTTCCCCTTCTTTCCGACCGAGCTCTCGGAATTATATAAAGTGAACACAGGAGGTGTGGACACTCAGAAAAGTATTGGTTTCGTTATGCCAGGAAATGTCTCATTCCTTTAAAGCTATAGTTCCTATAGCTTTTAGAAACTCCTACAAAAAATCAATAAAGAGCTTAAAAATACATGGCATTTAACAGTGAATTCCTGTCTTTATTTCACCTTTTAATAGGAGACTACTGGATTTTTCTAATAAGGTTATCATGTTCCGCTGCAGTGAATGCTTTAGAACAGCAGCTTGTAATTTTACTCATGTTGTGACCTTCTGCGCCAAGTGTGGAACATCTCAAACCCCTCCCCTTGTCTGGATGGAACCGGTCACATTCCCTTTTGCAGCCTGGAAAGGACAGTACGTACCTTACCCAAAGCTCGGAGTCAACAATAATTGATTTAAAGTGCTGCAGTGCAGTGCTCCTACTGTCCCATCCCTTTGTACCCAACCAATGACCAACAGTAACTTTTCAAATTTTTTGAGTTTGCAGATGTCTGAAATTTCTCTAGTCAAGGTGTGGAGCTTTCGAGGAACAATTTAAGTCTACCCACAATTTACAGGTTACTGAGAGTGAAATGCAAGAGGCAGAGCTGCAAGGACGGTGTCTGGCTAGGACAGACCCATGTTTAAAATTTAGGATCAGCCAATCCTTAAGCAATCAGATAAAAACATAACGCGTTAGAAATGCCTTTCTGGGCCAGCGTAACAGTCAAGTGTATTGTCGATCGCAGTGGCAACAGACAATGCTGTCCAAGAAGAGCATCTGAGCCTTACCAGTTCCTGCTGCCCATTTGCCTGGTACTCCTCCAGCACATCGAAGAGCTGTATTTGGGATGCTAGAAGTTAAATCCTTTCCTAATATCTTTAGTAGCCACTGACCTGCTGTTCATGAATTTGTCTAATCCTCTTCAGAGCCGACTGATCCTGCTTGCCTCCAGAGTCTCCCGTGGCACCAGGTTCCAGAGGTTCATGACCTTCTGTGTGAAGAAAAACGTTCTTTTATCTATTTTACAGCAACCTCCTCCCAGTCCCAGTGGCTGCTTCTGCGTCCTCATTGTGTGTGACTGAACAGCAGCTCCACGTTCAGTTGAGTCACTGCCTGCCCGTGTTTGTAAACCTCGGCTCAGTCCTCCTCCTGCCTTCTCCAGAGTAAGAGCCCAGCCTTGCAGCCCCCTCAGAAGGAGCTGTCCTGCTCTGACGGTGATTTCTGCTGCCCTTTGTGCTCCCCAAGGTCGGCCACAGCCTTGGAATGCAGAGACCAGTGCCACACACAGAGCGTGAGGCATATCGTGGCCTGGAATGGCAAAGGATGCATCTGCCTTGTTGGCCACAGCCGTTCTGGTGCCATTCAACATTTTATCATCTTTTTTGCCTGATCTTGGCAGGGAGCGATTTCAGAGCACTGCAGAGATGTCCCTGAGGGTTCGTTCCTGATCGTAACTGCTGGTTCTGAGCTCATCACTATCCGGTCACCACGTCCAGAGTTTTCTTCTTTAGATCCCTTATTTGCATTTATCTACACCAAAGCTCATTCCCCATCTTTTTGCCCCCTCAGTTTGGCAAGCGCTTCCTGGTGCTCCTCCTGAGCAGCACTGCATTTGATCACATCTCATGCTTTTTTTTTCCTCACCGGCATGAGGCATAGCTGAGTACCTCAAAGAACAGGAGTGCCTCACTCCAAATAGAAATACAATTCAGTGTGATGATTTACAACAGAGAAAAATGGAAAATATGTTTATAATATTTAACTTCACCACTCTGCAACTCACCTGGAGTTTTCTGAAATCGTTCTGCTGTGTTCTGTGTACGGCACGACAGAGCTGCCGCCGCCTCTGAGGCTGGATTCGGAGCAGGAAATTTGAAGATCACAGCCAGACGATCCAAAGTACAGAGGGATGGGGTTTAATGCAGCAAGCGTGCCGCAACGTGCTGAAGAGGCGTGCCTGCATTGTTCCTGCTGAAAGTGTGCTGATCTGTGTGATCTTTGGCAGCAGGAGCGTCACAGAATGATTTGGGTCACAACAAACAGAGAGCTGGCAACTTTGAATTAGTTTATGTTTTAACCTATGAAACATATTTCCAACTAGGCAAGATCTGTGGAAAAGACTTTGAATAAATGCAGTGTTTGTGTGTTGCCAAGGCTTCAAATCTGAGCATGAAAACGAAAAAACATTTCGGGCTAGGCGACTCCCAAAATATTCACAGCAAAGTGGTAAGGCACGCGTTTCTCAGACACGCTTTAACTGGCCAAGGACAAACATCTCAATTTAATAAGCTTTCCTACCCATTCTCAGGAAAGGTAAAACTGCCTCTCCCCCTCTGCCCGGCTGTGTGGGGGGACACGCAGCCTTTCCATCTCCTCTGTGCCTTTCTGTGTCGCTGGCAGTGCGTGCCAGGGTTACAGACCTTGGAGCACAAGGCTTGGCACTGAAAATAAAAATACCACTCTTGCTCTCTTTTTTTTTTTTTTTTTTTTTTTTTTAAGGAAAGCCTCCACTCCATCACGGTAGCAACAGCCAATCTAATCACGTTCAGGATTTATCACATTTAAACCAATATGATACCGCTTGCTCAGGCGGCAGGGTGAAAGATGTAACAAATATACTCAGAAATGCCTGATGAAGAGCCAGGAAAAGGCATTTCACAGGTTTGTCCCTCACTGCATAGCTGACCACCGCTACCCGCTGCCTCTTCCCTCGTTTTCGCCCCGATGGAAGGAGACTCGAGCTGAGGGTTTCGGCAGAGTGCAGGCATCGATGTCAGACCCAGTGAGTCCCGGTACCGCAGGAGGACCCTGAACTGATACAGCAAAAGCTGGTGTGAAAGGAGTTGAACAAATTGTGTAAAGGGAAAGCTCAGATTTACACCTCAGTCCCTCAGCGGGTGAGAGCCCAGAACACGGCTGTGCCCTCCAGCAGAGAGAGGACGCGCCGGTCCTGGGACCTAGCGCTGCCCGTTCTCGCCTGCACGGTAACGCTGACTCGGGGGAGTAACTGTCTACAGAATGGATTCTTTATAGGAAATCCCAACTCACCAGCACCTTTCCAGTGCTAGCTCCAAAGCTGGCATTTATTTACTCATTTTCATTTTTAAAAACATCCTTGGTCCTCCGTGTGAGCCGTGGCTGGTGCATAATGAGAGTCGACGCTTGCCTACACGCACACAGCACCACCGGGTTCTGACTTACTGCATTAAAGCAATCTGCTCGGGGACAACCTGAGTACGAAAGGCACCGTATAAATCCAAATTCTATTAGACACTTCATGCAATACATGTTCATTGTACGGTACTTCACCAGGGCTTTATCTTAAAAAGAGAATGGAACACAAGACTGAGAAAAATGGTTTGCTTACAATCAGCAAAGAATTATTATTCTAGTGCCGTGCTAATACATTGTCATACAAATGCCAAGGCAGCCTGATAAGAGTTCTTCTGTTTAAGCTGAAGGCTTCTGTTCTGTCTTGAGATATTTGGGCTACATTGTTATTCTTAAATCATTTCTATTTATAATATGGAGAGTGGGTCTAAATTGGAGACAATCTTACGCTATTTTTTTCCCTTCTGTTCAGTTCTAACTATTCAAGGCCATTTCCAAATATTTAATTAATTAATTTAGTCTGAATAGTTGGTACTTTTCAGCATCCAAATCCAATCTTTCAGTGGAGTTCAGTAAATCACCCCTGAAAGCTTTTTTTTTTTCCACTTGGATACTCTTTTTGCACAGCATCAATCATTCTACTCTTTGACAGGAAAAAATGTTTTCTAAAACTGGCTTTCTTTATTGTTCTCCATTACATAAATAAAATGATTTATGGAGTAAGAAAAGGAAAGAACGAAGAAGGAAGCATTGTCTGATCTTTTTAGAATTATTTGTTCTTTATCCTGAGATTTATGCATTTTTTTTCCTCTTGGACTTGTGTTTGCACCGAAGAAGAATCTCAGCTTTCCGCTGACCTCTGCTCCGTCTCCTTTGTACCATGCCCCGAACATTAGTGAAATGTCAGGCGACTCCTCAGTTTTGGGTGAGAGGCAGGAGATCGAAAGAGCCCTGACAAGCCTGACAGCGCCGTGTTTCTCAGAAACCTGCAATCCGGCTGCTTCGGCACAGCAGCGGGGGTGAACGGGATCGGAGCGGGGCGCTTCCCGGTGCTGCATGAGGCAGTGGGCTCGCCCTGGAAACACGGGTGCCCAAACACAGGAATGCACAGGAATCAAAGTTACTGGTTGCTATGGTGATGGGAGACAAATGATGCTTTTTGCAGATGCGTTGATGGTGCCGTGTCAGATAATCAGGTGCCACGAGGCTGCAGGGATTCTTCGTTAGGGTCTGCCTCTGGCTCTCTGCGGTTACAACTGAGTCAAAGATACTCAGAGACAGAAAATAACACCTGTAGCTAAGTCTGAGCTGTACGCCTGCGCCCACAGGAGGAGCGTGTGAGCGCAGCACAGCACCTCTGTGGCTGCTCTGACGGGCATGGATGTGGTTGATGGGCCACTACTGGGTTTACTGGTGTGCAGGCTGTCCCTGAGCTGCGTTAATGGTTGGACTGGATGATCTTCAAGGTCTTTTCCAACCGAGATGATTCTGTAGCTGTGCCGGTTGGTCTGGCTGCAGGTGGCTGTCATCCTCTCGTGCAATTCCTCCCATCTCTTCTGTTGTCCTCGGGTGCCCAGGGCCAGGGCTGTGCCTGAACCAGGCCCAGATACGGCATCGCTGCAGTTCCTCACGTTCCCTGAGTGTAACAGCAGCAGCTATCGATGCTGCATTTCCATTATGCTTTTTTATTGAAGAATTGTAGAACAGCAGGCACCACCAAAGCATTCATATCTTGCAGTAGAAACAGAATACAGAGAAACATGACTGGTGGTATCATCCTGGAGCTCTGGTTCAGAGAAAAGGTCTGGATAAGAAAAATCTTAGAAGTAACTTAACTGGCTTTGGTATACCACTTTTCTGGGGCAGACAATGCTAGGGAAGGATCATTTATCATAGGTACATTCTTGTAATATTCAGAGAAACAATTTTTCATCTCCGTGTTATCTATTGCTGCTCCTTTTATGTTCTTATTGCTTACGATGAGTTTCTGTTCGAGCAAAAAAAAAAAATTAAGTATATTTCAGAGTGATTGGAGTCCTGCACACATTTTTCCTGTGATATATTCAATATTTTATGATTCCTTTCTTCTTAAGTATTTCTAAATATCAGTACCTTGTAGGCTAAGAAATTGGATTTGCTCTTATTGAACATAAATATATGCACATTATGAAAGGAGATGGAATCATATAGGTGTGGGGAAAGCTTAAAGGTTGTGTTATTACATCTCTAAAGGAAAACAGGAGTCTGCTGGAAATAAGAGCTGCATCCTTTGACCTTTATGTCATCACAGTTTTGAAACAGAATCCAGGATTAGAAGCCAGAGGTAAGTTTTTGTTCATTTTGTCAATTAGCCTGACGTTATATGCATTTTCCTGGCAGCAGCAGTTTAAACATTTCCCCCTCTGAGCAAAGCAGTGGTGGCTAAAGGCTGGGCCCAGGGTCCCAGTCTGCTTGCCAGATGGGGAGGGGGGGCCCTTCCGGGGCACAGGTGAGTGGTTTTCTCTGCCCAGCCTCTGCCTGTGCTCACGTGGGGTTTATCTGTGCAGGCTGCAAGTGTCCGCGTCTCTGGCTGAGTGTTCGAACCTCCGTAGCAAAGGAGGTTCCTTGCCTCAGGTTAGACGTGACAGATATCCTGGGATTTACAGAGGTTTTGAAGCACGTCCCCAGTACTTATCTCACTATGCTGGGAAGGGGGAGAAGACTAAAAGCATCATACTGTATCCTTGGCCTTTGCGTACACGGTCATAGCAGGCTTATAGCCCACCACCAGGTTAAAAACGTGTAAGAGTTGTTAAGGAAAATAAGACGTTCAGCCACAGAAAACTTTGCAATCAGTGATGGAAATTACTGAGGTTTCCTCTGGAGTATATAGATGATTACCGAAACTCAAGCTTTAGAATATCAAGAAATAAAGCCTGTTGCTCTCTATATCTATACATACGCTGTGATAGAGATTTTTATGAGGATTTTCAGGCAGCTTGTGCCAGGATGTGTCCCACTGTACACAGCACGGCAGCGCAGGGATGCCTGAGCTCCAGGTGACTGTCTGCCAGCCAGCAAGAACATTAGCAGGGAAATGTAACCTCTGTGGAGCTTTGGCCTCCACAGTCGCATTGTTTCCAGTACCTGAATTCGCTTGTTCAAGGAGCAGACTGAGTATCCTGCCCCACGCTGCAGAAGGAGGCCCAGCAATGGGATAACATTGTCACTTCTCTGTGGAGCAAAGCAGGACAACCGGGGTGGTGTACAGTCACATCTGGGGGCTGCTCTGCGTTTCACCAAGCAGACAGATTATAGCTGAGCTCTCACTGTGTCTTCTGGGATGATGTCTCACAGCACTTCTTATTTACATTAGTGGAAATAAAATACTGGAAGTTAGTTTTATAGACCATCATAATCACTGATGCAAACACTAAGTCCATTCACTCAAATAAAAATTCTGGAGTTTATTCAATCAAGATGATCCACAGAGCTGATTTCTGCCCCTGGGTCAGGACGGCTGTGCAGAGCTTTGGGAACCACCTTCCTGCGGTGCAGGACTAGGGGTTGGGAGGTGAGCGGGGAGCTGAGCTGGGAGTGGAGGGTGCGAAGGGCTCCCTCACCAGTGGGGAGTTGGGATGTGGAGCAACAAGAGCTCTGGGCCCCGGCCACGCTCTCTGAGCTCTCCCATGCTCGGAGACTAAATAAAGTCTGACCCAAGACACAGCGAGTGGGAGCGGAAAACCCAGAAGCCAACTTGGAGTTTCTTCCAGGAGAAGGCACCTTCCCAGGCAAGCCCAAGGAGCCAGGCTGGACAGCGAGTAAACATTTCCCATGTTATAGCTGCTATCCGGAGATGATGCTACAGCGTTAAGAAGCTTTTTAGCCTCTTTGCAGGTGGAACAACGGTGTAGTGAGAGCTGCTGCTGCCCACCCCGCACTGCTGGAAATAGTCTCTTTCAGGTCCTCGGGCAGACTCACATTTCCTGGCTGCCCTGGGCAGATGTGGAGCCAATCTCATGGCTGAGGCCCGGGACCCTACAAATCTGTCTTCTTGTGCACTTACTGAATCCTTAACAAAAATAATGCAGCATACAACGGAAAGTCAGTAAAGGAGAAGGGAACTCTGTACTTGCTCGGTTGTGGCTTTTTCGAGCAATGCTGTTTAACACGAAATCGTGTTCAAGGACCAGTCCATCGAAAGGAAAAAGTGAATATTCGGTAGCCAGTATGAGAAAGAGGATAACATTCTCTGATGGACAGCCCAATGCTGTATGCTCATAACATTCTGTTAGGAAATGTACTGTGCTCATGTATGAGTTTGAAAAAAAAGAATTCCATTTCTAGCCGTTGTCAAGATAGGGAGAGAGAAAAAATCCTTTTCTGGAACAAATGAACAAAAGAAAACAAAATTCAAGGTCACAGCTAAATATAACACATAAAAAAAAAAAAAGCAAGTCCAATAGGCATCAAGTAGCTGTTCAGATACAGTAATCTAATGAAACCAGTTGTCCCTGACCTATTCTGGTAACATTCTGAAAATGCAAACATGCACGCACTTGCAAAAACCCCACCCAGACCAGAGGGCCCTCGGGGCAACACAACCACAAAAACAAGGCTAAAGTCCGCGGTCAAGGTTATTGCCCTATATAGCAGCAACACTTAAAGCAAAGACCCCACGATGCATGTTGCCCTCTAAGGTGCGGAGTGTTCACAGGCAGCTCTACCTCAAAGCCAAGTTCAGGATCCCTTCAGCTCAAGCCACATAGCTGCTCTCAAAGGCACCAAGCCGCGGCGTGTGCCCATCCTCTGGAACACCAACGCGGGGGGTCGGGCGCTGGTGGTTAGCTCACTCACCTGCTGGCAGCGGCGAAGGGACAGGAAGCACAAATGTCACCAACCAAGCGCCATGACGAGGCCCCACGCCCCAGTTTTGGTGCTGTCCCTGCAGGTGCTGCAGCCCCCATGCCCAGCGCAGGCAGGTGGCTTGGGAAGGAGCGGGGTGACGCTCTCTGGGCCACCAGCAGCTTTCTGGCCAACTTGCTGCAAACTTCAGATGATGTTGATGTTTCTAGAGCATTTTCTAGTCTGCTCATTCTAAAGTTGTAAATAGAACAACGGTGGGGTAAATCACTCATTTGAGAGTGTTGTGGTCAAAAGAAGGAACCTGGAGGTAAGGGAGCAAGTTACTCCAACTTTGTCTAAACAATGCATGTTTGGTTGACTCTTAAAAGACTGATGGGAGGGGAACATCCTACCCCAGGAGGCACCACAAGATGGGTGATTGTCCGAGAAGAAAATCAGCAGTAACTGAGGAAAAGATAAAGGCAGCAGCAGGGAGAGGCTGCACCCACCAACTCAATTTAAGACCAAGAAGACGTGCACAGCCCCCCACCACCACCTTTGAGTTTGTGCAGAAGAATTAAAAGACATTGTAACTTTAAATTGAGACGAGGCATGTTGTTGACCAGTGAAGGACAAAATGATAAGAAACCAACCACTGGTCATTATGGTAAATGTGTATTCATGTAATCTGAGGTGTATAAACACATTGAAGTTCTTCTGTGTTACCACCTAGCACCCATCTCTGTGCAGACACAGAATAAATAAATACCTCAGCTCTAGTGGCCTGTTGCACACCAGGTAAATGACCCCACTTGAGGGACAGCAATGTGGGAGAGGGAAGGGCCGGCAATATCAGGGACTTTCATTGTAGAGAAAAGCCAAAAATCTTGGGACTCTGCCAGAGCAAGCAATGTCTGAGCAGAGATGAATGGAGCCATGCAAATCCTCAGCACATTTCCTTGGTGAGAGCAGCACCTCTGCGACAGAGGGACTGCCAGAGCAGGCTCAGTGAGGCAATAGCTTCCAGGGGATCCTAGGCCACGCTCAAGATCTTCAGTCTCAGCGCGTGAATGTGCCAGGAGAGGGACAAAATGATGCAGCAAGGTGAGATCTACCTGATGCAGCAGGCACTGTCTGTGGAAATGTCCTGATCTTTCCCCCTCTCCCTTACACTTGAATTCAGCAAATTGTTCAGAGAACTCAGCAACAGATAAAAAAACCCACTTTGGATTGCTCCTCCAAAGAAAACTCTTCCTAGTTTTGGACTGAGAAAAACGTCAGCCTTTCTCAACAGTCTGCTGAAAGCGGTAGACCCAGGCAAGCCAGGCAATTCCTCTTGCCCCTCATGAAGCAGAGGACGTGGTTTGAAAGCGAGGTGATGGCTTTCATTCCACCTTTAACCCTTTGGCATATGGCGTCTTGAGAAAAAAAAAAAAAATCACTAATGGAAATTCTTAGGCTGGTGGCTGAAATAAAATGAGATGCGCAATATCAAAAACATTGGGAATTTTATTAATGCTGAGTATAGAAAATAATAAGGGGGAGAAGGTGCCCGTTAGCAACTGGGCACTTTAGATAAATGTCACATAGTGAGTATGTACATTAATTTGCTGCACAGATTGTTCTGACATGTCACATTCTGGACAAAACGTAAGAGCTGTGCCTTCGGTGGCATTTCAGAGCTCGAGACGCACAGACTGAGCCTGGGAATCCTTGTAGAGTGTTTTGTCTCTTGTGAGATTTTTGACTTGAAACTGCATTTGTTTATCTTTAAGCACTACACTGTGCAGGTTCCCATAATTTGCATTTCAAACTTGGCAGAGGGAGAAGAATAAAAATACATAAGGCAAATTTTACCATTATCTCTGTATTTCTGTGGTTTTATCAGTTTCACTCAGAATCCAGCATGTCTCTGCAAGGCTGTTTTTAAAAGATAAAAATAGGAATTTCAGACTGCTAAAGCAAAATATATTGATAAAAAGAGGAAGAAAGAATAATTGGAGGAAAAACATATACCTGTGCTTTAAAACAATCCTCCAAAATTATGAACCGGGCGTAAAATGCGTATTTGTAATTGTGGGAGACGTTTCCTGACAGGAGTCAGTCACGGTCTCGCAGCCTGAGCCTGCTTCTTGCTGCTCTCATCTTGGGTCACAAGTAAACATCGCTCTGATCCCACAAAACACCTGTGAGATGGTTTTTAATCAATGGCAGTGGGGTTACAAATGAGCTCTGAATCCAGCTTTTGTCTCCTAAAATTCTTTCTAGTGACAGTGAACTATCTTTTTGACTCCACTGCCATCCTTTAATCGTGTAAATGCGCGTTTAGATTTACTTGATAGTAAAGCAAAGTTTACTCTCTGCATTTGCAGAAGGATTCTAGAGTTTGTAGGTTCCTTAATGATGGCAGCCCGACCCGAAACCCTCTGATGAAGCCTGCAAATCAGCTATGAAGACAAACATCTGCCACATTCCTCCACCTGTGACATTTCACTCCCTGTAAAAATCTCACAATAGGTATCACTAACCATTATTGAAGTGTTTCCATTGGTTTCTGCCAAAGAAAAATGCTGATCATGCAAATACAGACCAGTATTTTGGTAGCACTAAACTGGATTGAGCAAATGGAACTGCTTAAAATTATCAAGGACAAAAAGGGGCAGTTTTAACCAGGATTAGTTCTCCAGGTTAATTCCCCAGATAGCCAGAGCAAAGGTTAAGTCACCACAAATAAGAAACAGAGCAGGAACAAATACCCGGCGCTGGAAGGAAGGACGTTTCTTTCAGTGGCAGCACTGGTTTAAGGTGGTTATGGAGCAGCAGCTGGTGTAACCCACGTGCAACCAGCGTGGAAACTACAGCAACAAATCACACTTGTGCGTTTGAGGGCTTGCAGGCACACCTAGGTGTGCAGCCACCACGCTCATTCTCACATTGCTCGGGAGCCTGCATCCAGCGCCCCATTTCCCTTACTCCACTGCAAAGTTTGACTAACAGACATTCCTTTTATAAGTTTAGGTAGCTCTTATAACGCAGCACACAACCCCTTCTGCTTTCCACACATTCCCCTTACCTTCAGTTCTATACAAACGAAATAACTGCATTTCTATTTTGGCTGATTCTTAGACAATTTATAGCATATAAAACTTAATAATCCACAGTGGGAGAGAGAAGGAACAAAATTTCAGTTATATTTCTCCTTGAAGCTCTCAAAGCTTTTTCTAAACAATACACTTTTATTTGGATAATAGAACTTTAACCTTTTTAGATGAAATCTGCTCTCTCCACATTGCTGCTGCAGTGGCTGTATTCCATACTGGAAGGTCCCGGTTAAAGCTGAAGGGCTGCACAGACCGCAGCAAGCACGACACAGGGACACCGAAGGACAGGAAATACGGGGACAGCACGAGGGTCTGATCAAAGTGAGACCTTCTCAACAGGGTGAATCCTCTGCTTAATCCAAAGCTTGCAGTGGGGGGCCTTCACTTACCTGTTCCAGCTTCTTTCAGCAGGTGAAGAAAATCAAATTAATATGCTCCCATGGGTGTCCCTTTGTCTCACCATGGCCCTAAGCGTTCCTCTCTGAGTGTTCCTTAAACAGAATGCAATTATTTGAGAAGATGCCTAAAACCTCTGAGAGAGATAAACAGGCAGGCTGGTATCAAAAGGGGCTCTTAGTAGCTGTTTACCTTTTATTTTTTTCCTCCAGCTGAGGACAATTAGACAAATTAGAAGGTCCAGGCAGTTGCAAATGATACCAGTAAACAGGAAAAACCTGAGAATAGTGATTGTTTCTGACATGGGGAGCTCTGAAGGTCAAAAGGAGGAGAACTTAAGACAGCAACAGTCAGGCTTTTAGAGTAAGTGACACTGGTAAGTGTCTGATTATTCTACTGACAAATGTTGGTGAATATTTTGAGCTATTTGCTTTCAGTTCCTGAAGAGCTTTGCTTTCTGAGCAGTTCAGATCAGCTGGTTGTTTGCAAGAATTGCGTTTATTACTCTATGGAGCTTTATCAGGGTGGTTAAAGCAAATCCTGTTCATGAAGCATGTAATGACAGTGGCCCTGAGAGTGAAAACAAAAGCAATATGATTTACTAAGAAAAACTGTGATTAGAAAAGCCCCTGTGTAGCCTTACTGTTTAAAGAGGAATAGAAGCCATCGTCAAATGCAAACGGAGCTCTTTGTTTTCTGTCACTACAAATAGTAACTGCTCCCATAAAAGAGTGCCAAAACTGCACACATTTGTGTAAAATGAGTGGTGCTGGTTATACATCTGCTTGATATATCTCCACTGAATGTGTGTTCAGACATTAAAAAAAGAGATAACTGCATGAGCCCAGCCCAAAGCAACATTCTGCTTGGTGCTTCGCTTGCCCAAGGGAACGTGGGTGAGAGGTGGCCATGGAATCTAGCGAGGAACAACAGAGGAGTCAGTGGAGCATTAGAAGAACATTCAAAGTACCTGGAGATGGGGAAAACCTACCTCTATTTCCTCAGCACTCTTCATCACGCTGCGCAAAAACTTGGATGTGGTGCCAGTAGGAGTAGTAAAGTAATAGTAGATGCCTGGCGGCGAGTTCCTGGCCTGCCTGGTGACTGCAGGGCGCTGGCTGTGTGTAGGGGTGCAGCCCCGATAACCACCTGCAGCACAGTCCTACCTACCCGAGAAGCAAACTTGATTTTCGCACCCACAGCTCCCTTGTAACTGAAGCCCCACAGCTGCTGCCGCAAGCACACAGTTCGCTGTGGATACTCAGAATATTCTGAAGCAGCACAGTACCCCCTACTAGAAATGGTTGTCCTGTTAGTCTGAGCTTGACAACTGGGAAAGTCTTCCAAATTTAAATGCTGCACATTTGAGCTCCTAAACGGATTTGAGTTTGAGGCAGATACTGCAGAACTACTGCAGAACCGGAAAAGAACAGCTGCAGCCACATCTTTTCATGTTGCTGAGTTCACCTCTCGGTGTGAGCACAAAAGCTGCTTCCAGAAATTCTAAATTTAGTGTTCACTGAACAGATTCCTAAACCATTGGAGAATATTTTTAAATGTGATGGTTTCCTGGCACACTGGATGCCGGCATACTATATATTATCTTCTAGAAGATGTTTGGTCTTAGCCTAGCAAGGCAGGACTGAAGGGAATAAATGCAAGGCAACTATCCCCTTGACTGTCTGCATGTCAGTAGGTACAGCTGTATCTTTAGAGTAGGCTGCCTGAAGTTAATGCAAAGACATTCCCAGACCAGTGATAGCCAATTAAACCGGAGGTGTTTGGTTAGAGGAGACATAAGCCCAGCTCAGTGCAGCAGGGGGAACTGTTCACCTGCGCATTACAGATCCTGGGAAAGTCATTAGCACATGGAGCAGAATGTTTTGCAGGTTTCTTCCAGGATACTGATAATCCAAAATCTGCCTGCACGTCAGTGTCATAATCCAGCCCTAAATTAGGGGAAACCAGCCTGGATCCTGTATAAATGACAAGAGGTGGGGAGAGGTAGGGGTCCTGGTCCAGTTATGCCTGTGCCCAGAAATTATATAAATATGTATTTTGAGAGTTTTTCCTCTCCCATTTAGGAAAATGTCTGTACCTGCAGTGGAGATAAATCAGCTGGCCAGCAAGCAGTCTGAGAAGTTTTTTATTTTTTTTTCTTATGTAGTAGCAGTTTTGTCCCTCCTGATTTATGCCTGTCTTATGTAGAACAGTCATGCGAGGGAGAGCTGTGGATTTTGCTTTCCATGTAAAGCTGCAAAAGTGGTGGAATGGGGCTCAGGCAGCGAGGGTGTGGCACTTGGCTGGTGTTAAGCTGAACTCAGCTGCAGTAGAAATCAAAGCAGTTGGTACTGACTGAACTGAGGCCCTGGATTAAGCTGGAATCTTGCTCGTGTCATGGTGGGACTACTGAAGGGTCATAAACCCACTGGTCTGAACTTGCAAGGGGCAGCTTCACTCACATGATAAACAGCAGAAGGGAATCTTCCCCAAATTATTAACAAATGAGTAGAGACTTAATGCTTTGAAAAGTGAAACTGTGAAGGCTGCTGTTAGGAAATTACTGCATTAGAGTAATAGCAGAATTGTTCCAATTCTCTTTGTTGCTCCTGTGGATTAACTGATTTTATATTATTTCCCACTGATACATACTGTATTATTTATTGCTGTAATCAGTAAGATTCCAGTGCCATAAATAACTTTGCTTGCACAATGTGTGACTTTGTTTTATGGATCCACATTAATGTATTAAATTAGATTTCACTGGAGATAGCTTTTGCCACAGTGTGTCCAGAGAAGACGTTTATAAAGAGACAGCTGCTTGGATGACCTTGTGTTTGAACTTTGTATTTTTGCAAACAAGTTTTTATAAAAAGCAAAAAAGAGCATAAAGTAGGTTTATGGAGGATCTGAGACAATCAAAGCCAATATGAGGATGCATTTCTTTCTTCCAAATGTTCCTTCCTTTAAGACACGTGGTGAACACCTGCAGTTTTTCTAGTCCTACCGCCTTCAGCTGAGCAGTTGTTATGAATGATTACTAATGCGGGACAGGCAAGTGATTAAAAATTGCTTTTGTCAAGAAGCAGTGCAGGTCAGCGCTAGGTGGAGAGCTGCCCTTCTGGGGCCATCAGGCTGCTCGGAGGCTGCTGAGTCTGACTTATCTTGATTTCTCCCAAAGGTGCCCAACAGGTTCCTCAACCCAGCAAGTGAAAAAGATTTCTCAAAGGCTGTCAACAATGAGTAATAGTCAGATTACTTGGTAATAGTCTTGCTTTAATTTTAAAAACAATGGTAATGAATTAAAATCTGTTATAAAACTACCCCATTCCATGAATCACTATAATCACGCTGGTGTGACTTGCTGTTTCTCGCAGCCGTGTTGGATCTGTTGCCCTCCGAGGTTCTCTGTAGGCTGTGAAGCAGAGGTGAGATAGAAGCAGGGATCACAGCAAATGCCAAAAACTCTCATAGGACTTGAAGGGTGCCGGTGTAAAATCCCAACCTACAAACCTACAGAGAGCTGAGGAGAAGAGGATCTTACAGAGTCACAGAATCATCATCAAGGTTGGAAAAGCCCTTGAAGATCCTCCAGTCCAACCATGAACCTCACACTGACCGTTCCCAACTCCACCAGATCCCTCAGCGCTGGGTCAACCCGACTCTTCAACCCCTCCAGGGATGGGGACTCCCCCCCTGCCCTGGGCAGCCCATTCCAACGCCCAACAACCCCTTCTGCAAAGAAATACTTCCTAAGAGCCAGTCTAACCCTGCCCTGGGACCACTTGAGACCATTCCCTCTTGTCCCATCACTTGTTTTCCTCCCCACCTCAGCCTGCTGAGGGAGCCGCCCCTGCACTGCCGCCCAGGCAGCATCGCCTACTCTGATTGGGTGGCCACAGCACCCCATGTGCATTCAGATTGGGTGGCCATGGTGTCTGTTTGGGTTGGGTGGCCAGGTGGGGCCTGGGATTGGTCAACGGTGGCCACTCCCTGGCAGCTGAGCAGGATGGAGCACTGGCTGGCTGAGGGGAGCGGGGCCGCCATGTTGCGGTGGGAGGCTCCAAGCTCTGCTGCAGCTCACTGGAAGCGGTCAGGGTGTTTGAGTATTCACTTGTTGCGTGAAGACAGGCACGTCTCCCACCTCCAATGACATAAACCAGTCTTCATTAGGAAATAAGGTGGCAAAAAGTGCGTAACCATAGTTAAAATTCAACGCAAAGGTACCTGGGGAAGTTCAATGGCGACCAGTACCTCCTGCCTCTGCCAGCATAAACCCCAGGAGCTGCAAAAGGAGCCCTGGGGAAGCTCGGGGCAGGGCTGTGCCACGCAGCGTAGGGTTGTGCAGCGATACCTAAGCCAGCTGTAAATGAGATGCAGATCTTAGCGTGGTGAGCTAACACTCACCTCCTCTGGGTGTATTTACCCGCTTTGTGGGATGTGGGGCCTGACACATCGCTTCACCCAAATACCTGGCTGACATCTGGCAGTGCCGATACGAAGCGCAAAATGTCAACTTGTACAAAAGCTAATCCAATTGTAAAATTATATTCCCAGGTAGCTCGATGGTTTGCTTTTCTGCTTAGTCAGTGCTAACCCATAAGGGGAGGAATCTCTGTGTGTGGTCGCTACTGCTATTCAGATAATCCTGGGTGTGCAGGCACCCACCAGGTG
This sequence comes from Strix uralensis, assembly GCF_047716275.1. Taxonomy (NCBI): domain Eukaryota; kingdom Metazoa; phylum Chordata; class Aves; order Strigiformes; family Strigidae; genus Strix; species Strix uralensis. Next base: position 1,297,416 of record NC_133979.1, on the reverse strand, counting down.
CTGCTGGGTGTTGTGATGTCCGGGTTGGCTCAGACAGACTGGCCAGGTCGCACAGACCCCCACGGGGTCTTGCTCGTGCCGCGGAGGAGCTGCCGGGGCCTCCTTTCACCTCCCAGGCAGGTGTCAACTCAAATGCCGAGTGGTGATAATCTAAATCATAGCAAGGGCCATCCTTGTATCGTCTAATTTGACAGATGCTTCATTTTAGTGCCACGGGTAAGTGACATTTGGAGATATGCTTGCCTTCTTTTTCTCCCAACCAAGGAAAAGTTGAACTTGCAAGCCTTGTGCTACTGCTGGGGATAAGTGAGTGGCACTGAAAAGCCAAAGGGCCAGTGAAAGGCGAGGAGCATGCCCAGTATACTGTAAGGGCTGTCTCACTAACGCTGCCTACAGGGATGGGACTCACCGCTTTGCTCCAAAGTTTTATTTCTGTCGTGTTCTGGGGGATGACATAAATGTACAAAAAATTCATGTTCTTTGCAAAATGGACCCAGAAGACTATTTGCAGTAAATAAGGACTATTCACCCTTCTCGTCTTTGTCCTATAAACCTGCTCTGGAGTGCTCACATTTTTAAAAGACAGTTCTCTAACACTTCCTTAGCAGAGAGGGGGAAAAGGCACATTTCTGTTCAGTTGTGAAGTGGTACAATACTGCAGATTCGCCCTCTGGAACTTTCCCAGTGTGTATCAGTCCTTAAAACTATAGAGCACTAGAGAAAGAAATATGCTTTCAAGAGGTGATCTCCGACGTTAGGGGGTAGACAGGAATCATCAGTAACTTCCACCCTGCAGCATGTAAGAAGGTATAATGATCCACAGACACCGCAAAGCAACATTTTATGCCTATTGTGTTAATAGCAGGGTTTCTGGGCTACACCAGCATTACAAACAGTTACTGTCATTATGATGTCTTAAGAAACGAGTCAGCTAATAAAGACAAAGTTTGTTTTGCATTGTTTGCATTCCTTTTTTTAAAACATAGAAAATAATGTCCGTTCAGCTCAGGTATCTTAGAAAAATAAGCCTTTCTCCCAACAAAGGAAAGATGGGGGGAAGCATAAGACATCAGCAGATATTTCTTTTTTGGAAAAAAGAACAAGAAAACAGTGTAGCAGCAAGATTTGTGCTTATTAAAAGATAGCACTAGGGCTCTAGGCAACATTTATCAGACACAGTCACAAAAGTCTAGTGTGGGATTTACCACTGCCTATCACTGGGAAAAAATAACAACTAATGAAGCCTGCATTTGTTCAAGCAAGTCAAATATCCCATTAAAAATCCTAGTTGGCGTTTCCAGGTAGGAAAAGGAAGAAAACACGTTTCCAGAGGGGTTATTTGTTAGAAACAAGGCTAACAGAAGCTTTTCCCCAGTGGCCTGACCAGCAAGCTCCCGATGCTGACCACCTCATTGTCGAGGTGTTGGACCGTGGAGGACTGGCCTTAGCCACCCAGGATGGTCATAGGTTAGTGTGGGTCATTGCACCACTTCCCATCCAGATAATATTTTCTTACCTCTAATAGGAAAAGAAGAAGAAATGCTTCCCTCCCCAAAACCTCAGCTCCACAGAGGTGCTCCAGTCGGGCCTCCTGGTAGGAGACTGTCCTGGCTCTCAGCAGGCAGTGGCACGGCTGTGGCTCAGCGTCGTTGGAGTGTGGCTCCTACGGCCAGGACAGGAATTAACAAGCGGAGGCAGGGTTGGGTTGTTTTTCTGGGGGGCACAGGGGTGGGAGTTTGTTTTAGCCCAAATGGGACATGGGTGGTGTTTTAGGGGAGTGTCCTCCCCACGTCTGGTCACGTGGAGGGGGAGATATTTCTTTTTGCCTGGGCTATGTGACGTGTAGCGAGGGAATGGTGCTCAGCTTATGGCTCCGGCTTTCGGAGTCTGCTTGCTGGATAAAACTTGTCAGCAGGCTTTATCATCTGTATCTGGCAGAGTGTCCAGGGAGGAAAAGAGAAAACAGGGGTTTGGGAACGTGTAATATGCCTGTGGCATGACACGGAAGCGTCCGCACGGGGGCAGATGGATGACTCATACTGGGGGAGATTGGCAGGTCTGTATCCGTCCCTCGGTCTCTCTTGTCAGATGGTCCATGAATGCCAGGAGGCAGATTTCTGCCCACCCCCACACGCTCTCTCTGCCTACACGGCGCCGTTTAGGTTATCGGCAGCTCAATCAGGGGCAGCAGCGTTTCTGACCGCAGGGCACATACCCAGACCGAAATTCCCGGTGTGTGGAAGTAGCGGGAAGAGCTGCTGACGCCAGGCCAGATGCTCATTTGAATCACTACCTGCGAGAAGCAAACAATGCCTAAAAGTATCTTACAGCAAAATTCTCTATTGTATTTTGGTGGTGTATTATCAACATTTAACTCACTGTAGACCAAAGTATTTAAACTGCCGTATTTTAGTTACCACCACTAAAATCCTCGGAACATCAAAACCCACACTGCCTCATTTTTAATCCATTTGCAAATATCTTTGGCAAGAGAAATTGAACAATAAATTTTACTTTTAGTAAGGATAATTATTAGAGACAATCCTCCAGTAAAAGATGGCGATTAAAGTGTTCATGTACATTTTCCACTCCTACAAAATGTAATGTACAAGTTGTCTTTTTCTCACAACGTGCAAGCATAGAGGTAAAAGAATGTATAAGGGACGCGAATAGCTAAATGTGTGTGGGATACAAAAACAACAAAAAAAAAGATTGTGAGCTAGTCTTTAATCTGATGGTAATCTCTATTTTTAAGGCAGCATTCTTCGCTTTCCATGTATTAATTAAAGAACCATTCTTACAAAGTAGGAACTATTAATATTCTTCTTTTTTGTGCTGCTTTTTATTGGCTTTTCAGCTAAGGCACAGAAACACCAGCTGAACCAATTAGCTATCCAAAGTTTAAGGTTTATTACACATGCTAAGAAATGAAATTCTTGAATGTACGGTAATGAGGTACCTTAAAATGCAAGAGAGTGGGCAGATGCAATCAATCAAAATAAATCCATCGGTGATACTCTCTTTAACATTTTATTGGTAACTATAAAGTGGAAGTAGACCAGCAGTGATCAGAATAGAAACCCTCTGATTAAAATTCAATTTGTTTTCCCTTTTCATAGTTGAGAAGACTCCGTTCAGTAGGTAAGGGTGAATGCACTCTGGGAAGAACAAACAGATTTAAATGAAGACATCATCCGATTCAGATCTGGAAAAATAGACCTTTTGTTTCTCCCTGAAATAAGCAGCCTGACGTTACACATTAGCATTGTAAAAAGAGTAAAATAAATCCGACACTTGGAAAGATTGGGTGTTTTAGATAAATATTTTTGTTGTTGTTACCTGAGACCACATATTTTTGTTTTCAACTCATTAACCTGAAGACAGAAAGAAATGAATCCTTGGGAATGCTGTAACGTCATCGCGAGGAGCGTTTGAAGGCTCAGCACTCTGTGTAATCCGTTCCCCCGGCACTTTGCAGGGACCCTGCTGTACACCCTATACTCTGAGGTGCCATTAGTAGCTCTGCACTTAAGGGGCTGCCTTCCCTGCTTTGAAAATGTATCCCTGGCCTTTTTTTTTTTTTTTTTTCTAAAGCTTAATTCTCCTTCTGGTAGTGGCCACACTCAGCAGGGACTGAGTCAGCTCCTGTGGCCTTCAGTGGGAATTCAGGGCAGGTGAGCAAGAGTCCAGTGGGTACCTAAACTGTCTGCTAGTACCAACCCTTGGCTCTTACACACAGCCTAAGCTTGTATCCACACCTCTCACCTGCAGACTTTGTCCAGGCAGAAACCACATAATTTGATACAGAGGGGATTCTTCTCAGCAGATCAAGAAAATTTTAAGGAAATGCCCACTGGCATCACCACGATTAATATCTCAGCTTTTGGTAAATCTCTTTAAGACAGTGGGAGAGTCATCGTTTGCGGAGCTGCGCTGCCGCCAGACTTGATGCAGGAACCCCGCAGCCTTCAGTGGGAAGACCAAAGATGCTGCAGGAAGTGATGCTCACAATTTTTGTGTAGCATTTTCTGGACATAATTAACGCTATGATATATTGTGTGGTCTATCAAAGGTACAGCTGCTTGGGAAAGTGTAACATCAGGGTCTTCAGATCCTGTGCTAATTCCTATGAGATTTTATATTCAGTCTGCCTCAATTCCCTCTGAACTAACAATTTATCAAGCCAGACTCATTTGGGATGCAGCTGCTCCGCATCTCCTGGGGTCTCACAGATCTCAGCGTGCAACCTCATTCCCACATTCCCGCCATAAGCTCCCACTAAAGCAGCGTGCAGTTATTATGATATTCTTCATCTCATCTTCTGAACTGCCACTGTGTGCTCTCTGCTCTTCCCTGGTCACCGTGTTTCACCCCACAGGCAGCTGCAGTTCAGCCCCAGGTGAAACAATTCTTGAGCGTGCAAACGTTTCTCAAATGTTTTTAGACCTTTTTGAAATGGAAGTGGCTTTATAAGACCTATTATTATATTATTATTCTACTTCCACAGCAACATTTAAAGCATGAGTATTGTCTTGGCAGGGTTGGCTAGGAAACACGGTTGATGTAGTTGATGCTTTAAAAAAAGTATCTTTGTGTTAGATGGTTGCAATTCACTGACTGGTAGGTCACCGAGGAGCCCCTTCATCAGCTCACTTTCAGCTGGAAACCCGCTGCTTTCTTGGGGGGTCCTGTCTCCCCCAGCTTGCTGCCCCTCTTGCCTCGATCTCCCCACTGCCTCCTGGATCTGTCTCGCTGTGATTCACTGATAACCAGACAACCTCAGGTAACTTGTTTTCTCCTGAACTTTTACGAAGCTGGCAGGCTGGGTGGCTCAGCAGTAGCAGCTCTTTATACTCTTTATACCTGCCTGCTCTCTTTCTTGGACAGTGCTGCACCACTGTGCACTGCTAAACATTTCCCTTTCCCTTTGCTGGTCTACCTTTATCCTCATCAACAACTATTTCAGTTTCCGTTCACAGGGTGCTTTTTCAAGGATGCTGAGAACCACAGAGCAGTTTTTGTAGGCACGCATCCCAACGTACAGCAAGAGCATTTAATTGATGTAGCTCATTTTGTTCCTTCCCCGCGCCCTACTCCAGTTTGCAAGGAGACAGGTAGACAAATGAAACCTCAGCATTAAACCTGCAACCTAACAGACATACTAGGCAGGCGATACATCAGATTTTTGTTTATGTTTTCGAAAGGAGCTTAGTTTTCATATATGCTAATAAGATAACGGTACTTTTTTTTTTTTTTTTTTTTTTTTTCTGGCATGGATATTTTCATGGTTTTACATTTGGATACAGCTGACTTGTGCTGCCGTGACTTCTAGTTGAATCTCCTTAATTTATATCTTCCCTTAGAGAAACAAAATGTAAGAGAAAAAGGCCATGATGGCTTAACTGCCACCATCACCATATATATTGCGTCTCATCCTGAGTTCTGTCTCTGCAGGGGTCCCGTCACAGAGTCCTCTGAGGACTCTTAGCTGTGTTCTACCAATAGCTCTCTGCTGAAAGCCTGTGCTGAAGAATTATTTCTTTCTTACTATTAAATAGCAATGCGGAGAAAAATATATCTAGAAATTAATTTTGCATGTTACAATACAAGATGGACTTCCACTCAGGGTAACTGGCTAATTCACTGCAGGTATCATCCAGAAAATTCGGGAATTCCTTTTTTTTTTCTGAATAAAGTACATTTTTGTGAAATAAATGCACTTTCCCCCTTAAAAAAAAAGTAACAGTTAGGAACAATACAGCCAAAATGTTTTATTTGGGCAATACAAATACAATCAAATCAAAAATATCACAGATTTTCATACATTAGTAAGAAGTTACTGTACACTTGAACAGTTGCCATTTTTACAGCTAACAAAGCTTTACCTTTATTAAAATGTATTTTTCTCTCACATAAAATATACACTTTTCACTGACGTATTTTACATCATACACCTCTCTGGGATAAGAAACATTTCACAAACAATGCACAACAGAGGCCATCTTCTCTAAACCCATACAAAATATTACATAGAAGCGAGAAACACTGGTATATCCTACTAGGCTGCAGCCCTCAAATGTCATAGTCTGTTGCTACTAAAAATACTACATGCATCATAAAATGCTGTACAGCGTTTGAAGTTTGGACTTGTCAGATTTGATCCTAGTTCCACACGGTACTTTGTAGTGAGTGTTAAACCTCGACTTTGTATTAATGGCACGCTGACTCTTCCTTTGTGTTCACATCTGCAATTAAAAAACCCTCGAACGATGTTCCTAATGCCAGAGCAAACGCAAATGATTTTGCAATATAACACCACGGCTGATCATTTGATACCCCATGTGCCTCGCAGACACACAGTCTGCTCCGTCTTCTGACAGCATAATAAACATCTGAAATGAAATCCTTGATCCATTGAAATAAATGGAAGTCTTGCCATCGACTTCAGTGGAACCAGATTTTAACCCTGCAGTGGTGTTATATTTCCCTTACAATTAGTACAATACAAAAGGAGGGGAAAAAAAAGTTCTGTGAAGAAAGACTCCAGCCATGCTGCAATAGAGAGATCACTGGTAGCAAGCATCGCTATAATGTGAGGTTTCCATAAGAGCTTCCCCGGGGACTACCAAGAACCGTTCTTTCATAATCATTTTCTGATTTAATTTGGAGAACAGATGCAGGAAATAAATACACTCATCCCTACAGGCTGTTGCTGAGATTTGGAAAGAATTAGGGACTCTGTTAACTTCAGGTTAAACTAATTAAAAAAACATAGAAAAAGAAAATGTCGCTATATTTTAATCCTGGGAGAAGTTCTGTTGTTAACCTAACAAACGAGTTACGGAAAAGCGGTTTTCTCCCTACCCGTTGTACAGCAGTAAGGTTACAAGGAAGTTACCGAGTGGCTTTGGAAAGAATTTTCCGTCTATTTTAAAGAGGCTTTTTTCTTTAATTGCAAATAGGAAGATCTGCCCGGTTACTGAGACAGATGCTCTATGTACTGTAGCATTGTTCTTGTAACGTTCTTTCTTGGCTTGAGTCCCTCCCGAAAGGCAGCGGCCGCTTCCCGGCCGCGCTGGCATGCTCGAGGTTTCGGAGGAGTCGGGCTGGCGCTGGGGAAGCGTCAGCCCAAGCCTGGTATCTCAAGGCGCCTTTCAGACATCAGCTTCTCTTTTTGCACAGGTTGTTCCCGTCCTGCTGCCAGGCCGGCTTTACACAGAAACACCCTTCCTACCTCAGCTCATCGCCGGGGAGAACATCCCCTGGGGGGACTTCTGCAGGTACCTTTGGATAGGGGATTGTTTCTCTTCAGAAAAATCCTTCGATCCTCATAAATAAGGCATCCGTTTAATTTAGTTACTGTAAACCACTTTTTAAAAACTAAAATCCTCACCGTATCCTGTCATCTTGAGATGATTTATTTAGAAATGAATAAAAAAGAGTAATATATATATATATAAGTATCCTTTTCTAATCGTAACACAATGTACAATCTGCAACCTGATTCTGGAATAAAATACAATCCTTAACAGAAGCAATGTGAACGTAGGGAAATGTAATTCAATCAACTCCCATTATTTGTGCATTTACCCTATTACGATGGCTTTATCTTCTCGGTGGCTAATGGTCGCTCAGAGAGAGGGAAGGCAGCGTTTTCGCGTCGCCCGCAGCCTCGCACCAGAGCGCGGCAGCGCTGCTGGGGACGAAATCCGGACGGTAACCGAGGCCCCGCCCGGTGACTTTGTCGGGCTGCGAGGTGGGTGGGAGCAAGAGGAACGTGCTCCCGGCGTTGGGTTGGGTGGCTGAGCGCCGCACGGGCCTGGCTGGCTTCGCTCCACCAGCCCTTGCAGGAGCCTTTAGCAAAGCGCCGTCTGCGCTGCTGATTGATGAGGTTTAAGCAGAATTTGATGCAGTTGGATTCACACTAGTCATGGGAATATATTTCTGCAGCAGTGCAAGGGTGACCAGTGTACTGTGATGAATTATATTTCCTTGGATTCGCTTGGCTTATGCTGTTATCAGCTATAAGCAAGCTAGAAAACAAACAAATACAATATCTGATCTTTTGACACAGATACTGTACGTTGGGCTCGAAGCAGAATTTTCATCAGCAGAAGACAGATAAAGGTGTGATGGGTATCGTCCATAATGTGAAATCTGGCTCTGAAATGATGTGAATTGCACATTATACAGAAGCATTTCCAAGTTGCACTCAGCATTATTCTTAGATTTACTGTGTAATTTAGGCAACAATTTACTTGTGAGAAAGCTGCCCGTGCACAAATAGGGGCAGAAGTTGGCTTTTCTTTTATCTATATGCTACTTTATTTGTTCTGGAATAAAATACAGCAGTATTTGCTGACATTTGCCAATACCTCAGCTAAATGTTTACAGTTCTGAAATTCATTAAAAGTAGGTTGGCATGGTTGATTTTTGTTCAGTCTGATCATTAATAAAATCAGAACAAATTTACTTAATCTAAATTAAACTGAGGTTTGGGGAACTATATAAAAATGATGATTTCTTTTACAGTTAAGGTGTGTGTATGGGATATTCTTTCTACAAATAATCGTATCTGTAGTTTTTTATATTCATGCCTTCTGTCTGAGTGTGTGAACACGCAGTGCGTGCTTGCTTTCTTTGGATTACTAGTGTGTCTTTCATTCAGTAAGGTCGACTGTCGGAAACATTTTATAATTGCTTAGTATTAACTTGTCTATTTTACTGTGCCCCTGAATGACAGTCAAACACCTCCGTCTGTAGGTTGACTTTTGTTCTTTTACATATTTTAATGTAATGGTGCTACCTCCCTTTCTGTACAGTGGAAATGAGAAGGGAAGTCCAATATTTACCATGAATGCATTACGGAGATTCATAAGTAACTACACTGGCCAACCTTCACTTTCTGTTTTACTAATCTCAGCATGGTTTACTTCATTGAAACCCCTGAGGTTACTTGGCTGCAAAGCTGGAGCCGTGGTGGGCTGCGGCGTGTGTGAAGCCGTTGTCTGTGGCTGCCCTGCGCGCGCGGGGACGGTGGAGCGGCTCTGTGGAAGAACCCGGCGGGCTCCCGGGGCTGTGCTGCCGGGTGGAAAGGCCCGCTGCACAGAAACACGCGCCCAGCTCAAAGGTGACACAGTTGGTCACGGGGAAGTCAGCATTGACACGATAAAGGCAAAATTTGCTTTCTCATGGAAAATCCAGAAGCTATGTACATTATATACAGATCTACAGAAGAAGAGCTGTACTAAGAAAATAACATGATGATGCTTTCTAGAACCCCTCTGCCATATGGATCATGACTTCACATGAAACCTCCCAAAAGTTGGTTCCTCCTTCCTTTTGGCCTTAGGATAAAGGGGTTTGTACTTTCTTTAAACCTTTTTGATTCTGTATTTATTTTAATAAGAGCGTTTTGTTATTGTGGGTCATTAGTTCTTACATCATACGTGTCAAACCTGGCAAATTCCATTTAAAATATTTTTTGAAAGAATTTTTATACTTGCTAAATAACACAGAGGATTCACCTCAGTAATTTATTCTGCAATGAAAAGAATACCTGTCTTTTGCAAAAAGTTTTTTTTGACATTCAAGAGACTAAAATGAATGGAAAAACATTTGTTTTCATTCATCAACTTTATGTAAAATGGACCCCACTCTCAGATTTTCAAAGGCAGGATGATGTAACGGGGTCCCGTGAGAAAACGAAGGGGTCAGACTCCAACTATCCCCATGCTGAATTCTTTCTGTGTGTTTTTTCTTTTTTTTAAGGCTCATTTTAATAAATACTATTTCAATCCACATTTACTCAGAGTCTTCCACTTGGGAGTCCCACAGGCTACACCGCATTAATAGGAAAACTGAAGACTCCCTCTGTCAGCGTGCCAGGGCCTGTGGCTACGGTCTATCGAATACGAAAACCAGAAAAATTCCATTTGCCTGCAAGGGATTGGAGGGTGAAGACGGGAATCTGGAGTCCCTGCATGCCTGAAGGGGTGAAACACCGATACCGCTTCTTCTCCCACACAGGGCAAGTGTCACCTGAGAAGGCACCGCATCCCACCCGTCCTTTCCTCTTTCATTATTTGCGGAGAAATCACGGCGTTACAAACCAACAATAATTCTCTCGCATTGATTAGATTTATGTGGGTGAGGGATTGTACAAATGTTTACTTTAACCGCTAGCAGTTGACATGGAAGCTTTATGTTCTGAACCGGTGAGTAATGCTAGGCTTTCCCTTCATGCTCCTTAATGCTTTTTTGACCTTATTTGCCTGTAAGTAGCTTTGCCATCAAAAGCTGTAATTCTGCTGAGTGATTTCCCAAATGCAAGAGGAGTCCTGCTGTGTAATACTTGCCAGATCTCACAGTGTGCAGCGTTACATTACATGCAGGGTTCACTACTGAGTGATTCCATTTTGCAGTCCAGCTAGTACCATCTCATAATTAAATAGCAAACTCATGCCGTGTAAAGGTCAAACATATCAAACCTGCCAAAACAAAGGCCGCATGTGTGGGGGACTCGGTGAATTGAAGACCAAAGTCAGCATATATACGATATTCTTTCATTAGCTTAGAAATTAGGACTTGCCACGGTAAGCAAATTATTTGCTGTAGATGTACTGCATGAGAGTGTACTGCAGTGATGAAGCTCGTGCACATGCTTAAATGGGCTTTAGCTTTGTAACCTGTCTCAATTCCACTCTTGGATGTATTAATTTTTTGAAAGAGAGGCATTAACAACACAGTAACTTTGCTTATACATTTGCTTTGATCTTGTTTTTCCAGCCGTGTCATCAAGAGCTGCTGCTTGATAGCTAAGATTGGGTTTTATCTGTCAAGCTTTTTTATGCTTTTCGAAGCTAACAGGGATATGAATACGGGCCTCATATCCCAACCCTTTATGCAGATAAGTTGAACAGATATGACAGCACTCTGCTCCCTGGGTATAGTACAAAACAGACCATATTATTATGTATTAGACCTGCTCTGTGAGAAAAAGGAATAAGTGAGTTATAGTAGCTTTACCATGTCCATAAGCGTTCATAATTCGTTCCTCTTGTCCTAGAAATGAGCTCTAGCGTGTCTCTTACAGAACTCAGCCTATCTGCTGTTTGTTTTGCACAGGTGAAAAGCATTCAGATCCTTTTTAATAATTTGCTACTCCAGTTTTAATTGGAAATGTCTGGGCCGGTTCTTGTTTCAGTCCCGTCTAATACAGTTTGACTCTGGATCACAGAGGTCAAATCAAACTGCAATGGCATAGTTAGATTGACATATTTAAATCTGGTCGGTCCCTGTAATTGATTTTGCACTGCGCACGGGGGGTAAATTAAATACAATATTTAAGTATTAAATACTGGTTTTGTTGTTGAAGAAAAATCAAGAAACAACTATTTTGCGAAACCCTATTTGATGGTGCTTCAACATAGTTTTTCTTGAGTATGGTACAGGATTGAATTAGCCAAATTACCCTACCTGGCAACTTTTGCAACATCTTTGAGGGCAGGGGCTTCTTTGGTGCTGGTTCATTATCCATATTTATCAAAGGAGAGATACAAGAGTGGAGCAACAACATTATTTGAATTGCTATGGTTATGGAGAAATACAGAAATGATAACTGCTGAGTAAATGTTAATAGACAACATTGTCTGCTGGTGATGGTGAAAGAGTAGTACCCATTAAGAAGAAAAAAAAGAAATCAAATCCCTAGGAAAGCTGTTTTCCTCTTGTCATAATGACCAACGCTGTTAACAGGACTTCTAATGGATGTTTTATACTCTTCTCTAAAAGTATGTTACTAATAAAAATCTTACTTTGTCATATTTTATGTATTTATTTTCAGCATATAAAAATGTAGGAGGCATCCTGTCTGCTAAAACACACTTGTAAGCGAGCTTTAAAAGCCTGGGTAAGCTGCTTCACAAAAGACACTGATGATAATTGGCAAACCAGCCCATCGGAGTTCAGACATTAAGTATTGACATCGGATGGAAAGGAAAGCTAATTCTGAAACAAGTGAGGAAATTCAAGGCCATCCCCCGTTCCCGTTGCTCCCTCAGGGCCTGTGCCCAGCTGAGGCTCGGGGCTGTGAGGGGCCCCACGTCCTCAGCCAAGGAGCTCTACTACGCTCTACTTGCTTCCCATTTCTAAATTCCACCAGTGAAACACTACGTTTTAGGTCTAGCAGATTACCATTTGGTTCATTGTTCTGACCAAGAGGTATTAGAAAGACATGTCATTAAGTGTGGCATACTTTGCAAGTAAAGCAAAAGCTTGTAATTAAGAGTAAGCACCTTTGAAATACTCCAAAGAGTTATTATTTGGGCATTAGCCATGTGATCCGTGCAAATCCACCAGCACATTAAAAGTGATCTCAGGCAGAGAGGGGGTTTTTTGTTTATTTTATTTTATTTTATTTTATTTTATTTTTATTTTATTTTATTTTATTTTATTTTATTTTATTTTATTTTATTTTATTTTAATTTATTTTATTTTAATTTATTTATTTTAATTCATTTTATTTATTTTGTTTTATTTCAAACCAATGAGCCAGGTCCTTCTATTGCATAAAGCCACTCCACTGACAGCTGCTGAGGCTACAGATTGCTAATGCACAATTTGGCTCTCTGCGGTGCGACAGGCAGGGATCTGCTTCAAAAGAGAAGGATGAAATATGGACCTTTATTCCCTCAGTTGGGCAAATATCATCTATTTCATGCGGTAGAAAGTTCTGATTTATAATTTTCCCCTCCAGAAATGTCTTCTCTGACCCTGCCACTGTACCCCCAGTAACACCATCACCTTCGTTTTACCCTCCCCAACTCGGGATGGGCAGCTCCTGCCCCAGGGAGGTTGGAGCACCGTGCCCGGCGCCCGCCGTGGCTGCCGTGACACCCCTCCTCTCCCTTCGTGGCCATAGGGTCAGGGTCTCTATCTTGACTCATTTCTTTTTCTAGATAGATAAAGATATTAAACAAAATCTATCCTTTAAATCACTTGGCAACCAGCGAGCGTATTATACATACGTGTGCTTTTAGAGAAAGTTATTAATGCAGCAAGATTATTTTATTTATTCCAACTTCACTGTTCACAGCTCAGCACAAAGCCAGGACTGCTGCATAGTTCCTAATAAATCACCTTAAAAACACGCTTTCATTACTTGTCTGCAAGTATTTTTGTTTTTCTGATCTATTTTTAGCTCTAATATATGTAGTATCATTCAGGTATTATTGTCATGTTGGCTTTTTAATACTGAGCTTTGCGTTGCAGGGCTTATTTATTCTTTTAAATTGTCTTATCATATGATAATGTACTAAGCCTTTTGCTTTGGATCACCAAGGAAAATATATTTGTGGAAAGAAGAACAGATGGCGCTGAACCAAGGCGTTATTCAGGGTGCTGCTGTTTACTGCTCTGTAAAATCCTCCCTGTATTAGTAGAGTAATTAAAATATAAGCTAGATGCACTAGTACCTGGGGCATTTTTGCTCAGGGCTTAATATGATATTGTATCCCCAGGCTTCCCAATTGCTGCAGTGTAAAACAGGAGAGAAAAATCAAAAGTCTTATCGGGGAAGAGGAATAATCAGCAGTTACAAGCTATCAAAGACCAGGCAGCACTTATTAAAACCAAGGGGCACGCTCGGCCCTGTGGTACCCTCCTCGGCGTGCTGGGCTGCGCGGGGCCGTGCCGTACAGGAGCCACAGGAACATTTGGCTGAACCAGGCTGACCCCACTAACCTTCTATCGCCTGGGGAGCCGCGTTTGATTGTACAGAATACATATAGTCTCCAATCCAGTGCTTTATAAATTTTAATTGAAAAGCCTGAATCTATAATGAGGAGCAATCTATCTTGCAACTGCGGACCTAGAAGAACTGAATAAATAAACAAGCCGGTCAGTGTGTGGCGTGGTTCGGATGGCTGTTGGTCCCACGCCTGGCATTCTTCTGGCTGGAGAGAAAACAATAATGCTGGGAGAGCTACCATTAGCTCTGCTAAAGCTTTCCCTCAAGCCTAGTTAAACCGCTAACAGACCAAGCGTGGCTGGGACATGTGAAGGAACCCAGCACACTTGGCATCCTTCTGAAGCAGGTGGTGGCCGGCGGGTTGGGGACAGATGAGAGGCAACACCTCGCTCCTGCAGACAGAAAAAGGTGTGGAGCGTATCAGGTGGGGCCTTCAGGAGCACTGCTCAAGGCAGACCCTGCCTCCCTCGCTCGAGCTCGCTCTGCCTGTACGCCTTTTGTTGGTACCGCACGGTGCCACCCACGAGGCAGCCCAGAGAATTCAGACAGAGTGGTCCCTTTGCCTTTGCGCAGTACCCTGGGCTTGTTTTGCACTTTGCCTGAATTTTTTCCTCTCCTGTTTGCATCACAAACGTTGCCCTGTGTCTCGGGAAGATGGGAAACACACCCTGAGGCAAGTCAGCAGGATCAGGGCAGCCCAGTCCCCCGTGCCTGGCTGCGCTTGTCTCAGAGGCCCGACCCGCTCCACTGCCCTGCCCTGTCCCCCACGTTCTGACACAAGGGTTGTCCTAAGCACTTCCAAAGCGCTTCCCCACTGCGTATAATTTGTGGAGGCCACCACATCGCTGCTGCATTGCTCGGGCAAGCAGAAGCATCCTCCAGGCTGCAGCCAGAAGGCACCGGGTGCTCCGTGTCCACAGCGGCCAGCAGCCTCTCCCCGCCGTGTTCCCCTCGCTGTGGCTGCTGGAGCCAAGGCAAGGTTCAGACCCAAGGTCTTCACAGCTGCTATGGTTTTTGGCTGCTGTATGAACCACGTTATTGCAGTTGCTTTTTTTTCTCCCCTGCTCCGACACCGAACACCAGTATAGCACCAACCATACAAAATGCAGTTAGGCATGGAGGCTGCCGTTGATTTTAAGGCCATTTCTGAGACACAAGTGCTGCCGAGCTCTAAGCTGTTTTAAATGCTAAGGATCTGCAGAAGGTTGAATCCTACCTGGTTTGTACTTCACCTAATTTTTCATCAGAAGTCCAAGTGTGATGGCTGACATGACTCTGGCCCCACCAGAGCAGCCAGCTGTGGCAAAGTCCATTTAAAAAAGAACATATTGTTTACAAATGAGCTTTGATGCTACTTTAGTCCTGACGGGCGTACCATATTTAGGGCGGTAGTGATACTATCCTGAATATTTTTTTCATGCAGATTGTTTCATTGCCAATATCAAGCAAGATGCTACAGAAAAACACTGGTTCTTAAACTCGCGCCTATCAGATTACTTCAATATATTATTCACATCACCTTTTTATTCTACTGCATTTTGAAAATCTGTTTATGGAAAAGTGCTCATAGAATGTATTAGCATTTGACCAGAATAGGGTATTTAATTCAGCATGCAAGCATTGACAATGAAGCATATATTATGCCTCCTACACAGCATTTACTGTCATTATAGTCGCCTACATATATTATTTTGTTGATGATTATGGATGAATATTAGCAAAAGAACTTTGTGCAAAATAAAGCCGTAGTTGCCCACCATCTGAGAATGAAGGAGAAAAGGGCATAAACAAATGGCTTGGCTTGCAAATGATAAACTCATTGTTTTGAAACTGTCTTAGGAAAACTAAGGATTATATTCAGTCATTTGTTACTTGTTGCAGCGTGGCATAAACCTGATGCCTTCAAGGTTTTTTTCTGCTCTGATTTCTGCCCCTGACCCTTTCTAAAGGCGGCGCTGCAGGCGCTAACCCGGGCTCTGGAGGAGCGAAGGGAGACAGAGACCGAGAGCGCACGATGCATTTTCCAGCCTGTGCCATTTTCTTGACTGAGTCAGTAGGGCAAAAGTTCACATCATTTTTTTAGTGCCTCTGCCTTTATCAGACAGCTGATTTATTGCTGTCATGGTGCAGCCTTGCATGAACGATGAATTAATTCCCCACAGTATGTAAATAGCATATCGGATACCACAGTCACTTCTGCCCCATGTGCAATGCTGCACATTGACGTAGTGCCACACTATTCTGTTAACATTCACATAATTTGCATCATTATATGAGCACCAAGGCTCTGTGGTGCTGGTATTGGTGACAAACCGGGAATGATCTGGAAGATTGACCACCAGGCTGCAGGGTCCTTGGATTATTTTGATCTTCTCTGGTGCTCTCCATCAATTTCTCTTTAAATTATTGATGGGGTGATAGTGTTATGCAAACCTGCACGTGTGCCACAGACTGGTCCGTGCATTTAACTTGTGTGTGCCTCGTTCTGCAGTTGGATGTGCCAGGGGACTCTTGGCTGTGGGTTTTCAAATTCCCTATAGGGCAGGTCTGGAAACCTGCCTCTGAGATCTTTTAAGAGATGTTGGGGAAAAAAAAGCTTCTGCATCATGTTTTCTCCTGGCTGAGCCTGAGCTGGTCTTTGCAGATCTGACCACTAATTCTGATCTTGTTGGTTTTGCCACAAATCTTGAGCTGACTGAGTTTTGCCTAGGTAGCATGACAACAACAACAGCAACAAAGAAAAGCCATAAAGAATAGTTTAGTATGGTGGGCAGAGGTAGTGTGGCAGGTGCTGTGGGGCCTCAATGCCAATGTTTTCTGGTGAGAAGCAAGCTGTGGAGCTTGGGGAAGGTACCGAGTCCTGCACGGGCCGTGACCTGGCAGCTTGTGGGCGGACACAAAGGGGCTGCTAGTTTGTGGGGGATCTTCTCTGCTTCTGAAAACTCCCAGCTTGAGCTGGTTCACATTCTCCACTGTCATTTTCTCCTGCTGAGCCTGATTTAAGGCTTGGGAGTGAGGGGCAGGTGTGTGAAATGGATTTAATTTGTCGATGCAGGAGGCACTGCAGTTGATGCTGAGGAAATCTGAAGACAGAGTGGTTGAAGGCAGAGGAGAAGGAGTCTCCCTTCCCCCGGTCAGAGCTGGGGAGCTCTGCTCTGGTTTTCTCCAGGTGTTGGCCAGTAGCACCCAGGCTGCCAGTTCAACATTACAGGTGGAGGGAGGAGCCATGAGCTACAACCCAGAAGGAGACCACATTGCAGGGGAACACAACCGCCACCAAGCAAAGCTCCACCAGAATGTTCAGCCTCGAGGGTGCCGAGGTCCCTAGGTAGCGAGGGGGACAGCTGCACCTCCCTGAGAAACCTGACATCCCAAAAGGCTGTCTTCAGGAGCTGATCTGAAGTAGGTGGCTGAACTAATTTCTCCATTCAATCAACATTTCTCACATCATTAGGAAAGCAGCCCTGCTTTCAGTCTGCTGATTTTTCCCCAAACCGAGAGGTAGAAGGCAATAGGAGATGCCGTTCTGCCTTGCTTGGCTTCAGTTTAAAATGATGCAACGTAAAAGACATGAACAAAACTAAGCAATGCCCTGGGGAAAGATCTGATCGCATTTCCTACAAGAGCTTATCCAACCCAGTAATAGATCTTGTGAACTTGTGTTGTCTGAGCCCAAGCTTTTGAAGCGTTGCGGACCATTTCCATGGATTGGGATACGCAGAGACAATTAGATTTACCCGTTGTAAATGATCGCCATTGATTTTGCTGAGCAGGAGGAATGGATAGCCATCACAGGACAGAAGAGACTTTACAAAAAAAGAAAAAAAAGAGAAAGCGTTGTTTTTCCACTGGAGTAAATGAATGATTAAATTGCCTGAGGGTCTTGCTGCATGATTCTTGTTTTTTAGATAAAAAAAGCCAAGTGATCTAAACTGGTTCAGGTTGAAGTATGTATTAAGCTTTATGTGGTATTAAATTCATAGATTGGAATTTCTCTAAACTCTAGCTAGCTGGTCATTTTGACCATATATAAAAGACATTATATAAAACTGAACAGAAATTAATACAATCATGCGATAGCCAGAAGCTCATTCTTAGAGCAGCGCTGCCTAGATCGTTATTCTAATTGCTGCTCCGGCTGCGGAAGCGGGGACTGCGTGGCACTGCCTCTTTCTCTGGGGCTGCGCCTTATCTCCAGCAATTTTCTGAGTGCATGTTCTGTGCCGGCTGATCGCATCAAAAAAAGCCAAAGGATTGAGAAGTTCAGGCGCTCGGTGAAAGGAGAGGCACAGCAATACAGATGGAGTGTGAAGATCTGTGTGTTTTAGCTATCCACTTCAACAAAACATGCTGGAAGATTTGCTCAGAAATAAGCAAACAGATCCTGCAAGCGCGATTGTGTTTCCATCTGCCTGGATACCCTTCCCGGCAAACCATGAATCTTTGTGCTTTCTGATTACACTGTAAATCTCACTTGCTCATCTGTCATAAAGATTGATTTTTCTTTTATTGTTTTGTAAGTATATGGTTTTATCTCTTCAACCCCCTTCTCTTCCCCTCCATCCATAAGCTGACATTTTGCTGAAGTGAACGTTGCGATGTTTATTGTACGTTACTGAGCAAAGCTCTAAAAATGAGTCCTGCAAATCAGCAGACATCATAAAAAATAACAGCCTGCAAGGCACCGCATGCCCTGTCCGTACAGGCCTGCCCCCCTTTCCCTAGGTCTGTCACTCCCCAGGCACCCCGCCTCCTTCTTTCTGCTTGGCTAAGCCTGTCCTATGGGAGCCACGAAGTATTTTGGGAGAACAAGCGTATTAGAGAAGGTCCAGGAGTGGTAACTGGAATTGCAGCCGTGTCCTCAAGGCACTGTCAGAGAGGTGGCACAATGGCAGGTGGAGGGGCTCGCCTCTCCCCGGGGCCTCAGGGCGCTCCCAGGTATCCCCTGAGCTCAGCTCAACCCCCGATTTCCTTCAGAGATGGCTTCAAGCCCCGGTAATTTGCAGTCTTGTACTCGTTAACTTCTGAAGGCTGGTAATTATTTTGCGTCACCATTGACAAAGCTGATGACTTTTTTTCCCTTTACCATATTAATTCAGTGACTTTTGTATGTGCGTATGAAGAGACATGTTTACTTTGATTAGAAAAATTGTGAATGTTAAATTGCAGTCTGTACCTTTGAATCTGCTGTTTTTCTTCTGCCCATTATTGTAGCCTTTTTTGGGAAGGCATTTAAACCTCTTCACAGTGATTGAAGGCAACGACCAACTTTTTATCTTCCATTTACACCGATCTCTATTTGATTTCCACAGATACAAGAGGCTTCAATTGTAGGATCACCCTTATCTGGAGGTGTAGGCTGAGCAGAGGCAGCACGAAGTGCTCACAAACCAGGGAGCAGGCGCCTCAAAGAGTATTGCTAATTGTGTACGATTTGTTATGCAGTTTAAAACAGTAGCTCAGGCTTAGTCCACAGCCTTAACACATGCAGACTATCAGCTGGCTACTTGTGACAGCACCTAGAGACTTCTGGCTGCCTACAAGCTGTGCTGTATATCACTGGCCTTAATTGCTGTGCTCAGATTCTCTGAGAGAGCTAAAAATTTGGCATACCATCGATTTAAAGCAACTTTCCATTTATAAAAATGCATGTGGGATGGAGTCATTAGAATAATAAATTCTAATGCTTATATAACTCTTTAAATTTCTACGAAGCGCAATATAACTAGAGCTGGTTCACAGATCTGAGAACTGGGGCGATGGGAGGAAAAAATGCCCCAACGCCCGGCCCCTGGGCACGGAGCTTGGCTGGGCAAAGGAGCCCGTGCGGGTCCCAGCTGACGTGGGACTCGGCTTAATTAATGAGCTGTTCTGAAATCCACCTGTGAGAGACAGCCAGCTGCCCCATGGAGGAGGTGCTCTTGGTCAGCAGAGGAGACCGAGCCCTTCCCCATCCCACTGGCTCTGGCCATGTCCCCACCATCACTGTCACCATCACTGTGACCACCACCATCACCATGACCACCACCAATCCATTTTGTGCCCCTAGGGCTCTAAGGATCCCTCATCCCACCTGCCTGGGGTGAGGACCATGAAGTTGTGGTCCCTACAGCTGAGGGGTGTGGGATCTGCCCTTCCCACCAGTGGGAGGACGCCGCTGAGGGACAGCGCGGTGATGGGCACCATCCCTCCTGCCTTGGGGCACGTCTGCTCATTGCTGAGCCCCAGGACAGGGCTTCACGTGGCCATTTCTCTCTGCAGCCCAGCGTGCTGACCAAGGGAGAGAGTGCAGAAGCCCCTCTGAGGAAGGGAGAGGGGGAAGGTGAGGGCTGGCCGGAGGAGAGGGGATGCTCGGGGAGGAGAGCCAGGCTGCTGCTGCTGCACTGATTTTAGAGCTAAATCAAGAGGACCTCTTTTCTCTCTTAATTGCTATTTTCTTACATCTTCTCAGACTATTTTAGCACAGAATAATTTCCCAAGCTCAGACATCCTTATTTGAATTGTTATATTATCAGTTGGATTTTTTTTATTAAATTTTTCCCCCTGATTACATTGGCCAGATCCTGTGCTGGTACGGACCTCTCTCCCAAATGTTTATGAGCCTACAGGAGAGTTGTTATTAGTGGACAGGCTGGCTGCAAACAATTTTATGATGGTGGGAAACTGAGAGCGCTCCAGCTGAAAGATCTTTGGAGGACACTAACGGGAAAGCCACCTGTAACTGCTCCTTGGAAGTCAGCCTGTCCTTATGAATAATGGAGGAAAAAACCGGCTTACAGAGGCGTACAAACCCAATTTAGTTTGTGTTTGTTTTGCTTCTCCTCCCTAGTAAATCCATGTGTCTTTCATAGTACATTCGAAGTTAAAAGAACCGTAAATAACATCTCACCACACTTCTTAAATCTCAGGTTGGTCTGCTGGGTTGGCTCCTTCCTCCCCACGGGGTGAAAATGGAGAACAGGCACAAAGAAAACCTACATCTTTCTGGGGACTGTGAGCATCTGCTGCAGCCCTCTGGAAGGTCACTGTGATGGTCACCATTTTTTAGGTAGCTCCTCATTTTCTTAATGTGAGAGATTTCTAAAGTTAATTATGAAATCTTTAGTATTAAATATTCAGGAACACTTATTTTTGAATACCTCAGGTTTAATTTAGGTTCTTTGAAATTTTAATATCTTGCTTTAATATTTAATGCTACCCTGACATGAGTATAGAAATTTAAAGTCTATTGTTTGAATGAAACGAGTCCTGGGTTTCTTTATGGAAAAGGCTGAGATGGAGAGGTGAGGAAAGGGTCTAGCTTAAAAGGATACAACTCTCTCTTCTTTTTTTCCTATTGATGTTTGGGCATTGCAGTATTTCCCAATAAAAATGTTCCTTTTGCACTAGTGCTGTTAAAGTAACATAGACTCAGGTATGTAAAATATTTCTTTTTCCTTTCTGCTAATTATCAAAGACCAGAGTCTCTCCAAAGCAGGAGACTGTTATGACTCCTCTGCATCATGCTCATCCATCAAGCAGTACCAGGGCTGCGCCGCATCCCAGCCTCCGTATCATTTTTCAGTAAGATGTGATGCTGAGGAAGCACCCGCTGTTTTCTTTGGGGCTCCACAGAATACAAAAGACACATAGATCTGGACAGTAGATTGGACAGAAGTCTGTGTTACTTGGGTGCTTTGCGGGTGAAAAATGAACATGTTATCCTTGCGTGGTTTGTTTACTGATCCGATGCCGAACAGGTCATTCCTGTGTGACACCAGCTGGGGTGGCAGGTCCTGGGGAACTGCCTGGGGCAAGGGATGTGTCTGTGTCCTCCCTGATGCCATTTGTTTCTAATTTTTGAACTATTCTTTTTTAAATTGGCTAATTCACGTATGAATTCCAGACTGTTGGGAAAACAACCCTTCATACACGCATGTCTTACATGTATGTGAATATATTGGGCAGTGTAGGGCTTACTCAGTTCATATGTCAGCTCTAATTATTAGTTATCTTAGTTATTAAATATCTTTAACATGTTTTACAGCACAGTACCTTCAAATGAGAAGCATTACAATTTTTTTTAGGGTTTTTTGGGGGGAGGGAAGTTAGCTGCCTAATTAACAGACACCATTAATTTGTGAGCTGCATTTAAAGTGAAATGAGTAATACAGGCTTTGTGACATTTTCTAAGAATCTACATTAGAGTCAAGATGCATAAAAGCACTTGGAAAAATCACAAGCTGATGGGGTTTAGCATTTAAAAGATATAGGCAAGCCTCTAGCTGGATGAAAACTGAATTTGTTTGGGAAAAAAAAGGGTTCTTTTTAAGGACAGAGTATGAGACTCGCATGGAGGATTTTGCTGCTGCCTTATTCAGAAGGCATGGGAAAAATATCAGCTAAAGGTGATGGAGCCAAGTTGCTAGGTGCTGAGTGTCAAAGAGCAAGAAAATATGTGTGAGCATGTAAAATAGCAGCATGCAAAATTATTATGACAAAAGGCTCTCTGCGGAAGAGAACAGGGTATAATGGGGCTGATTTTGAAAAGCAGTTTTGTCCAGTTTTGTGCTTGCAATTTTATATGAACTCATAATGCCAGTGCATCTTTATGGCCACATTTTATGCACTTAGATGATCATCTACCCAGCTTTTACTGCCAATCAGTTAGGTTTCCACGGGTCTGATATCATGTACCATTATTCACCAAGTTTAATGGCATGCACAGGTAGTCTCCCCAAGTTAACCGAACTTCATGCACAAGGATAACCTGGCGTGGATGAGGATGTCACTACTGATCTCCAAGCCTCCGTCTGCACTGCATAATTATTTGTGACAGCAAGATATTATTTTCAGCTATGAGGACACAAAATCACTAAAGCCGTTTTAAATCCCTGGTAAAAGTCTGCACAGACACACTCAGAGGATGTATGTGGCTGCTCGTTGCCAGTCCTCGGCGTTAGCGATAGGTTTTAAGCGTTCTTTGTGGCCTGCACATTTATTGATGAAGTCTGGAGAACTGTTTGGTGGGAGTGTTTTTGGTGTCATTGGGGACCCTATTTGAGCCCCAACTCTAAAAAATGATGCACCATAGAAATTTGCCCTCTGTCAGGCCTGGGTCCATAGCACTAATGTTGATGTCAGGCTGGGTAACAGGGCATGAGCATCTCAAAAGTGTTACTTTCCAGTGTAAAAGTGCTCAAAGTGCTCGTCTGGAGTGGCAGAAGGATGCAACAAAGCACCCAGGGAACATTGTTCTTCAGCTACATTTGCAGACTCTGAGTCTTACAGTTTCTGAGAAGCCCTTTGAAAGTCAACTCCGAACATTAACTCACTGATTCAGAGGCTGCACGAGCTGCAGCCCAGGATGATCTGAGCGCTTCGCCACTCGCCCCGTCTCTGAGCATCCTTGTTTACACTTGGTTTTGCTCCCTTCACTAAATCACTTCAACCTTTTATCTTCATGATCTAAACAGACCCCTGAGGTTGCCATCAAATTATTCTCTCTCTGTATCTATTTAATACAGGGTTCAGTTTTGGGCCCCTCACTACAAGAAAGACATTGAGGTGCTGGAGCGTGTCCAGAGAAGGAAAACAGAGCTGGTGAAGGGTCTGAAGAACAAGTCCTGTAAGGAACTGGGGGTGTTTAACTTGGAGAAAAGGAGGCTGAGGGGAGACCTTATGGCTCTCTACAACTACCTGAAAGGAGGCTGTAGTGAGGTGGGGGTCAGTCTCTTCTCCCAAGTACAAGTGATAGGATGAGAGGAAGTGGCCTCAAATTGCACCAGGGGAGGTTTAGATTGGATATTAGGAAAAATTTCTTCCCCAAAAGGGTTGTCAAGCACTGGAACAGGCTGCCCAGGGAAGTGGTGGAGTCACCATCCCTGGGGGTATTTAGAAGACGTGTAGATGTGGCGCTTAAGGACATGGTTTAGTGGTGGCCTTGGCAGCGTTGGGTTAATGGTTTGACTTGATCTTAAGAGGCCTCTGAGATACAAGGAGCTTATTCATTACAATGGAGAAAAGAGGCTGGATATGATCTTAAATGGCAGTGTTGGCTATTTAACATCTTGCAGTTGGGCTAGATGATTCTTGTAGGTTCCTTCCAATTGAAATATTCTATTCTATTCTATTCTATTCTATTCTATTCTATTCTATTCTATTCTATTCTATTCTATTCTATTCTATTCCATTCCATTCCATTCCATTCCATTCCATTCCATTCTTTTTTTGTGGGTTTTTTTTTGAGGGAAAGTCACTCCCATAGAACTAACCTGGTGTTTTCCAGGGGCTGTACTGGGTGGGGAAAGGGGGTCCTAAAGCCTAAACTGAACATGTTAGGTGTGTGCAGCAGGATGCTCCTGCACAGACAGGCTTGAGGTGGGGTAACGGTGAACTTGGCTTTTAAAGCGTGGAAAAAGTGATTGTATAATGAAACCCGAGGTGGGCTCTGTTCTTGCTGCTGTGTCAACTTTGCTAAAACAATCTTGGATTGGGATTTGTCCCTGTGAGGAGATACACCTCACAGAAAGGGAAGCTGGGTAAATAAGGAACAATTCAAGGCTCGAAGAAGTTAAAAAAGTGAAGACTGCCGAGGTCTGATGATGGAAGTTCATTAGCTCCCGGCTGAATAAGTAACTGTGATTCTCTTTTAATGTAAGAGCTCTGCCAGCTTGTGAAGGAGCAGATGTGCACACAAGATGGATAGTTTCAAATAGTCAAAATACTGTTTTTTCTTTCTTTCTTTTTTTTTTTTTTACTTTAGTGATTATCTTTTTTCATCAAAAATAAATCCAGATTGTGCATAGTATGGAAAACAAAATAACAATATTTGGAGAGTGGGACTGTTTATTTAACAGGTGGCTTATTTAGCAAATGGTTTACTCTTATAAAAATAATATTCCTGTAGTATTCTGCAGCAGTGATTCAGAACATATGAGAGCGGGAAGGCATTTTTTGGGGTTATTACTTTATGTGGGCTTGGGTTAGGTTGGTTTAATTAAGAACATCTGTGGGAGTGCTTTGCTAAGTGCATTTGCATATATTATTGGCTTAGAGCTGGGTGCTGCGTCTTGGAGAGCAGTCACCCCCTCCTCTCTGAGAAGGTGGGTGACAAGGCGGGATGTGTGTGCAGGGACACCACAGAGCCCTGTGCGGGCACAACAGGCACCAGTTTAGGGACACACAAATTCATTTGGTATATGTCAGCCTCCAGGGATACCTGTCCTTAAACAGGGATTTCACACTCGGATGTTATTTCCTGTTCAGCCTGTTATTCCTATACAGGTTGTTCCCTATAACAGGATGTATTCCTGTTATTCCCAGGAATTTATCCCCAAGGAGGGGGGAAAGAGAATGAGCCCTGCTGACAGAGGTGGAGAGCAGGACCTGAGCTGCACGGGCAAGCCCAGTCCTTCCCAGTGGGCAGGCAGCGTTTTCCCTTAGGCTCAGTTTTAAGGCTCCAGGCTAAGCCTCCCTTGAGATGCGGGGCAGCTCTTTGCCCCTTGGTCCCCAACGCTCAAACCTAAGCTCTGCCAAGGGGTTTGGGTTTGCAGACAAACTGGCTTCCCCCATGCCTGGAGGCAAAGAGCAGGGGCAGGGACGGAGCAATCCCCCCCTTTGCAGGGGCAGGAACTGCCCCACCAGCCTCCGACATGGGACCTCACCACAGCTACGCCCGGCAACACAGGAGCTGCCGTTACCCCCCGCAGGAGTGCAAACATGTTCCTCTAGAAACCAAAGATATATTCTTTATAAGCCTTCTACTCTGGGTGTGATAGCTGTGCTGGAATTTGAGCCGGGAGTTATTTTAATAACAATATTTTGAATGTTAGAGGGATAATTACACCCAGATTTGGCTCACTACCTCCACCAGGCTTGGCTTTTGTTTTCAGATGGTGTCTCTCTACACTTAACAAATACAAATGACTCTGTGTTTTGTCTTTTTCTTTCCTATACTCGTTTTAGTCTTATTAACCCTTCCAAAAGCACTGGTGCTGTGTTAAGTAGCTGGCCTGGTAATGAGTAGTATCCACACCACAAACCGGTGGGGTGTGTTTCAGTTTTGGCCTTTCTGCCTCAGCCTGTGGAAGGTGAGAAGGGATTTCTTTCCAAAATATTTTTAATTTATTGGAATATTGAAGCACTTTTCACAACTCCCAAGTTTTGCTAATAGCGTGAGCATTAAATATAGGTAAAATGCCTTTGGTGACAGAAGTCATGAACACAATAATTTAAAGTCATGACTGAATTACAGTAGACCTAATTCTTGCAATTAATTTTAAGACTCCATCCCAGTATTTACCATTATTATTTGCCATTTACAGCAATGGTGTGATTTTTGGGTGGGAGAGAAATTAGAAATTGAGGAAGTGTTGGGGTGAGGGGGAAGGTTGGTTTGTTTCTTGCCCTAATTGTCCAAATCCCTGGTTGTCAGTGCTGGCTCATGAAGGAGATCCACGCTAAAGGGGCTAGTCTGACATGAAGAGCCTAACAGTAATCATTGCACATTCCACCATATGGTAAAATAATTACTTCTCACAAGCATCAACTTGATGAGGAAGCAAAGAAAAAAAATCGTATTTCAAGATCACAGTTCGTCAGGAAAATGAACATATTTTAAACACTCAGAGGAAGATCCTGTGCTGTCCTTAGGCTGAGCCAGCCACATGCAAGACCTG
The DNA here is from genome assembly GCF_047716275.1 of Strix uralensis. Classification (NCBI taxonomy): domain Eukaryota; kingdom Metazoa; phylum Chordata; class Aves; order Strigiformes; family Strigidae; genus Strix; species Strix uralensis. The sequence goes on along the minus strand of NC_133979.1, from coordinate 1,271,007 downwards.
CAGTAAAACCCCATCCCTTTCCATCCTACAACAGGAAGCCAGACCAAGCCCTGTTGCAGGAGAACTGTTTTCAACCTCTAAACCTTGGAGCCAGTCAAGCCTAATGCCTCATCACCGGCATGGCTTTATATGCCAAGCACCAGCAGACCCTCCTCTTCCTACTGCTACTCCTTTTCTCTATTTCTGAGGGGGTTTTCCTGGTGGCCACAGCACTGGAGCCAAGGGGAGCAGGTCCTTCTGCAGCAGCAGACCTGCCCGGAGACCTGCATGTGTTTAAACCCATTTCAGAAATATTTCAGTCAAAAATTCTCTACTCCCTTCTTCTGTTCATTAACCTTTACCAGAGTGCTAATTCTGTGTTCAAATATAAGGTCAAAGTCCTTAGCTGAATTTTTTTCAGAAGAACTAAGAGTCTTATCTAAAATCTTCTGGAGAGAAATACCATGCCAGAAGCACTCATCAGTGCCTCTTGACTGGCACTGCTGCTGTCTCGCTTCCCAAGGAGCCGGTGGTACATCCGACATGGGAGCAACTGTTCTGGGGAGCCAAGTTACTAAGGGTGATTAACTTTGGGAAATTAATTTTTTAAATGTACTCCCTTACATCGTGGCCTTTTGCAAAAAGGTGCTTAAGGCACTAAAACAAAGTCCAAGACACTTATTGGAATGCCCATGACAAAAATGAATGTACTGGAAAAACTCAGGTATCTTTTCCACTACGTGTCTCATCAGCAGGGGAGGCAAACCGACACTCAGACATTTCTGCTCTGCTGAATCTACGTAAAGCTACGCCTGGGTAGAAAGACTCTTATCTCCCTACCCCATGCTTGAGGATGGCAGCGCGTATGCGTCCGACTTGGGGAGAAAGGTTTTGCTGAGTTGGAAAAACATCACGGAGCTTTCAGGTTTAAGTTGAAATCAGAGCCCTGCTAGAGAAGAAGATAGTTGCTCAGACCTCAGTGTGCAAGGCATATCGCCCTGCCTTTGTCTTCTTAGCTGACCATTTGTCTGACACTTTTTTTTAAGGTCCATCTGATGGGTTAGGAGCTCAGGCTGAGAGCTGCAGCCTCCTCCTCCTGTTCCCCTACCTTCCCTTTCCCCGTGGCTGGGGAGAGAAGGGGACCAGGAGATGGGGACCAAGAGATGGGGCCAGCGGTGTGGCAGCCCCTGCTGTGCTGCAGCCCTTTCCCCAGGGAGGGGACGGTGCCAAGCCTGTGCCGATGCCTGGGCAGAGCAGCCCTGTGACAGCCCTCTGCTGACAGCAGAGCCGGGAACCCAGTGCCCAGCATCTCCTCTCTCTTAGCACAGCAGCTGCGGGCTGTAAGAGCACAGTTTGGCAGCCTTGCGATTAAATTAAAAGAAGAAAAAAAACCCTGATGAGACTGGAAAACGCACAAGTAGCAGAGCAGGATGCTACTTGTTTGCTTTTCCAGGGATACCTGGGGGAGGGTGGATGGAATCACCACTTTCCTGAAACAGGCTTGTTGCTCACCTACGGCTAAAGCACGAGGCTGCGTCTGCAGCGGTTTCAAAATATCTCAGAACTAAACTTCCAAAGCCTGTGTCAAGCACGCCATTTAATTCAGCTCCGAATTTCCTCTAACTCCACATGGATGCCTCACTAGCTTATTTTCCAGCTCACTGAGAGCAATACGGGAACCTTCGCCTGGCCCCGGCAAAGAGGCTCGATTGACGCCCAAGGCGGCCAAGGCTCCGGGGAGCAGCTCACGGGAAGGGGTCCCATCCCAACACTCTGTCTTTCTGCTACTAATAAACACATAGGTAGGAAGGATACATACACCTATCTTGCTAAAAGTAATTTAGTCCTAGGGACTTAGGATCCCTAATTTTTGTCAAACATTAAATCCTCTTTATACAGAAAACAGTGGCAAACAAGATCCATTGCTCCCCTGGCCCAAACTCTCTAATTTTAAGAGCTTGGGGGGGAGTGAAATGGCTGTAGCTTGCTCCAAAGTTAACTTTTTTTTTTTTCCTTATCGTAATAAATGTAAAAAGGTCAAGGTTAATGAAGAAAATAGCGAATTCGAAGTTCCGTGGAAGAACAAGCCAGTGCTTTTAGCAATTCACTTAAATGAGAGAGGAAAACCAGTTCCTTTAACATTTTAAAGCTTTCATAGCCTAATGAACCATGCTACCTCCTGCAGCTTCTACAGAGCCGAAATTCCTGCAAGAAACTGTCTCATTAGCATGAAGTGGGAGCAGCCTGCCCGGCTCGCTGCGGCTCCCCGGGACGCTTCGCCGTGCCCACCCCCATGGAACATCTCTACCTGAAGGGACATGTCAAAAACGTTAAGCACATCTAACTGCCTGCACCTCCCAGCCTAAAGTAACCGCCCTGTAGAAGAGGAAAGTCTATTTTCATGTTAAAAAAAAAAAAGGAAAAAAAAGGCGGGGGAAGAAACGGCCCTGCCATCTCACCGTTGGACACCTACCAGAAAACAAGGCAGCTGCTGTTCAATCACATCTTTAAGGTTTATTCTCACTTGTGGTTCACATTTAAGTCGCTGTCGTTGAGGTTAATGGGAGTTGTGTGCTTATGACTATAATGGTTTTGATAAGTGGAAAAGCTGATGTTATTGCACATAAATCGCATTGTGTAATGTGCGAATTGTGTTTTGTTTTTTGGCTGAAAAATAATAAAGAGGAGGATGGATGTGCATTAGGAGAGAACAGATTTCACCCTCTAGATACCAAATATAATATATATCATCATTACAGGCATTTTTTTTTTTAATCTGGCAGCATAAAAAAAGAAGGGTAGTGGAGGAATAATGAGTACTTTCATATTTGGTAGATAAGAGGGGAAATTCCTGTGGCTGTAGTGGCCAGAGCAGCACTCTACCATCTCCTCCTCCCCCATCTTTAAATTCTAGCTTGCTGCACAAATGTAATTTATTCTGCTAATGGGGCTAAGGTTTACCTGCTGTCCAGCAGCCCCAAGGGCTGAGGCAATGAAAGGGACTGCACGTAAAATGACTTTCAGCTGTGCTATTTTTCACTGCTGTTCGCGGGTGGGTTCAAGGTTCATCGCGTGGGAGAACCGAGTCCTCTGCTCTGCCCGGGTACGTGCGGAGCGAGAACAAAGGAGAAGGTCCCTTCTGTGTCTCTGCAGTCACCGGGATGGCTGTTGGCAGAAATTAAACCCTCAGGGATAACTCTGGCAGCCAGGAGTTACGCAGCCATCAGCAGGCAGGTGATGCAGAGGGGCTGAGGACCGTTTCACACCATTTAGCAGCCCCCACCCCTGCACGGGAGCCCTCCCGTGCAGAGACCTGGCGGCCTCGCCGCAGCTCTGTCTGAGTCGGGAACGGAGCAGCCGGAGCAGGGTGGGAATTGGCCCCCAGCTTGTCCTGTAACACAGATTTACATCCTACCAAGTGACGGGAAAGCTTAGTATGCCCTAAAATATGAATGACTGAAAACTAACTTTATGGGAGGTAGCAAATACACTGATGTCTACATTTTTTAACACAGGAATTTTCTAATAGAGGAACCTTTGAGCTCTTCATGAATTAGGCATAAAGTGGGCAGAAAGTGATAGGAACACATAGGTATGTGCTCAGCGTTGGAAGTGCCCTGGTAAAAATCTCCCCTGCCCTTGCTGCTACAAAATTTTTGGAGCAGGATTTATTGAGAATCCCTTCCAAATTATCCTGAGACCCTTGTGCCATTGCCTTGATCTTGGCTGTTTTCAGTTATGGTACAGACTTTTCCAACTTGCAGATTAAATTTCCTCCCTTGCCCTGAATGCTCAGCAGAGAAACATAAAACAGGAGCAAAAACCAGACCCAACCCAACCTCAGCGTGTTTGCAGCATCCTTGCGTGTGCAACGGCAGTGCTTAAGGTCGGTCAAATTGAAAGTAAATTCCTCCCTTTGATGTCAATACTTATTTATCTACTCTCAATATTAAGGCTGAGTGGAGAATTTTTAATTCCTGTTTTTTAACTTTATTTTTTTTTTAACATTTTCTTGTTTTAAAGAACTCTGTGTTGCAAGCTGTAGCATGGTGGAAGGGGTGTGGGTGTGTGCCCCCCTTCCCGCAGTGCTGCGGGAGGAGGGGGCACCGGCACCTCGCTCTGCCCTGGCCCAGGGCCACCCAAGGGGACATGGGAGGGTCGTGAGGGGCCTTGGGCAGCCCCCCCGGTGCTACCAGCCCCCCGGGCAAACCCCGCGAGCGAGGCGACGCACTGCCTGTGCTAAAGTGTCAGGCTAAAATTTATCCTTTTCCTAAACTTCCTCACATATGTCAGTTTATGCAAGAATTTTTAAATTATTTAAGGTTCTTTTAAAAGAAACACTTGTTTTTTCTTTTTTCTCCAAAGAAACAAAACCTTCCATGGCAGGCTATGAAATATGGATTATTTACCTCCAGACTGGGCACAATTCTGATCCAGACTTAGAAGTAAATGCATATTTAGTCTTTAAGGCATACTGTTATCCATGTAAATACATATTTTGGTATACACATTCTTTATAACACAGTTATGTGGACTAAGCGGAGATTTTGGTAAGCATAACATTTACCATTGTTTGTCTAGAACGCTAGCTCTGAAATGTGCAAAAAAGCAGCTTTTACTGGTGATGGTTTTTAACACTCCTGTATCTTAAAAACATCATAGTTCCTAAAAAAAATATATATATTGAAAAGTTTAAAAAAAGCTGTCTAGCTATGAAGGATACATTTCCTGCCAAGTTATAAACCCTTGAGAAACTGCATTTGTTCAAGAAGTTGTGAGACATCCTTTAATTCAGTATTAGTATAATAGCACGATCAGCAACTGTATAATTAGAGCATCATTGCTTCTACGTATGTCACCGATGCAATGGTAATTGCAGACCTGAGTTATTGCACAAGTAGGAACTTACGGTGTTACAGACTTTGGGGTTTCCAATGTGGACAACAATCTGGATATAAATATTCAGTTATACTGCTTGGAGCTAAGCCATTTATTTTTCACGTTTGAGAGGTGGGAATAAATATAATAATGTTTGCCCGACAGATATGAACAGTATGGGTTAACCCTTTGAAGAAGCATAGAACATACCTTCAAACAGTTGCCTAAAGCAAATACACCCCACAAATTACAGGGTGGGCAGATTTCGTAAAATGTGGTTGTGTTCAATTTGCAGCAGTCTGCACCGAACGCCCCAATAAGTCCCAATCTGTACAATTACCAGTTTACCGCATGGAACAGATTCACCAAGAACCAAGTTTCTTTATTTGATCAATACCGCCTCCAGCTCCAATCCTGCAAAAATCAGGGTCGCTTGGCTAGATGTGCTACGCCTGTTGAATCGACCCGTGCGGAAAGTTAAGCACGGCTCTATCTCTTTTGTAGGACTGGAGGGCTGGGCGGGCAGAGCCTCACGCGCAGCCTTCGGGAGAGCGACCCTGGGGACCCCGCGGGCGCGCGGCCCGTCGGCGCAGCCCCCGCACGCCTCGCACTGCGCTTCGCACACACGCGCGCACACACACATGGCTGCTGCTGAAGATATTCAATACCTATTTCAGCTAAGGAAACGCCATTGGCACCTAGAAATGTTTGTGGGTTTTGTTTTAGTTTTGTTCTCTTTTTTGACGTGACAATAATTACGTCCCCTCAAATTTAAATGAAAGTTCAGAGAAGGGACCAAGTATCTTGTCCATGTTATCCAGTGGCTCTACCTGGTATGAATGCAAACAGTCCATACTTCATTTATTACTTTTTTTTTTTTTCATATTTAATAAACCTGCTGTTCATTCTATTCTGTTGCTGGAAATACCAGGATCCAGATATCAGGAATCACTGAAATGAAATATATCATCGAAATATATAATTTGATCCAGCCACAGTATAGAAACATCTCTCAATTTTACGTGAGACGAGGCATATGCGTTGGGCTATGCGTATCCTTTTTTCTTTCTTCATAAAACTGTACTGACATGATACTTTCTGCAGCACCACTGTTTCTAGCGAATGGATTCTAAAATATAGCACTTTAAAGCTGCAATACAAGAGAGATCAGAATATCAGGACTGTGTCTAGTATAATTTGAATTGGGTTTATACTATTTCCTCAAAGAATGAATTTTGTCATGTTATTCAAGGTTTTAAAAAATGCCACATTCTGAAAAGAGCAACTGCTTAGCACATGGCTGTAAATAATATGATAGGAATAGTACGATCTGCCACTGAACTGACACAGAGTGATCCAGGACATTTTATTGCATATTTTGGAGTCAACATATTTCCGTTTATACCCTGCGTCTGAGTTTATCAGTAACTACAACAGATTCACTGCATATTCTGTCTACATGTTAGCATGGGATAGTATATATTGGGCCTAGCGCAACGCCGAGCCCGCCTTTTCAAAAAGCTGGGGGGTCTGTAAACTCAATTTGGAACTTTGCACAGTATGTGCACAGTATGCACAGTGCTCATCTGGTATTGCTCGCTACAAAACCCTACTGTCAGGAGAAAAAATGCTGTAGTATAATAGTTGTGTCGCCTACTGGAGTTCATATACAAAACGGGAATAATAACGTTGATAATGGTTTTATTATTCTTGCCATCGATAGCTGCTTTCTAAGCCAGTCAAGACCTGTTGGGGTCACCAGGAGATGTTGCGTTCAAGGGCTGTTGGCCATAGTCACGCCCCAACAATTTACACAGATGGCATTTTTAAATTCATCTCTAAACTGTGAGCAACATTTTGTGTTAATGCTGTCCGGGGCGGTTTAAAAAAAAAGTTAGTAGCATTCTATGCTATTTTGAAACTTGATCCTTCACTGAGTGAAATGAGAGTATTATCTTAATAGACTGCAGTACTAGGAATTGTGTGTGAGGACTTAACTGCTGTGGTACGATACTTGTACAGTGTTAGTACATCGGTAATGAAGTCCTGTCTGTAAAGATGATTCTATCATGGATGGCAACATGCACTTCAGTACAGTTATTGGAGCAACCTCGTTTTAATATATATATGTATTTTATATATATATGTATATATATAAAATTCTGTTTGATATTTCATGTATTTTCAGATATCTAATATTTAAAAGCATCCTTTATCATTGCTAAATTAGCCAAACCAGTACAAAATTAAGTGCAAGAAAAATACCAATTCACATAGTTTTTGCCAGTAATACAAAAGGGACTATTCAGCTTCTCACATTTACAGCCATTTAGGAATTTTGATTTAGCATGACTAAGGGAAACGTTCCTACATTCAAAAGATGTCTCAAAATAATTTGCGTTCTGTTTTGTAATGGGAAAACTAGTTTCTACAGAGATCACCTACTGGTTAGTGCTGGTAGATGGAAAACATAAAAAGGAGTTGGTGCTATCCTTGACCGGTTGCCTAAAAACCCAAGTCGGAAGCAGTTCAATGACCCCCTGGAGATGGGACAGGAGGTTTTTCCTTTTAGCCAATAGCACCTTTGTCCTCGACTAGAGATTTCTTATGCTCAAAAGGATGCTTTAGCATTTCCCAAAACACATTCCAGATTTGTTGGAGAGGAAGAGGAAAGTAGTGGTTTATGAAGGCACACCCATGCTGAATTTGCAGGAAAAAGGAAAGGAAACAGAAAGCAGTACTGCACAATGCAGTTATAATACAAGGCTCATTCTTGAAACCTGAATATCATGCTAGAAGAAAATCTAGATATGTGTAATATTTTGAAGAAATATTTTGAAGGCAATATTATTTGTTTTTTGTTTTTTTATCAAAAAAGAAAAAATGTTTCTGTGTAAATGTGGATAGAATGCTATTAAAGAAGGGAACTGAATATTTGTATTGCAGCCTTAAAGAAGCACATTTTTACTGCAATATTTTTTTTTTTTTTGTAAACTACGGTCTGCAACTCAGCAGACCATGACTGAATGCTTTTGAAAACTTGTAGATTACAAACATGAAATCACAATTAATATCCTCTAAAAGTAATTTCAGAGCTTTCACGTCTTAAAAAAGGACAATGTGTACTGCTTCACAAGGTAATGCAGCTAATCAAAAAAAGGAGTAGAATTAAAGTATTTACATAATGAGCAATTCTACAGAAGGCGATCATCCCCATGTAAGCACTGCTGATTATATCCCACGCTGCTTTTAACAAACTCTACCAGATTGGATCCAGTCATCAGCACTTTCAGAGAATCCTTAAAAGCCTTTTATGGGTCTTTACATTTAGTGCAGAATGATGTTCTTCAGGTAGAATATGCTGGTGAGGGAGGACAGTGTCAACACAAGGTACCAGCAGGAGAAGAGGACTTCGGCGTCACCGGTGATCCCGTACTGGGCTGTACTGGGAGCTGCAAAGAGAAGAAAAAGGGGTTAAGTGAAAATTTCCACTTAGATCCCCAAATTCTTAGTTTTCATTCATTCTCCCAAGAGAACTATTGAGGCAGCAAAAGCATTGTTCTGAAAACTGGAGAAAATGCTGCAAAAGTAGCCAAGCCCTCCTTGCTACACTGGTCAGTGAATATTACTTTTTCTTTTAAAGAGGATAAATTGTTATTAAGGCAAGCATTTAAAAATGTGAGTACTTAACATCAGATGAGCGCTTCATGTTTAAACATCTGAATAATTTATCTGTTTTTAAGTTACTGAGCATTAAGATAGCCACTGAAATCCATGAGAGGTGAATATATTAACTCTGTTGGAGAAGAACTCATTTTCTGTCTAACTTTAGATGCCAAAGTTTGACAATTTTGCTTAGCCAAAGACATTCATATTTATTTTCAGTCTCTTTGAAGAAATTATATTTACTTGCTTTAATACAAAGTCTTTCTCAAATTCCTAGGTAAATATTACGGTAAGTGCACGCAAAGAGAGTTAAAATATAAGAAAACAGTGTCGAGAAACAAGTGAGGAAAGAATCACTTGCAGCAGCCATGAGCAGGCTGTCTGCAGGCTACCCTGACTGCGGCGCGGGAACCCCCCCGGGCAGAAACCAAAGACTTTGTAAAGCCACAGGAGGATGAAGGAAAAGGACCTGTTACCTCACCCTGTGCAGAGCCAAGCGATTGGGATGATGCTATTGGGATGTTCTGCTGCTAAATAAACACTGGAGGCCCACTTTGGCAGATTTCTGTATGAAACTTCTCTCAAATCAAGTATTTTTCATTCATACGATGCATGAAACCCAACCTCTTATAGTCATGAGCAGCATCCTGTGCTCTTTGGCTGATCACTGGTATCAAAGGTTTTGCTTTCCAGACTATATGAATATACTATAGATAATTCTAAAACATAAAATCTGTGCAAGTCTTGTATCGAGTGCCATTTCTACAAGCAGGCATCGCTATGTCAATGGCACTTTATTTAGATGCAAGTTGCAGAATTTGCTTTTTTTGACTAGATTAACCCAATGTCTGCCAGAAACACAGATAGAGATTAGCTGGTGGATGCTGAGCAGGACTGAGCCAGCCTGGTACCCACGTCCTGGTGCTCAAGGCCTTTTCCTTGCAGAGGGCAGAGCAGTTGAAAAAACATGAGGGGAACAGGCATTTCCAACCTCATTCCTGATGACCCATCTTGAGTGAGCTGGGCATGCTCCACGCAAAGGCTGTGCTGCAAAAGGGAGAAACCACTAATGTGGATACTTTGAAAACCACGTGATCTACACGTGAATGAACAGGGGAGGTCTCCCGGGAGCCTCAGGTTGGTGCAGGGTTGGAGGATCCCGCCTCTTCTGCAGGATCTCTCCTTCCACCCCATTGTATTGCTGTCCTGAGGTCTTCTCAAGCCACAGGGTTATCTGCACTGAGAACACCAAGAGATGGTCTGAAGATGAGACTTCAGCCAGCGGCTCTACTCTGCAGGTATGTGGGAGACGTACACAGAGCAGGTACCAACAGTGCAGAAGACAGTTTTCCTGGCGCCAAGCCCAGGATCCGCCTCCGACAGCGCCGCTGCCCCTTGCCAGTGCCAAGTCCACCTCTGTTAGGGAGACACCAGGGTACAGTGCACGCCGTGCTGCCGAGCAAGCAAACTTCACCAAATCTGCTTCCTTTCTGGGAGGAGAGGAGGAGGAGGAGAAGTGAGGCACCTCTGATGGCAGGCGCGGGCCGTGCTGCTGGGGTGCCCAGGAAGGTTCTGGGGTGTGAGCAGGATGGAGCCCAGGGAGGAGAGCAGGATCTCACTGCGGGGTCAGTACCTGGTGTCTGGCTTGCGCAGAAAGCCCCCCCCCCCCCGCCCCAAAATGAACAACAATAATAAACCCACAAAGGGGATTTCACTGAAATTGCAGCCTGTCTGGAGGAGTAGGAGAGACTACAGCAATCACCCCACAAAATAAAAGTGGAGGTTTCACCAAATCCTGTTTGCTCTTTCAGGATGCAGTCTCCTGAATTTCAAGTCTTGTTCAGTCCGAATACTGAAACATAAACATCCCTTTTCTTTCTATACAGAAATCTGTGCTATGTGCTACCGGGTCCGTTTTCAACGTATGACATTTAATTTGGTGCAGAGTATGTGATAAAACCAAAAAATCACTCATTTTTTCCCCCACGAAGAAAGGTTCAGGTAATAAAAAATATTACAAGATGAAGTTTGATTTTGAAGCTTAGTTTAGTGATTTATAACCATGACTAACTGCAGGACAGAGCACTCTCTTCTCATTAAAAAGGAACTTTGGTAAGTCAGTATGACAAATCAACATTTAATTTATTACAAAAACCAGGCTAGCAAGCTGAAGCATAGCGTAGGTGGTATTTCATTTTATCATATTAAAACAGTTTTCCCAACGTAAAGATAATTTGAACTACGGTGGCTATAAAAGCGAGTAGAAAATTATGTAAATCTGATTTCCTGCATAGGAACCAGTACTATCTTTCTAAAGCTTATTAAATCATAGCTGGATTGTTTCAGCACAAAGGTGCTAGGTGAATTAATGGGGGAAAAGTACATAGACTTGGGTAGATAATAGAAAAGCGTTATGGTTCCTAAAGCTGGCTAACTAGAAGAATTTGATGTGAAAGAAACCCGAAGGAGAAGCAAATCTGGAGAAGTTTAAGCCACTGAACTCTGCTGGTTTGAATAAACTGCCCCAAGGGCCAAGTTCACGTGGTACAGGGAGGTGCAGGATGCCAAACGAGGCCAGGAGCTGGTTTTGCTGGTCCACGGGCAATATTTTAGCCCTGCCGGATCCCACCCTGTCCCACACCTCACCCCCCCCGAGGAGATGGGACCTCGATGCTATGACTGGGTCTGACAAACAGGATTTCTGTTCCAAACAGCATTTAATAAGCTCTCTGAGTTTCTTTAAACCTGTCTTTGGTATTACAATAAAGGATGAAATCCAGCTGTGCTGCATGGCTTCTGGGTTCACTGGGACTGATGTTCTGAGAGAGCTGGAGCCGAAATTTAAAATTATTCTCCAGCCCCTCTAATACCTGTTCCATTTCCTGAGTTCCTTTAAAGAGGGTGAACTGATGTGAGCCTGCTGTCATTAGGGTCTGCTGGCTGGGACCTGCTGGGTGCAGTTTCACTGAGTGACACCTGCAGTGGCATTTGCTATAGAAAACAAAAATAAACCCAGAGCTATTCACATTTGCATCCATGTGGCCCCAAGAGTGCCGCCGGATGAAGAAATTGCTGTCACCGTGGAAATGTCCCCAAAATCTATGGCGTGCCAACAAGCAAACTGACCAGAAGTTGGCTTTAAAGGGCTTTTTCGGAACTGTATACTGCAGGTTTAAAAAGTCACACTATTTTAATTCAAACTGGAACTGTTAGCTGGAAAACATTTGCCATATGCCTGCACAGGACCAGAAGTTCCACATGTGCATCGTGGTGCGCCTCCTCAACCCTCTAATTCATCTGTCAGTGGAAAAAGCCTGACTTTCGGTTTGCCTTAATAGTCTGCTTTTATAATTAGCAGCCCAAATTAGAGCACCCTTTGGGAAGCTGGGCTGGCAGAAACGGGCAGGGTGCTGCCCGGGCGTTCAGCTGGGGAGCACCCGGTTGTCTCAGGTACGATGGATGGTGACTTAATGGCTGGGAAAGTCTTGCCAGATCATTATGTCTCTTAACTTTAATTTGACTTCGGGAAATCTCCAAGTGTTTCTAGTCTCCAAAGTGAATTTATAAGCAGATGTCCCTCTCTCACAGTTAGTGGCAAATGGGTTGCATCAATTACATTGTCACGGTAAGTCTACTGGATGGCATACAGTTTAAAATGTTGTGCTTGGCTCTTAAAAATTCTTAAAAATTAACAAGCTTCTGCAGTCCTTTTCTTTTTCACCTCGGTATTTTGATTAACTTCTCCTGTGGCTATCTGATTGCTTTGCTGGCAAAAGAAAATTTTGTTCCCAAATATTAATAAAATTAGGTAGATCTTTTGTGGTGTTTTATGAACTTTAAAAAGTAAACAAACTTACTTTTAAAATTTAAAGATTCTTAGTATGGTCTGCTTAGTCATTTGTTTAGAATGAATAATTATTTTTGATAAGAACTAAGTAGTCCTTGCTTTCATTATCATTGTTGTGTAATGCAAGGTCAGTTTGTACCTGGACCAGTTAATTTTCATAGGGTATTTTTGATGGTTCTCTGTCAGACTCAAAACCTTAGTTTAGGAATGAATGAAAAGGTTTAAATGTTTGAAAATAGCATAAAACTCACAGCTTCTTTTTCTCCCCACTAAGACCTTAGCATTGAATGTCATTGTTTTATACAGACACACACACTTGCAGTCTTAATATTTGTACAGGAAGATAATGGTGGAGGTATGTATGATTAGGCATTAAATAAAAGCATGAATTATTTGACTCTGTGATTGTATCTGCAGCTATCCTGGGCATTTCCATAATACCTACCACCACCATTATAATGGAGTACTCTGTTTATAACTGATTTTACAGCATGTGAAGATTTTGGTACACAGAAAGGGGGAGGAGAACAGCGGTTGGCCCGCAGAGAGGTATTTATCTGGCTAAAGATTCTCATCCAGAACAATATCTTGGTAACTATTTGAAATAGAAGCCAAGGTCAAATTGTTTGTCTCCCCTTGTGCTGATCTGGCAGTGCAAATTCAGTTCACAGCCACGGTAGCGATACCTTAAAAGAAAGTGAATTTCCATCTAGAAGAAGGTTAAAATGAGCTTGATGAAAAGTGTGATGTTTGAAATATAAAATGACCTAGGATTGAGAAGATGCAATACGTTTACCATAGATCAGCTACAGTCACTGTGAGAAAATAATTTACTTTCTTGCTAATAGATATGTTGCTAAATTTTCCTCGGAGCCCGATGAGCAAGGCAGGGGCAGGGTGTCAAGCTGAGCCGCACAGAGGGCAGTGCCGCTGAAGAGCTGGGAGGGGACCCAGTGGGCTCGGCGGGTCCCTGTGCTTGTCCTCTCCAGGAGATGGTCCTTCCCCACGGAGCTCCGCGGGGAGCCCTGAGCTGCTCGGGATTTCCACCATCACCTGCCCGCTGAGTGTAACCCTCAGCGCTGCCATACAGCAGTGGGTTACAGGAGGGGGCTTGTGTGCACGTATCGCACCGTGTCCTTATCAGCATTATCAGGCTTGTCTAATCTCCCTTAAGACATTAAAATTATCTGTAGATCTGCGTGAGCGGGCACTCTTGTTGCAGCAGGGATGGAGACACGTGGAGAAAGAATCTGATCTCCCTCCCCTCTTTGCTTTGTAATTCCCTGTGTTATTAGTTATCGATAAATGTGGGTCTGTTTCTCATGTTTGACAAGATTGCATCTAGCATCTTTCCTGGGAGTAATTTCCATGGTGTCACGGTCCTGCGGAAGGAGAAACCCCTGCTAAGGTCGGCACTTGCCGTGTCCTCCACCGCCGTTGGAGCACGACCGCCAGCCAAGGTCCCTGTGTGCATGCCTCTGAAGTCCACGTGCTCTTACCAAGCTTCCCTTTTTTCTAATTTAGTGATTATTCTACATAATCCTAATGTTTTATAACAGTTAGCAGTTGTGAAAATATTTAAGCACACTCTTAGCACAGATAGGATTATATTCAGACATCTCTCCTGGTAGTGAATAGAAAGGAACAAAGTACTATTATATCACTATCTCTAATTAATACAAGAGATTAGGAAAAGTACTATGCTGAAACATGCAAACCAACATTTCCTAACACCAAGGACTGCATTAACCAGAAATAATTATAAGCTTTAATGCTGATGCCTTGTAGACAAAAGCATGGACCTCTTTAGGTTGTCTGAATAAGCAAGACTAATTCTGTTAAACGGATTATGCAGGGAGATGTTAATAAGCATTTCATTTAACTATATTCAGGTTAATGATTTATTATAGGAAAGCCTTAATAAATAGGTTTTTGTGCAACATTTAAAATATACAGAGAAGGAAGGAATAAACTAACTCAAGGTCAAAGCAGCAAGAAAAAAAAGACAAAACAGACTGGGCTGTCAAAAATGTTTTTTTAGAAGGAAAGATTGTAAGATAACGGGACTCTGAAGGCTCAGTTGAGTCCTACAGATAGCATCTCTAAATATTGTTACACTTGAAGTTAGTTGAGGATTTATGGCTTTGGAGGAGCGGGTCGACAGTCTATAAAAGACTGAATTAGAAAGCAATGGCTTGTGGTAGGAGGTAATCTGCTTGGAGAGCGCTAGAACAGGCTTACGAGTGTTTTGACCAAAGGAAAGTTTGTCAAGAAGAGAAGCCTCACTCTGTGCCTCGGAGGCCAGGCAGGATTGTAGACAGCTTGACCTTGGGAGAACAAAACCTTAAAATCTTGTGTAAAAATGAATCAGCGAAGACACCGATTTGTTTAGTCTTATGCAAATGCAATCATCCTCAAGGCTAAGCGCCCGAGACAGGAAATTTACAGTGATGGAAAATTCACTAGTGAAGCTAAATAGATAAATCTGAATGAGGAGGCCCTTCTGAAGTGTGTGCCAGATGGAGACTTTGATTAAACAGAGCTTTGACCATAATAATAACACTTGGAATTTAAGTAATGTTGAAATGCGTTTGGACCACGCCCATGGTAGCTGAGAGCTGGATGTGGTGACTCAGAAGGTCCTCTCCAGCCTGATGCTCCTCTGTTACTGGTATGAATCACTGAAATTCCTTTTAATGAGAGAGAAATGTACAGCACTGCCCAGGCCAACATCCCCAGAGCTCGTTCGAAATGCAAAATGCTTATGTTTTAAATATATTCACAAGAGACTATTTTATACGTGATGTATGGGCAAAATGTTTTGTTTATCCCAGCAAAGAAAATCAAGTGAAGAAACCAGCGCAGAGCTATGCAGCCCTGGCTTTCGGAAAAATGAAACACATTTTACGTGATGGCTCATGGGGCACTATAAAACGTTTTCATGAGTATAACCAACTGTTAGATGAGGTAGCTCAACGCCACCGGATGGGTCCTCACCTGTGCACAGCGTTCATTTGCCTCCCCAGTCCTTCCTCATGAAATCACAGGGACAAGGATTATGCCAGGAACAAGGGAGGAACGTGCTAGGGGACTCCATCTCCCTATAGCATCACCGACATCAAATATGTTGGTGTAGGGAACAGCTAAATTTTGTTCTGTTAATGCCTGTGCAGTCATGGGTGTAATTTTAGGTAGAATTTTGCTTTTGTGTATGTTTTAGCCAGGAGTCACTTAGCGCTACTGAGACAAATATATCTGAAAATCCTTGAGAAAGGAGACAGGAAATATTGCAAAAGTTGTCCATGAGCTAGCTCTACCTGGATGGATAAGACAGAGCTGTAGAGGATAACGCCAACAACTGTGAGGTTCTTAAAAGAGTGGGTTTATCATTCTCTGAAATGTGAGGGTTGGCAGAAAGATTCGGAAGATGAACCCCTCAATAGACCAGTGGAACTGGTAAGGGAGGGCTGTTGTCGGGTCCTACTCACCGGCATTCATGCAAGGCTGCTGTGAGATGCAAAAACTGTAAAATGAATGGCTTATGCTGATCAGTTATTTCTAATTTAAATGAATAATGTAGCATTTTTTTAGTCTTAAAACAGGAATACAGAGAATAAAAGATTATTGCTAGAACTGCAGAAGCAAAACCCAACTATTTGTTGCACTAAAATATTAAAGCTTAGTATTTTAAATACTTGAGATAGATATGCCACCAGCAATGTTTTAAAGTGAAATATCATCCCAGTGTGTGTTTTCTGTATCTCTGTGTATGCACAGAAAATAAGAAGCCTTTCTTGTTTCAGTCATAATAACCCCAGTTGTGATATGCTCTGTATATCTACTTTGAAACTGGTTCCTGATACTGATTCTGAGTTAAAATATAAAATATGATATTTACAGGGCCGAAAATAAAGTCAAGCAATCAAAACACGATAACTAGCTCAGCCACCCAGCATTGTAATTTCCTAATTGTGGGGATCTTTGCCTGGGAATTTGGGTTCCCTGGCTGTGCAAAGACACGTCCAAGGCTGCAGCAGAAGAGACACGTTTCCCTCCCTGTCCTCCGCAATAGTCAGAGTCACCCTTCCCATCCCACCCACTCGCACACCGACAAATAACTCATGCTAAATATTGTAAACAGTGAAGTACTAATTTAAAACCAGCTAAAAATACACACAGTAATGTAAATTTTAAGATGACTTTTGCTTGCTTATTAATGTGATGGGGCATGCCAGACACATTTTGCAGTTGTTCGAACTAGACCTACTTAGAGAACACTTAACAGCTGCATTTCATTAAGCTTACAGAGAAAGCTAAACCATAACTGATGGAGGCTGTTAACTATATGCAAAAGGTTTTTAAGTGTCTTAATTTCTGTTCTCAAATAACTCTCTGGAACAAAGCATTTCCAAAGTCAGCAACTTCTCAAAAGTCCTCAGTGCAGGCATCTCCATGGATATGGTGTGGCTATGGAAGCACCCCCAGCCCCCCGCGGTTGACTCACCAGCACCGTGATATCTTGCAACCAGAATTGCTCCCTTTTCTGAGGAAAGTGTCCCATGCTCGGGCTGAAGAGGATGCCGTTAAATATCTACCCGCCAAGTCGGCAGGGTGGCATTTGGAGATGTGGTGCTGGGGCTGGAAAGAGCTTTGGTGGGCAGCAGCGAGTCACGGTGCCGAGGGGTCACTGAACCAGGTCACTTTTAAGATTTTTGCTGCCTCCTGTTTGCTTTTCCCCAGTTTCACTGCCTCGAGACCTGTCGGGGTCAACCACCTCTCAGCAGCCTCTCTCCCACTTTCAAAAGCTGTTCTAACAAGTGGAACCCTAAAACTGTAGGTTTTTTCCCTAAAACTCATTCCTCCTTCCCGTCAGCTTCCAAAATCCAATGTTTTGTTTTCCAAATTGTCATTGAGTCTTCTCACTGAAATCCAGGTTTAAATCTGATTGTTATTGTTCGCAGCAAAAGTCTAATTTTTTTAAAAAAAGGAGTATTGTTTTAGAGAAACAAACATCTCTAATTTTTCAAACTTAGAAATGGTGAGTAAATTTTCCTGCTAATTTATACTTAAAAAAAATCACAGTAATTTGATCATATGTAAAGTTACAAACGGATTAGCAAGTTTTCATTGAGAGAGGGTAAGATGACCTTTTCATTCTAATTAAATGGATGCTAATCCTCTCCAAGGAAGAAGGCACATCTTACACTTAGGCACAAGGTCCTGACAACTCAGAAACCTTGATTTTGAACATTTTTACTTCACGTGCCACGCTGTGGTCCTCAGTGTCAGTGTGTGCTTTTTGAAGGAGTGCAGCATCTAATTATTAGTGATACGATAGTCAGAGACCTACAGAAGCTATTAACATTTCCTATACATACACCTTGAATTGTTAGAACACATGCTAGAACCCAAACTACTGCATTTGAATACGTTTGAATGTAAGCACTTTATATTGCTACTGTTTTCACAACGAAACGGTATTGTTAAAACTTTATTACCTAGGTGTGATTTGTTTCCAAACTTGCGTTTTAAATTTTAGCATACGGTTGCCGATAGAAAAGTCCCCATTTACAGGCAATTATCACACAGCGGTACCTAAAAATCCCTGTAGTTATTGCTCACTCTGATTATACGGTCTCGCTGTTGTTCTTACTCAGTAGTGTTTGTAAGTGTGGGCTTTTCAGTGGGGGCCAGGCACACACTGTTTTTGTTACTCCATATTTCTGTATTTACAATGGATTCAGGTAACATGAAAAATTGGCAATGGTGATTTGGAGAAACTCTTAACAATAGCAGCCCTAACGCAAAAGCCTGTTTTGTAGATAATCAGTGTAAATAATAGATTCCCCACATGCTGCTGTCTATCAAGTTATTTCTTCAAGCAAGTGTCTCTGGGTATCATAAAATCAGAAAAATAGTGGTGCTCAGACAAAGCAGGCTCACTCTAATCTTTCAGATAGTGCAGACACGCTTTTGTTGCAGCTGCAAAAACAAAACCCATTTTAAACCCTATGCATTGTTGTACCGTATATCTTTAACGGAATTTCATTTAGACACAGATAAACTTGATCATATCAAATAAAAAAACCTGCCATTAAATAATGCAAAGGGAAAGCATCCTTCTAATACACTAATAGGATAAATGAAGCAGGCACTGAATACAGTGTCTTAATGTTTAACAGGATAAAATAATACAGCCCTGACATACCCAGTTTCTACTGCAAGGAATATTTCATAATCCCAAGAAGTATTTATGAGGAGAATTACTGTGAGGGAATAGAATAAAATTTGGCTTTATATATCATCCTTTATACTCAAGTTACCTCAAATTTCTTTGTACAGCTGAGAAGTGCAGTCATGTTGGAACAAATAAAGTATCTTTCAGGAACTTCAGAGCTGTGGATGTGTACCAGCCTCGGAGGTTTGAGATGACTTTTAACCGACGAAGGAGATGCCAGCCCCAGTCCTGGGATGAACCTGTGCTTAGTCTGCTAGCACTGACCAGCAACACAGCGACTGTCCCAGGGTCACCCGCGCTGGGATTTTAGAAGAGAACCTCAAAGCTGGATGTGTTGTAATGAGAAGGAGCTGCAAGCGTTTCAGAGGGCAGGTTAAAATTAAAAATAAACTTAGTGACTAAGAGAAATCTTCACCTTTATGTGGGATACACATAAAGATTGCCCCCGGAGAAGGTAAGTGAATGATCTGCTTGTGTCTGGAGCAGGTAGAACAAGATCAACAGGTCTGACCTGCGGCAGGTAGGACCCAGAATAGCTGTGAAGGCAAACTTAGCCCTGGGTTGCACGGAAAGGATGAGGAATCTGCATCACTGCAGAGTTTTAAGTGCAGTGTGTGCAAGTATCTGTCAAAAATAACAGTAGACACCACCTCTCTTGCCTGTGGGAAGAGACCTTTCTAGATGTTATCTCTGAGCCTTTAAAAAATAATAATCCAGGAATGCATCATAAATAACAGTGGCTGTAACATTTAATTTCTTTCTGGAACCGGAGATACAACAGGTTCCACAGGAGGAAAGGGAGGGTGGCTCCTGGCAGAGACAAAGATCAGGCACCTCAGCCTGAAGCTCTTGGAGGCAACTCCCCAGCCCACAGCACGGGCTGCAGCCCCATTCCCCCTCCTAGAAATTGGCTCCCAGTTCTTTCCGATGGCTTAAGGACATGCCCGTTGTGTGCAAGCTGCGCAGAAAACTTTAAACAGATCTTTAATTCTCGTAGAAAAATGAACGCAGCTGTGGAACCTATAATTAGCATATGCCTCTTGGCTTATCAAACCCAGCTCTGCTGTTGCATCGTGCCTTGTGATTTCCCTCATAAATATCTTAAGATCTATCTTAAAAGCAGTTACTTGTCTTCCACTGGGAGCAATCAGCGGAAGGTTTCTCTACAGTTGCACTTCTGAAAGGGTAGGAATTTTCCTATTCCCAGGGTAAATTTATCTTTGGATGAGCTCTGTCTCCTCCTGGATCTCACTGCCCTGTTTCCACAGACACCACTCGTGCGTGGTTTCATGTTAGACCCAGCACCGTGTTCTAGTCTTTCCTCCTTCTCTTCTTTCTCTTTGCGTAATAGGAACAACAACAGATTCAAATACGTTACATAAACTTGCAGTTTTAACCCATTTCTTTGTGGGATCAGACCCTGAAGGGCTATAATTATCACTAATGTTCCCACATTAGAGCTATTAATAAGTTAAAGGGCACTGCTGTCTCTATGGCTTGAAATAAAATCCGACTTCCATTTTCTTTGAGTTTGCCAAGCTTTCCTCTCCTTCTTTAGATGTGCTAAAAATGATTTACCCAAGGATTATTAAAAAAAAGTAAAGATTTTTTTTTTATATATTATTTTGTGTTTTATTGCAGCAGTAATCTCTTTGGTAAGGTTATCTTCAGTGACTCAAATAATTTTGCCTTCAAATAAAAGTTATTACTCAGCCCAAAGGCCAAGCAAAGAGTGCTTTCTGGAATCAGATCTACTCTGCCTCTTTGGAGCATATATGAGAAAAGTTGAATAAATGCAAACTTAGCATAGCTTGATAGTCAGAGTTATATGATCTACTACTACGCATTAATGAGCTAGAAACACTATCTAGGATCTCATTAGCAAAATAAGGCCTATTTAATAAAAGTAGTCCATGAAATGGTGAAAATTTCAACTCAAAATTCTAACCAAAGTCATGGGAGACTATCATATTGCTGTCTTCCTAGCTTGGTTACACAGGCAAAGCTACAAGCTTGGCTTCAGAAATGCAGTTTTTCTGTAAGCACCTCTAGGCAAAAAACCCCAAAATAAACCCAAAAAAAACACACACACACACACACCCCGCCCGCCAAAAATGCAAAACTCTAGCCTAATTGCAGATGTTTCCATTAATACTGTGCTTAGCAGGCTGGAACACAATTGCACAGTACTGAAATAAAAATTATAACATCTGTATAACCTGGCTGGTAGATAACGTGGCGTTGCAATAAATAATGTGGTGTTGCATCTTTTTGCATAAATAGATGGGCTGTTCTGTGTAACCAGCCTCTTCCATTTAGTGGTGCGTGCTGGGGGGCCAGACCTCCTGGCCATTGCCAGGAAAAAAAAGAAAGAGGCAGCCTAGAGAAAATACCCTGAGTTTCACTATCAGGACACTTCTATAGACACCTGAAGCCTGCTGAATTTACTGGCTAAAGCATTAATTCCTTGAACTGAGAATTGCACTCAACTGATTATTTTTTCCATTAGATTTCAGGATCATCAATGCTTTATAAAAGAAAGGCAGTGTTTTGATACACACTTGTGCAAACTGGATAGCACAATATACAACATCCTATTATCTAGCAGCAGAAAAATAATTTAATAACACCAGTATAGTCAACAAAGCCAGGAAATGCAGCTTCTGTTGGCCCCCACTTACAAGAATGCTGTTCATCTCCCTGAGTAATGTATCCTAGCTCTGATAGGAAAGGATATGATAAAACATAATTAAAATGTGCTGGTTATGTGTCTGCAGGGAGGTCCTGCATCACTGTGCTCCACAGTCTCGGCAGTCGGATGCGAGAATCCTTTACGTTGTATTTCTGTGGGATAGTACATGGTAATTGCAAACAGGACTGACAACTTCCTCTGGTCCAACTGCCCACGAAAGGTTGAACCAGGTCATCGTTCAAGGTCCCTTCCAACCTGGGCTGTTCTATGATTCATCGTATTTCCCAAGGTGTCAGTAAAGGTATCCTTGTTCCGTGGACTCAGACACAAGTGCTGAAGAGATACTGTATTGGAGCTGTTCTTAATTATTGTATATTTTAAGCTGTAATCCAGAAGACAAATATACAACTCCCAAACTGTCCTTCTTGCCTCAGATTTGGTGAGAAAATCATTTTTTTTCTGAGTTTATGTATGGAAAAACTCAAAATTTGTAGAAAAGAGAAAAGAAGCTCTTCAGTTGAGACTGAACCATGAAATCACTTTCAGATAGTTTTCTAAATGATGTAGCTACTGATGACCTCCATTTTAAAAAAAAATGCTTCTTTATAACTGATATCAGAACTAATTTCTTTTGAGCTTATTTACAGGAAATCTTAGCATATTAAACAATTGCAGGTCCCATGTACTGTAGGCTTATGTGCTGTGTACAGCTACCTAACCTTGGAGCTACACTACGGTGAGTGAATATGGATGACACATTCATTTTCCAAGCCTTGCCTCTAGAAAGATGACTTCTTGTATATCTGCAGTGTGACGTACACACTGTTTCTGAAGCACATATGTATTTTTTTTTGTTTTGTTGACAGGCTATTTGAAACTTTCATTTTTTAAAGAATATTTTAGATTTGCAAAAGATGGATTAAAATGCTGTAGCATACATATTTTTCATTAGTCAAAAGTAAAAAGTTCTTACTTATTTTGCAGAAATACTTGGCAGACAGATGTGCTTGCTCACGTAGTAAGTAGAACACGTTTCTATGCCATGAGAGACATACTGTAACTTTCAATTACAGGTCAAGCAGAGTACCCCTCACGCTGTAAACTCCTTCCCTCCCACACAAGTGCTCCGCTCCGGGAGGCACGCTTCACCTGCGTGGCTCTCGGCACAGTCAGGGTGAAGGAAACCACTAAACCAGCTTGTATTCTTGAGTCTAAACCCTTTTGTCTTGTCTGGAAGCTGTGGAATAGCAACAACTGCAGAGATAGAGGGGGATAGCAATAGAAAGGGATCAATTTAAAGGAAGCTTGTAGGCAAGGAACAAATAAATAATGTATTATTTAGTTATATTATGCAGTTTTCTGCTTGTGCTACTGGTTTCAGATGGGATGTGCTCAAGGCTGGTACTACCTTCTTACCTACATATCTATAGTACACACGTAGCCCCGATTTTGTTATCATCTGTAGTAATAGCAATCAAAAAACCCAATCATCACTTGTTTAGCTTAAAATTAAATAGAAAAGAATACACAAAGGATAAAGACATCAAATCTAGAACAGGCTGACACTGGGTTCTGCATGGAAGTCCAAAATTAAACAGAGGTGAATGAGTCAGGATCTTCCACTGGATATGGTAAACACAAGGACATTGAGAGTAAGACTATGAAAAGTGCTCAAGAAAGCACCAGGACAAGCAAACCAGCTGCCCATTCCCATCCCCCCATCCCTGGATTGTAGCATGTAGCCCAGTTCTCCTCTGTGTCCCAAACCATGAGGTCGGGAAAGGTTCTTCATTGAAGAAGAACCAAGAAGAGGTAGGAACCAAGACTCTCCACGACAGAGAACCACATGCAGATTTCCATACAAAGTGTGCAACTTTCGAGTCGCCTGTGAGGGTTCAAGTTTGGTAAATGTGCCCAATCCAGAAGTGTGATGCTGTAGCAAAACTATGGAGTTGTAAAGTCAATTGCTGTGAAACACAGGTTGTTTTGAAAGTAATATGCATGGTGTGTGCTTTCGGGTACTTATGCACATAATTTTGGCAGCCTACAATAACTGCTTGTCTGACAATGTTGCCCTCATTTGTAAGTGTCACATTTGAGAAAAGGAAAAGCATTTTAATGTGACAGAAAAATTTGACTTGGGAGCTAATTACTTTAATTTGTTAGATTTTTTTGGCTCATCTGCATACTTGACAATTATTTACAACTTACATTGGTAATTAGAGGTTGGGTCTTGTGCTGAAATAGTAAATAGCTTTGAAGACATTTGCTGATCCTTCTAACTTTTAGAGGAAATGAATTTATTAGTAGTTAATATGTAAAATATTTGTACTTCTGACCTTTTGTAAAACATTCTTTCTATATTTTAAATGATTGGTTGTCAGAATAATCTTCCTCAAAATGAAGTGTGACATTGTAAATAAGCTCTTGAATTAAGCAGCATATTAAATCTATGTATTCAGTGGCAACCTTTGATAGTTCTCATATATCATGAAGATTTTGTTGGTTCTGCTACACTGCGGCAATGTCATATAGCATTGTGAATGATAATTTTTTACACTGAACTTTACAGTTTCTGGACAGTTTCAACATCATTCTTCTGATCTTGACAAAGGATATTGAGTTAAGCAGGTTGGTACATGATTTCTTGCCTTTTTTTTGGTGACTGTGTATGAGAAAGGAACTTTTTAGCTGGAGGAGCTGACAATCTTTAAACAAATCTTCCACTGAGGTGGTTGTCAGATGGTTTCTAAAGATACGTTTTTTATTCAGCTATTCAGCTGATTTTCTTAAGCATTTCTTTGGGGTTTCTCTTGGTCATATTTCTGCATAGTGTATATATTGCTCTCATTTTATAGGTATATTAAAAAAACCCATAATCCATGGACGTCTACTGCTGAGCCGCGCTAATAGCCAATCAATTAATCATCAGTAGCGCTTTTATTATAATAAGGTGATGGATGAAATAAATAACAAAGTTGAACTATTTACTAATGCCAGGAGAGTTAAAGTACAGTGCCATCCTGAATTATAACTGACTAGACCGGCATCATCTCTGGAGTTTGCTTTGTATGTCAATACTGCTTAATCTTGTTCTTTGTAACGGGGTACATCTTAAATAGAAGGACACTGGATAAGTCATATACATAAAAGAGATCTACAGCTTGCTGGCATGTGAAATTCCTCTAACATATATTTTTATGAAACTACCAGCACATTATGTGCTCAGCAGCATAAATAAAAAAGCGTGTTACCCGGGCAATTTTACATTTACTACATTAGTTAGTAAATGCAATGGCCACCCTTACTTTCCTGTAATAAAAACTGCTGAGCCTTTTCATGAAAGATGATTGCAATTTCCACCAGCCTGTATATGCAATGAAAAAACATAACTCATCAAAATCTGAGCTATTTGCTCTTAAAATACAAGAGCGTTTTTCTTGAACACTTGACGTGACATTAACTATTCATGAAACTTGAGAGTGTTCAAACACTGCCTATGTAAAATTGTTACTACTTTTCAACTTGATTGAGATCTTTTCTGAACCAGACTCTACAGCAGCCAGCAAAAGGGCTTTGCACACATAAGAAATGCGGAGACTGTCCAGGTACTGTAGCTGTGAACTATCGATTTGCTGAAAAGTAGAGTTTCTCCTCCAAAATTGATTCATGATAACTGCCTCCATTTGGGTCAAACAGTATTTAACAGCTTGTAAATTTTAATTAAATGATTTGTCACTTTGAACATATAGTTTGTCATCTTGCAGCTAAGTGATATGTCTTTATCAGAGAATGACTCAAGGGGAAGGCATCCATCTCCTCTGTCACTTTGCCCCCCATTAAGATAATTTGGCTGTTGCGCAGTACGTGAGGCTCCGTGAGACAGACTGTGCTTCCTGAGAACAAGTCCATCATGCAAATTGTAAAAATACAATTTCTTCCTTTCGTCATTAACATATGCTTAACTTTCTGAGTATAACAAACCCTTTTCCCAGCAGCACTTAGCAAAACAGATTTTCCCCTTCCAACAACTTACTTCTTCCTTTTCCATGTACGATGACACCTGTAGCTATTCTTACTCAGCTACCCAAGCATCTTTTCTGTGCCTACAGTTATCTTTATTCGCAAGATGTTGATTCGAGGAGAAAGCAAAGAGAAGCTTATAAACTGTATAAATCTGTGGACTGACTCAAGAAATGATGGTTTGTTTTAATTGTTTTTTGTGACTGTGTAGCTCTTACCCTCCTTTCTGTGTGACTAGCTATGGAGTCCTCATTTCAATGAATTTAAATAGGTCTTCTGCATGTGGATGTTATACAACACTGATGTAAGCATATGAATTTCATATACATCCCCCTCTATCTATGACAAGGTTTAATCCTTCGAGGCACGGGGCCTCGTGCTTGTGCAGGGACACAAGCTGTTGCTTTAAAGCTGTTGTTTAATTCTGGGGTTCACCATTTGTGAGCTAAGAGAATTTAACAAACATCACGTAAAGCCCATCCACAAAATACACAGAAAGCGCGTCTAATCTAATCAAGTATTTGTTACTTTTCATTAATGGGCAGATTTTCTTTTTCCCAAAGTATCTCAAATTTCCACCCTTTAACCAAGGGTATCATGTTAGAATATGCCATTCAATTTCTCTTTACTCGCCGTTCCCTGTGATGAATTATTTGGGGCTTTCCTGATGAAGGACTGCAGCAGGAGCTGGTGTGGCTGTCAGGAGGACTCAGCTTTTGCAGCTACCTCCTGCGTGTGTGAGGGGGAACAAAATCCCCCACCTCAGGAGCAGCTTTGGGTTGGCTTTCTGCTGGGGCTCCCTGAACTGTGGGGCTGGTGGGGGCCCCTTTGCAGATCCCCCCACCATCCCTGGCTGATGCTGCTTCTCCTCTGCAGCTATTAATGTCAGTGGAGGATTCTGCAATCAGGTGGCTTTTCATGCACCTGCCTTCCCCACCCGCTTTTCAGCTTAATCCAGACGATTTTAGAGACATTATGACTCAGCTTTGCATACGTTATTACACAGAAGACAAAAAAATAAACCCAACAGTTGAGATTTTTCAAAGCTGACTGGGAGCTTTACACGTGAACCTCCTGTTAAGACTCATGGCTTTGAAAATCTCTATCAATTAGTACAATATTTTGGTGGAGATAGATAGCGCAAAAAAAAAAAAAAGCAGCGTTGGTGCCTCTGTAGGAGGCCCCTTCACAATTAATGCTGATTAATGGTAGGGGATGAGTGCATGCAGTGCATTACTCCCAGGATGGCTCTCCCACTAGCTGCACCTTTTGAGCACTTTCTGCTGTGCAGATGCTTCGTGTCACCGTGCCCTCCCCATGCCCTGCCTGGGATGGACCATTGATAGCGGTGGGAGGAGACACAACGTGGCTGCAAGGAAATGTGCTGGTGAAAAATGAGTTAACTTCAGCAGATGTATTTTCTAAGCAATATGTGCGAGAAGGTTAGAGAGAGCATCCAGGGAAGATGCTGTGCGAGCTCATGTGCAATGGCACACTGACCCTGCCGCCAGCTGCCGAGTTGAGGGCAGCTGAAAAAGGTCTCTTCTGCATGTTATTTTCCATCCCCTTTCTCATCACCCTTGTGAAGCCAGGAATTTGGTCTCTTCAGTAGAAATACACTGCACTCACCATTAAAATGCACTTTGAAACAGAAAACAAAAAGCACCAATAAAAGGTTCTTTCGTATTTTCAGCATCACCTCGTAGGTGAGCTGCAGCTCAGCTCCTCTCAGCGTAGCGCTCTATTGGTGGGTTGCAATCAGATAAACTTGACATCGTGTGTGTCCCTCTGTTCGTGAGAAAGCAGCACACAGAGGCTGTCAGAAATGTTTCCCAGCCAGGCAACGGGCAATTTCTTTCTGCCATTGATTTTGGCTCAAAATCAGGATTTAGAAAGACAAGACAGAAAACAGTACGTGGCACTTGGCAGGAATGTTAGCAACTTTCAAAGTAGTTATGGATGTCATATTCTTAAAAAAATAGTAACAGAAGGGGAAATGAGATATATTCCCCTCTGGGTAGTAGGTAAAGTTTGGCA
Source organism: Strix uralensis (assembly GCF_047716275.1). Taxonomy (NCBI): domain Eukaryota; kingdom Metazoa; phylum Chordata; class Aves; order Strigiformes; family Strigidae; genus Strix; species Strix uralensis. Next base: position 1,243,647 of record NC_133979.1, on the reverse strand, counting down.
GTCAGTGATGAAAGCTTTTCACGTTTCCCTTTTTCTAACCTCTCTGGGAATTAAGGGTGCTTTGTTTTCAGGGTATACCCTACGTCATGCCTGCCTAAAGAGCTGTGCTTTTGGGAAGACAGAGATGGACTTGGGCGCTCTTAAAACCACCTCTGATAGTCTTTGAGACATGTGGGAGAAGGATACATTTTGCTCCAGAAACAATTCATTTTTTTCCTATTTTGTGCTGTGTATAACCCGTAACTACTAATATTCTTCAAGTTTCCACAAAAGGAACGTTCTGAATAACTGAATAAGACCTGGATAGTGATAATTTGCATTTAACAATGCAGGATTTCTACCTCTTTGTAAAAGGCAGCTCCTTCTTCGTTTAAAATGAAACACTAAATGGGACCGTACATTGCGGGGGGGTAGGTATGGCAACCTTACAAACAACACCGCAGGCATTACTTATTCCTGAAATGTCTCTATAACCAGAGTGCTTTGCTTTGACAATTTACTGCAGACTATTCAAATTACTCGCTCTTTTCCTATTATAAAATCCATACCCCGTTCATTCAAGTGAACATGCTCTTGAGCTTTCAAAACCGAGTTGTTCTCTGAATTGCCTCAGTTTGGCAGAAAACTCATTCAGTGTAGTTTTATATACTGTGCTTGTTGAATAAGGAGGCTGAATGGTAGGCAATCATTTCTGTTGCAATCAGAGATATTAAGAAGGATAAGTTCTATCAATTTTTTTTTTCAAAGTCAAATTGATGCACCCCTGCCATTGTAGAATATGATTGAGAGAGAAATGCAAGCTGAGTCATGTACCTCGAAAATGAGAAGAAGGACATACAAAAGATGTCAAGGTCAATCATTTAGTCTCGGTGTTTGGAATGACAGGCATCACTGAATATCCCAGCATCACCCAACGTCACCGAGCACAATGCAGTACAATACGGAGGCAAGTGGGTGGGAGGGAGCAGGCTGCCACTCAACCATTGGGTTAGTCTTCTGCTGCCTAATGCCAACAGCTTTTTCTTATGGAAATGTCTGACTCAGCAGCTGAAAAATGGTAAAATATTTTGCAAAACTTTCATCTTAATAAAAACCATCTTTAAAACTTTAACCAGATGGCTCCACATTTCTTTAGCAGCACCATAAATTTCAGAGGCTCAGTTAAAATCTGGACTTAATGAATATCATGTACAGGAACAGGTGCCAAAGCACAGAAACAACTACAAAGTGAATTTTCCTTGTAAACCTTACTGGATTAACGGAGTAGCATACGGTAGATTGGACCTGAGCTCTTAACGTGTTTCCTTCCACCTATATAGTGCGTCCTAAACAGGCGTGAGGTTCATCTGAAACTTGCTGCTCAGAGATACAAACTTCTGGTCCTGCCACACTCACATTGAGGATTGCCCTATATCCTTGACAAGCCATTTTTTATTTTTAAATTTTGATATTTGGGTCATTAATTCTCATTAGCAGCTGGGCCAGGAAGAAAGCAAAGGTCATGGTGTAGCAGGACACTGTGCAAGTGGCTTGAGAATATAATATAATATAATATAATATAATATAATATAATATAATATAATATAATATAATATAATATAATATAATATAATATAATATAATATAGCCTAGGTTCTGAGCTCTGAGCAAACCATCTTTGTTTTATTCATCTCTCAACTCCACAAGCGAGCAATCTCTGTCTGCTCATAGTCAAGGTCCATTGAAGCCACCCTGAGCATTCAGGGACTGCTGCACTGCCCTCACAGGTGCATCTGTGCCTTCAAAAACATTTCCTATTCTGAGGAAGTTCTGTCTCCAATAATTGTAGAGTCCAGCACAAAAGCAGGCTAAAACCGAGAAGGCACCGCTCCTGGGAGCGGTGACAACTTGCAATAAAGCAGTATTTGTTTAATTGTTCAGAGCCGCTGCGTGAACCTTTTATGACCGCACTCTCTGCAGGACACGGGCTTGGCCCAATTATTGTGTTTTTACCTAAAAATTTTTGTTCTGTTTTCTTTAACCTAGAAGAGACTATTAGAAGAAACACACATCATGCCGTCTTTCTTGGGTTGCCTGATGTCATGCTTGAGGGCTCATCTGGAAAGATTAAAGAAGGACCAAAACCAGATTCAAAACTAGTTTTGTAGACTGGGCCTTGCGACCAGTATATAATAAAGAAAAGATCAAGATGCAAAGATACGCCTTTAAACGTTAAGTTCAGAATAAGGAAATGGCTGATCCTATACTATCTCTGGATGGCGGTTTTCATCCCTAGCTGGAGATATTGCTGGCAACTGCATCAAAATGTCCATGTTGCATAGATACTCTAGATGCAGCTGGCAAGAAGCTGAAATTTCCATTTGGTGAGAAATTCAGACAGTGAAAAGACAAGAAAAGAAGTGTTGCCTGGAATGAGACGGGTAGCCTGGAAGGAAGCCAGTATTTTTTTTTTTTTTCCACTCAAAACTCAACAGGCTTTTATTTGAATTTCTTTAAAACTGACATATTCATGGAGATTTCAAATAGGCATTTTCTGACAAGTCCCCTATTCCCCCAAGCCTTCCCTCCCTTAACAACCCAAGTTTGTCAGATCCTTTCCAACCAGCTGTAACTGTAGGCTCTTTTATATTCTGCGCAGAGTTGGGACCCTCCCTGAAGTTATAGATATGTAGTTATATATACATTTTAAATTTCTGCACATGGCTACACATCTCATCTAGATGGATATATGCATATTTATTCCTGTAAGAATTACTGTAGTCAGCCAATTCTGGCTGATAAAACCTTCACATAAAACATACCCTTATGTGATAAATAAAAACAAAGACTGCTCTCTTTCTGCTAATGAATCATATTCTGGAATCTCCTGCTTCTCTTTTCTCAATCAGAACATGCACGGTCTCTCAAGAGCAGCTCTACCACGCCTTGCAGCGTTGCAGGCTGGAAGATGTGCCCCGTGCCTTTTCCTTGCCCTTTCCGAGCTGGTGCAGGACCGCGGCCCGGCACTGCTGCCCGCCCGCAGGACACGCCACGTTGCCGTGGGAGCGCGACAACATGCGGCTTCGGTCACATTTCAGATTGGCCTGAGTGGAGTCACACGGACTGTGTTACCAACTAGATATGCAAATGTCTGATTTTCCAGCATACTTTGGGAGCACGTGCCTAAATCACACCTGTAGATGAAGAAGAAAATGTAGATATATGGCTCGCTAGGCCCAGGCTGCCTTCTGAGCAGACATTTCCAGCCCTGGGCATCTGCACTGACCCGGGGAGTCCATCCATCCCCTGCCAGGGCTCCCCTGCCACCTGTATGGCGTCGGGTACCACCCTGTGACTGAGATGGGGAGACGTCTCAAGGACGTGGGTTCCAATGGTCATGTGTTTTATCTATATCAAGAGTTAATAAAGAGGTGTCAGAGCTATAAAGAATATCTATATTACAAATCCATTAACTGTGGGAAGTTAGCACTGTGCTGAGAAGAGCTTTCCCAGTGTCTCAGAGGTGTGCTGGTTCCCACGCTGCAGTCCCTACACTGTATACACTTACATACGACACGTGCTGATGCTGTTTACAATAACATAAATTAATTAGTAGAACGATAAACCACCAACACCAACAACACAGATCCCTTGGAGCTGAGAAATGACATACAGCAGTGAGCATCCCCCAGAAACACGGAGGAGCCCTGGGCTCAGAGTGCTCATCGCTCGGTTCAGAAATGCTCGGGCAGGAGAAGGGGTCAACACCGAAGAAGCAACAGGTAGTAAGCTGAGCATCTCTGTCCACCTTCCGCATCCTTTGCATAGACTACAGAAATTATTTCACAGATGTCCCTGAACTGCTTTCCTGGCATTTCTCAAGAGCACTTCTTGGTGAAAATGTGAAATTTCAGCAAACTGATCAAATGTGCTCTATTCTGAGATATTCAGGCATTCTCATTCCTGGATTTTGTTGGTTAAACAAATCTGTGAGTGTCAGAGCAGCTTCTCCTCTTAAGAGGGCTTCTCATAGTTGTGGAAAAACTCATTAATATTGAAATCCCCCATGACAGAAGGCATGTAGGCAAAACAGTATCAGAAAAAATATTCTTGCATTTTACGTACTGGTTTAGACAGTAGGAATCAATGGACTAAAAATGACCTATTTCTAATCTTATTTTTCAGCTGATAGAAAGCAGCTCTTTTGATATTAAATGATGCATCTATTCAGCAAGCAGTGAATAATATACTTATGATTTACTGTGTTCAAACAGTCTTCTGAAATGATGCAGTCTTTAAATATTGCAGAATGTCACTGAGCACACACTGTGAGTTATTTCAAACATGCATTTTACTTAAACAGAAACATTTACCTAATTCCACGGATTTTACTTTGAGGATGCTGCTTTCACAGAATGATTTAGAAATGTAAAGTTCACTTGTTTGTAACAGCAGATGAACATAATACTTTAAAGGCAGTTATTTCCCATAGAGCGGCCGGTATATAATTCTAAGTGTTCCTGGTTTAAGAACCTGCCTTGCCCTGCTGCGTGTTCCTCCAGTAACACCTTACACACTGGATAAAGTGTGCAGGTGCATAATGCTGGGTGAATATGTAAACTTCCCCCCCCTCCCCCGCCTCTCCGCAGAGAGAACTATGCTGGAATTTCACATCTGCCTGGAGTTTTGAAACTGCAACAAAATATGTCCATAATACATTGATGATATATTGATCTTTTTTTCTTTAGAGACTGTTTATGTGTTTGATGCTTAGCACCTCACAGCAAGTCTTAGTAATCTTACATATGCTTTTATATCTGTGAAGTAGGACAAAAGAACCTATGGTGTTCTTCTACTGGATGTTGGAGAGTGATTCAACCACCAAATGAAGGTGATGGAGGGCAGTCTGGGAGACCCTGCCTTCCTGCGCAGGGTGGGATTATTTGGGAGGCAGCAGCGTGGCCACTGAGCATCAAAAGGTCTTTGAACAAACAGACATCTGTTTCCAATGTAATTTAGAAGTTAAACTTGCAATGATCCAGGGTATGTTATCCTAGATCTGGATCATCTGTTCATACTCGTTTAGTTTTTTGGAAGAAATTCCAAAAAAGAATTCCAAAAGGGAGAAGAAAGAATACAGTTTGAGTGTTGGCTGATGAAGACGAATGACTGGCTGTTTTTTGAGGCTGGTCATCCTCTTGTGCCTCAGGGTTCATCTCTACTCCAGTATTTGCTGTACCAATGTGTCTCCCGCCCACACACAAAAATCTTTAGCTCAAGGTACATGATATTTTCATCACATAAAGACAAAACTAATGGCAAAAAAGAATGCCATAGATTCTGAGATTCAGAGCCCAACCCTGTAGATTTTCCTTACACAAATCATTTATTGATTAAAATGGGAACTGCATCTGCGTAAGAAGAGATGATATGTTTCCTATGAAACAAACAGAGCCTGCTTGAAATTAGGTATTATGAGGTATTCTGGCATATTAAACATATTAGATATGCAGTAGGGCAGATTAGGAAGAAGTAACTGAAGTTCAAGGAGTTGTCCAACCTACCCAGAGTGCTCATTTAAACATATGCTTTTGTTCCTGAGAAAATTAAATAAGTTAAAGTCCTTCTCTCTCCGACTCCCATTTTTATAAAAGTGCTGCATAACATGTGAAATCATTAATTAAAGAAGATTCCTCAATTATTCTCTCTGACCTGTCACTGTTACTTATTTAGTCAGCGTTAAGAATTCAGCAGCATCTTCAAAGGCTTTTCAAGACACCACCTGTGAACTAATTACGCTAAAGGATGAAAGATTTGTAAGTAACTACAGCTCCTGGCAGTGGCTGACAAAATAGATACCAACTGTGGCCCCAATTTTTTAACTTTTGCAGCTAATTCTACATGCTTTAAGCATTGTCACTTAAAATTGAGAAAGTAAACTCCCAAATGTAAAAAGGGGGCTCCAGCAGAGGAATCCACAATTATATCGCTGCAGCTCTTAAACACAGTGTTGGTCTTGCATTAGTTATAAATGTTTTCAATGGTTTGTCTCTTATAGTTTGGAACTGTAAGGAATCCTTAAGGAATTTTTTTTTTTTTAAATCAAAATGGTTTTTATACGTAATCATTGAAAGATGTTTTGGGGATGTTGTCATATGGCTTATAAACATCTAGAAAATGTCATAACACTTCTGTGTTGAAACTTTACACATGCGTCTTATAAATAATTTTTAACAATAGAAGGTCAAAACAGTTGATTAGAGTAATCATACTGAATATGAGAAGAAAAATTGGTGAGATGAAAGGTCTTTTGTATGTACCAATTTCAGTGCTGACAGAGGTTGCAACAATAAGAGGAGTAGAAAACAGAACCTCATCATCAGTGCAGTACTTCACCAGTTTAGACAGAAGTTATTAATGTTATTCTTTGGCTAACTAGTGCTTAAAATATAGAGAAATAGAGAAAATAGATGGCTGATAAGAAAAGTGACCTGTAGGACTCGGAGACAGCAGCAACTCCAGGTTTAAGCATCTTAAGATATCAGTGACATTTTCCTTTCATGCTACTCCTTCCATATACAAAAATACATATGCATATACTCATACATACTAATAACATTCAAAGACATTTTGAGAATAGGATATTTACTGTGTATTCAGAGTAGCACTAAAATCTCAACACACGGTGGTTTCAAGAGCTTCAGGATTACTACAGATTCTTCACTCTCTACAAAAAGTAACTTCCTACTTAGGGCTTTAAGAAGGATCCTGGAAACCTCTACCAGTGATGATAGTGTTGAACATCCCATCAGTCATTTCCTTGATTTATGGGAGATCTTGGTCTGCAGTTCTCCCTCATCTATCCACAGTTAAATATTGACTCAGTTTGGGGTTTTTTCATAACCTTTGGCTTGATATTGAAACACTGGAGAAGGATCTGTCTCCTTCCAGCAGCAAAACCTTCTCCAGGAAAAACATCCCTTGAAGTTGCAATGAAGTGAAGCTGTAAATGACAGTAGTAATTAACCAACTAGCTGCAAAGCCTAGATTAAGTCAGAAGGAGGCAGATGCTCTGTATTCTGACTGATGCAAGACACGAGGAAAAATTAGTTTCTACAGGATTATCCACGTTTTGTATTCCTGTCACCGCATGAGGGAAAGCAGGGCAGACGGACAAGATCCAGCGGGCGCTGCTGGCTAAAACCTCCTGGGCTGGCTTTAAACAAAGTCACAAATCTTATTTTACTGTCATAATCAGCTACAGACAAATAACCTGGGTTTTCTGCCATGATCTTCCACCCCAACCTACTGTCTTCTCTGCTGATGCTGCAGCACATGAGGGACTCGGTTTCTGACACTCTGGAAACTTTTTAATTGCCTCTGCAGCTGTATAACTTCATAGCAATAGTGATGGTATTATCTAGCTATTTACCAGACTAAAATTAGAAAAGTAGAGGGACTATTACAGCATTATTTAATTACGTAAGGCAAACAGAACGTTTCAATGGCAATGCCACTGCTGATACCAGTGCTGATTTCCAGGAGGAAGGACTCAATCCTAAATTTTTATCCATTTTGAGAGCTTTCCTTTCAAAAAAAACCCTTCCTGTTGCCTTTCAGGGGAACAGATGTTGTTTTTCATCTGCAAACTGACCTCAGAGTCCTTTCCTCAGTCATTTGAAGTTGGATTAGCTCATGTAGTTTCATATCTATTGCAACTTCAGCTTCTTCTAAATTTTTCCTCTGTTGTGTTCAAAGGCTTTCATATTGCAATTTCATGCTGTACTTTGGAAAAAGACCTCTCTATTTAACACAGTGCTCTCAGAATTAAGCAGGAATCATTATAAAAGGACGCTATTCATTTCCATTCCCCCATCTCCATCCTGCTCCCCAAAAATACATATAATTTTGCTCATTTGTCACAAATTTCTGCAGACAGCAAGAATTCAAATACCTCTCAAAGCTATATTACTCGAACATCAATTTTTTAAAGTGAGAAAAGACTGTCCTTCTGTGTTGTAGTGCTTACCTATGGAGATTAAAAACCAAAATGTTACTAGAGGCCATTCCAATCATAACCACACAGCATAAACCATCATTCCCTGAGCAGAGCTTGGAGTAGTATCAGGCGAAGAAGACTTTTCAACCAATTACAAAACCCAGCATTAAATGACACATAGACTGAGGTTCTCCTATCACTACTTGGCACGACTGACATATCATCCACAACTCTTTTCTTCTTCCTGGCTTCTGTTAGCTATAAAAACAATTTCTTAGTTTATTTTCAGCTGCTTGGTAGTCCAAAGCAACTGTGAAAAATCACAAGGATAGGAACTTTTATTACAAACACTATCAGCTTTTTGCAGGTTAAGTCCACCCCTCCCCTCCTACTCCTTCTGCTGCTGCGTGTTGTGATGAACAGTGGCCATGCAGAAATTGCTCAGTCGCTTCATGAATGGCTTTGCACTGCAGACACAGTAGATCCTCTGCATGTAACAGAGCCAGATTGCTTTGGAAAACTCGCTGCTGGAGAAGGGCAGGCAGGGAGGCAGAGAGACAGCGCCTGTGCACAGCGAGCATCTCCACAGAGGATGCCAGAGATTGCCCTTCCTAAGCCCTTTAATTAAAAGCACTGAAGATTTATACACTTGTCTTTCTACTCCTGTAAGTTTTAAGGTGGGTGAATCAGTCTGCTGCCTAGCTTTTTGTTTGTAACTCTCTCTTCAATCTGCATTTTTAACTGGGGAGTTGACTGCCTCAATTGCTTCGGCTTTCTGGTGCAGTCTTTCTAATCTCAGTTTGGAAATAAAAGTATACTTCATGTGTAGGTTTTGCCAGATGAAAATTCTACTTGTATTTGTCTCCCAGATGATCCTGGTAACGCTTCCTAGACTCCTCCCTGGAGGAGACCTGAACACTGCACATCTTACCGCATCATGCATATAGAAATAATATCAACCTGTTGGGTCTGACCCTGTAACCGCATCCCGGGGAAGGTGATTGACATAGAGCAAGAGCACGGTACATGACACTCATGACTTACCCCTTCCAAACCCCTTGAGAAGCGGTTGGGAATATTGTTACAGGCTGACCTGAAGCCATGTTTTAACCAGCTCTGGGCAGGGCAGCCCCTGTTCGATAACCTGTGCCGGGCTGGGCACCTCCTCTGAGGCTGTCCTGCTGGGGAGCAGCAGTGGGAGACCCCTGAGAAAATGGGGAGTCACCACAAATGGTCAGGACCTCTGACCATCTGCCAAGCACACGGGCAGGCTTTTCAGCTCTCCAGGAACACCTTCTGGCACCCTAAGATGAGGAGGACCTCACCATGGCGTCTTAGATCCATCCTACGAGTAATTCAGTGATGAGACAGCAGGAAATCTGTCAGCCTCCAACCGACATTCATGTTCACAGCAACACCAGAGAAGAGTCAGGTCATCACAAAGAGAAAACACAGTAATTGCACCGCGCGGCTGCATTGCCCTGTGCACATCCACTGCATCCCCCTGGGCAGAGAATGAATGGGAGAGAAACAGAGATGCGGGGAGGGGTTTTCTCAAAAGGGGAGATTTAAGAAGAGGACAACATATGAAGCCTGGAGGGAAGACAAACCAATGAATGCACAAAGACACGAAGGAGACAGTCCAGCACTACCACAGCGAAGCTGCCCATAATCGATTCCAGTTACTGATATGGCAATGCATCAGGTATGAGTCCCTGAGAAAAAGTACCCAAACATACTTCGTGAATGTATGTGGATACTGACCTGGGCTTGAGACAGGACTAGAGGTAGTAGGCTCAATAATTTCTACAAAAAGGGAAAAGGAAAAAAAAAAAAAAAAAAGAGAACATTTGGGAGTTAATCACACATGGAAGACAAATACAGAATGAGACAGCAAACAGTCATGCAACAGACACGACAATTTTATTTAAAGATCTGGCTGGCGATCACAGGCCTGTGACAAACATGCAGTCGACCAGAGTCCTGTGCCTATGACCTATCCATCAGTGTCTGTCTTTTCCCAGCTACGTTATTCATGTCACACCAGTATACAACATCGGGACCATCACACTCCGAATATGCAATTAGTTTTGCCTGCCACCTTGGCAAAGCCACCCTTGGAGTTCTCAAGCTCAAAAACATTTCTCCTGGGAGCTGCTGAAACCTGGCTAGAAAAAGGGGGTTTTGTTCACTTTATTGAAGGTAATTTCCCGTGATGAATGTAAGTCAAGGTAACAATTTTGAACAAAGCATCTTTTTAAGTAATAGTTTTGTGCTTTAGTGAACCTTTAAAAATGCACAACTTTTTAATTATTGAAGTCTTTCCAGAAGAAAACATTTCTCAAAAACATCAAACATTGAAGATGTTTACTTCACCTGGGGCAACCAGTACAAACAACAGAAAAAGTTAAGAGCACAATTCTCCAGGATTCAGGTCTAATGAAATAATCACCTGTGGCTTTTCATTATAATTTTACTTTAAAATTCATTATTCTGTGCCTTTTTATTAGCTTTGAATAGTGCTATGCAAAATGAAATACCAGCCCAAATCAATCTTGCACAGAAGCAAGCTAGCACCTCAATGTAGCAATTCAATACTCTTAATAAAAAAGATTTAACAAAATTACCGAGCTCAAAAGATCATTGACCATATCTTGACTATAACAAGAAACTAATGAAAAAAAATGTGAGCGAGTTGACAACAATGGATGTGCAGATAATAGCTGAACACACTCCCCACTCTCGTCCAATTTTGCATTTTTCCCCCTACAATTACTTTTCAGGTGAATATGATGCAAAAATGATTCTAAGTGAAATAACAGACAAATATTTTCCCAGACAAAAAGTTATGAAGTTTCTTTACCAAATTACTGACGTTAAGAATTCTGCTAATACAGATGAATGTTTCCAATCTTAACAATATTTATTTGACATCTTGACAAATACATCATTGCTGCTGATAATTTCAAATCACATTTCTAAAATAAAATTGAATTGGAACTGCGTTACTCCAACTTTACAATTTTATTTGAAATTTAAAATCCATGAAGGCTGGTGACAGCTCGAGCAGTCGTTAACATAAAAAGGGTTTCAAATCTAGTATCGAGATTTCCTACCCCTGCACAGGGGTCATTGATGTATGTGGCAGTGGAGAGAGGGAGAGCTGTGGGCAGATGAGTCAGTCGGCCCCCAGATGTCCCCCATTAGTTCCCACCAGTCCACAGTTCGGGCAGTGGGAAGGGGAAGGTGGAGATGAGGGTGCTCCTGCCGGGAGCATCCCAGGGGATGTGCAGAGAGTCAGTGAAGGACATAAATGATGACAGAGGATTCTTCTGGGGGTTGCATTGTGCTTCAGACAAAGGTTTCTGCTTAACTGACCGGCGTAAACAGGGGTTTTTCCCAGTATATTTAACAGATATAAAGCAAAATCACACAAAGCTACAGAAATAATGATTGTACGGTGAAGACTGATGAACTGAATTGATTTCAGAAATGTTGAATTTTTAAAAAAGCATGGACTTGGCTACAAGGGCATGGATTAGGAAACTGTACAATAGCTGTAGCTATTGTGGGTTTTGAATCAATCTGCTTAAGACACCAATTCTGCTTTGAAGGTCCTGGCTGGCGTCTCATTACATGGGGAACCTGCGAGAGCCTGCCGGGGTAGAGCCGACTGCGAGGAAAAGGAAATGCTAGACACCAAAATGTTCCACCTGCCTAGAAAAAAAGGTCCTCTATGAAATAAGGTTGTACTCCTGCACAGAGCAAACATGATTTTAGCAGGAGAAAGAGAAGTTGTGTTAGAACAAAAGACTTGGAAAAAAACAAGGAATCATCAAGATTTCCCTGATTTTGTATTTTAATGGCCATTTTATAAGTTTTATAGTAATTTGATTTACTGGTCTTTAATTTCTCCCAAATCTTTATATTCTGAAAAATTACATCCTGCTTCTCATGTATAATTATCAGCTTTGCTTCAAATGCATTATACAATGATGACAAAAGTTATTTTTTTGGCTACCCTAAAAAACCCAGGATCTTTTTCTTGTGAATTTAGGAGTCAATCCTTCTTGTTGCTATGGCTTCCTATAAAGGAGAAGGTTCCTCCTGCTGCAGAATAACAACATTTTCTGTAACAATCAAGTAAATTAACATACTCAATGAGTACAATATTTCATTAAAAGGCAAAATACCATACCCAAACCAGCAGGGATTTTACTAGAATCGTGCCTCTTTTGGAAACATTGGATCTAGACTTAATTGTAGGTGCTTAAGGTAGCATAAAGTCACAGAACTGTAGTATCATTGAGGCTGGAAGCAAAGGCGATAATATCATGTATTATTCTTGCAAAAATCTCATTTTTAAAATACATTATTAGATGAAGGAATTGGAGAGATGGATATATTTCTAGTTTCAAGTTCTAAAACTTTGCAAATCTTTATTCATTAAATTGTTCAGGTCTATAGAGAGAAAACAAAACCAGCTGGTTCTTCTATAAGCATGCTAGGCTGGTTCATTAAAATTAAAATATATTTATGACTCCTTAGTAACACTGGGAGGCAGGGATGTGTAGGAAAGAGTGGCAGTATCTGTACTTCATTTTGCTGGGACCCCACTCCTACATCATCAGGACTGCTCAACTTTTCAAGGGTGGTTGTGGGGAAAAAAAAAAGAAAGTATAATGGAAAAACATGATATTCTGTGCTTTCAGCGGAGAATTCTCCTTGAGCAGAACTTTATAGATTTGTTTCATAAACCAGATGAAAAGCAACGTGTTCACACCACCTCCTAGTTTGCCCTTTACAGACTTGGTGTCGCCCGAATTGCTACGTGCAGGATCCTTGCTCTTATCTTCAGGATCATCTATTCTGGTGAGGCAGGCGTGAGCCAGAAGCATCTCATTATTTTAAAACAGAGATTTAATTTAAGCTGGGACCAAAAAGATAGAAACAGGAGTGTCCTGGGCATAGGAATACTGGCATAGCGTCACTGGCTGCTAAACATACATGGAAAACTGGTAATTTCTGTCAAGGTCTAAATGTACTAATGCCCAAAACCACTTAATCTTACTTCCTGGCCTGTGTTTGTCTTTGTCCCTGTGGCTGGGTTGGGAAGGCTGCCCTCTTTTCAGTCCTGTGGCTGGACTTGCAGACCAACTGCTGCTGCCAGTCTGGGGTTATGGGGCAAATCCCACTGTCAGCTTCCAACACGTGGTGGATGTGCAAGCGAGAAGGTCAAAACTCATGGTGGGTATCTCTTCTGTGTCACGAGGCTCCAGGGATGCTCAAATGGGGCTTCAATTTTTTCTAAAGTGCGTACAAACCTACCTTTTACTGCCTTTTAAGTTTCAGCTCTCTTTACAAACACCCTATGGACCATGCAGTGAATGCTTGGGGATGCTGCCAGAGATGCCACCATGGAAAGCAAAACTTCACAGTGATGGTTTAAGACACACAAGTCTGGAGTTAGAAGCCCCCGACCTGTCCCTTTAGAGGTGCTGACATGCACTGCAAATCTGTGGAAGTCATGAAGCAGCTTTTGGAGAAGGGTTGGTCCACCCAAGGACTGGTGACAGCTGCCCTCTGGGGTCAAGGCTGCATCCCTGACTTGGGCAGCTTTAAGAAGAAAAAGGGGGAAGGTTTGGAGAAGCTCAAGAAATCTCTTCAAGTGTGTGTAGGAGGAGAAATAAAACAAAGTAAACAGACAGGACAGCAAATAAAGTATATGATAGCAGGTGAAATAAGTGCATGGAAGAAGTACGGATGCTGCTGAGAACAGCAGTCAGCTAAGTGATGCTGTCGGAAGGGGTGTACAAATCACAGCCTGACACCGAACACGGACAGGGAGAAACAACAAAGCTGCCTGTAAACAATGCAGAGAGTCCTGGAAGGGGGAAGGTGTCACCAAACGCGAACCAGTGCCGATGTGGCTTGAGCTGGGGTGGAACAGAGTAGGGAGCGCTCCGGGAACAGCACTGCATCCTACGTCGGTGTTGTGATGGAGTAGAGAAAAGTCAGAGGCGGTAGCACAGGTGAAACAAACTGTCTGGGTTAACATTACTTTGAGAAAGGTAGAGAAGTCTTCCTGGGACAACACAAGGAAATCTATCTATCTGCAAAGTCAGAGTTTGATAAAGACAGCTAGAGAGTTTTTAAACAGAGAAATGCACCTACAGGTCCCGGTGTAAGAGCCCAACTTGGCGGAGGTGAGGGAAAGGGAAATGTGGGATAAGGTGTGCTGCTATCTGTACCACGTTGTCACGGGAAGAAGTAAAACATAATGTTCTTTTAAAATCAATTTTGGTTAGCGGTGGTGAGCATATGCTAGAGCCAACTGCTGGAAATAATCTGGCGTTAGAGAATCAGCAGTTGAGTGACTTTAAATAAAGTAGAAGAATAAACCCCACAGAGTTGTAACTACAGCTCTAATCCTCAAAAGAGAAATCTTTGGAGAATATAAGCTACTAAAGACAGCTGGGACAAGGAGGTGCAGTTTAATGTCAAGGACATTTAACACTGCCTTTTACCAAAAGGAAAGAGATAGTATCTAGAAATTCCTTTCTGATCCCAGGCAGAAAAAAAGCTTGCAGTGAAAACCTCTTAACAAAATGGGAAACCACCCCATGAAAGGCTACACAGCACAAGGAGGAAAATTACAAGGAACAAAAGCAATTTGCCATAAAGAAGTGATGTCTGGGAAACCCAGATGGGCAGGGATGAAGCGGGAGTTGCCCAGAAGCCCAACGGAGCTGCACCTTGGAAAGGAAACCACAGCAAACCTGCTGCAAAACACTCTTCAGCCCCATAGATACCTTAAGAAAAATGAAAGCTCCTCTGTTCACAAAGGTAGGGTAGAAAAATTAAGCATGGACCTAAAAATAATTTTTTTTTCTCCAGATTTAGGAAAAGCTTAAAAGATGGCATTCTGCATAACAAAGTGGAAATGGAAATTTCCAGACTGAAGTTAAAGCAAAATTCAATCAGCTCAGGATACTCAGGTCAGAAGGATTTAAATACGTTTGCACATAAAATCATCAAAACAACAGTAAATTCATGGGGAAGGGAGGACAGCAGGGACAGCAGGACTGAGAATTAAAGATATGTTCAAGGAGGGTGAGCACACACAACTACAACTTCAGGGCATTGAAGGCTTTAGAAAAATATGCAGAAGGAGCTATTAAAGGATATAGGCAGGTAAAAATAAGCAAGTAAATAAAAACTGGCTGTTAGTTTACAAGGCCAATTACTTGTAATTATTTGCCTAGAAAATCTCCTAGTATACGATTAAGGAACTGAGTAATTCATCGGCCCCTGTTTGCATGAACAAGCGGGTATAAACCGAGAGTGAATGCATCCAGAAACGCCAAGTGGGTCTGGAGCCTTTATAGCCTCCCCGTCCTCGCGCTGCCTCCTTGTCAGAGCTCGTGCAAAGGAAAACCAACTCCTTCGAGGAGGAGACTCGATTAGCTTATGGAAGGGATTACACAGCGGAGCAGCCTGCGGTATAAGATTAGATTCACTGACCCAGGCGTCCTCCTGGTCCCAGCGTCTTAATAGCATAAACCAACCTTTTTTCCCCAAGAGAATATGAAAAACTCAGCAAAAGTAAACAATGCGTTGTTTCAGTCTGTTGCCTGCAGAAATCCAGCCTACAAGCCTCTGACTCTCAGACAAAAACTACCAGCGAGCACCCCACCTCCTCTTCCATCTCCCAGACCCACCAACCAAAAGCAGATCCAGAACTGCCCACGTGCCAGGAATTTTTCACATCTTTCCATTTAAAAATGCACAGACATTATTAGTGACGGATGCATCGTTACATCGTCTCCTGGCATACTCCAGGTCAAACATCCTTTTCCATGAGTTGTGAGTAGTCCCTCACCCTCTGCTGCCAACGAGGCCACATTTCCCTGTCCACTGCTCACAGACTTGAGCTCATCAGCCATTTGGGACAGAGCACAGCCACTCACACTCACAGCTCCGCGTAATTATATCGAACCGTAATTGTAACGCCATCTCACAAAGAAGAGTATGATCAGTATTTTCCAGAATACAGTTACTCCTGTGGAGTTTACTACTTCAGCAACACGAACCATTTCAATATGAAACTGCAGTCTGTGAAAAGAGTTCGGAAACGTAACAGATCTCAAACTGGCGCATGATGCTTCCCGTTACAAAACATTGCAATCTCGTACAGAGGGGTTGGCCAATGAAGGAAAGAAGCGGAAAGCTACCAAAATCTCAGTCTGTACTTGCAAATACCACAAGTTGTCCCACATTGCAAGTTTAAGATAAAATTTCTGTAAAAAGAAATTTTGTAAAACCAAAAATTGCTCACAGTGTTTAATGAAGCAGTAACGGAAA
The DNA here is from genome assembly GCF_047716275.1 of Strix uralensis. Taxonomy (NCBI): domain Eukaryota; kingdom Metazoa; phylum Chordata; class Aves; order Strigiformes; family Strigidae; genus Strix; species Strix uralensis. The sequence continues at coordinate 1,227,305 of NC_133979.1, read as the reverse complement.
CCTCTTTGGTGTGGCAAGTTGATTTATTATTTGCACAGCACTAGCACAGTCACAGTCAGGGCTGTGGGTGAGGGTCCCTAACGCAGCCCCCTTGGAGCCGTAGCTCACATACTGGTAGGACTTTTATTTAAGATTTATTAAATACAGGAAGGGAAAGGCAATGAAGAAGATACAAAAAATGTGAAGTTTGGAGAAATCTGGAACGCCATGGGACCACGCCAGATGTATGCCTTTGTTCTCCTCTCTCTTTTTTCCATGCCTTGTCCTGGCACAAACACAAAGGAGAGAAGAGTGCTCATTATTTATTCCCATTCCCCTTCCTTCCCCCGTGCCCCCACGTCAGCTTTCTGTGTTTTATCTATAAACAAAATACAGAACTTCTGACAACATTCCCATTTCTGGTACCTTGCCAAACCCCTCAGTCTTCATCTGCTGGTTTCTGTCTCTGCATTTTATACAGTGAATTTACTAATTTTTCTAATAATAAATTTGAAATGACAAGACACATCAAGCAACTGGACTCAGTACTTGGCATTCTTCGTCTGTTGAGACGGTTTTGCCCTTGAAACAAATTATCTCCTTCAAAGCAACAGAAAACAAAGTGTCTCTGTGGGTATCACTTGTGAAGCCCAGTTCTGCTCTAAATATTGTAATTAATTTCATATTAACGATATTTTAAATGAAATATATATATGTTTCCAGCGTATGAAAACTGTAAGGATATCCGCTGTAGATCAAGGTCTTCAGAAAACCACAAATCACAAACAACAGATGTTCATCAACACAGACCCAGCCCGATGCCACCCTGCAGCTGGGGCGAGTGGTTCTGTGCCCACTTACCAGCAGCGTCCCTGCCCCGAGGCCGCCGTTCCCCTGCACATGCAGCCGCCAACGCGAGAGCTCGTTTCTGCCAGTGCTGGAGCCGGTGAGGAAAGTCTCTCTGTTGCGTGCAGTGGGTGTTAATGCTGCCATAAAGACCATTTCGATCCACGAGGGAAGGATAATTCTTCAGCAGTATAAAAACGATGATGCTCTTTTCCAGGTCTCTGGAGCCCCCTCCCAGCATGAGCTCAGCGCCAGCCCATCACTGGGACCGTTATGGAAGAAGTCTTGAGTTCAAGCTACGAACCCAATTTTCTATTACAAAGATAGCTTATTTCATCACTCTGCAACTGGTCCAAAATGAAATTGTTTAGGCTGGCACGATTGATACTGTTTAGGAGGAAACCAGTTTTTAAAAATGAAGAATATTCTTTATTATGAGTAAAGCTGTATGCCACACTCAAATTTTTCAGAATTTGAAAATTCAATTCTGTTTTTCAGAATAAAAACCAATGCTATACATGTCTGAAATATAATTTAATTCTTTGTATTCTTCACTAGTATGGTGACAGTCAGTCTAACCTGTTTTACAATAACTATGAAGAGAAACTATGAGGTGTTTTAATTGATTTCTGTAGCCCTCAATATTGTACCATCAGTTACTACCATTCTTTGGGTATTTTGATCCCAGATGTGAAATGACTATTGGAACAAACTCAAGTTGCCTTTAGCTAAAACTTATGTTTCTTGAAATCTCGTTTGAGGATATGACACACACAAGAGCACAGAAATCCATTCTGCTCAACAGTATTTTCTTAGGAAGGCTGAGAAGTCAGATACACAATCAAGAAAAGATACAGGTTTAGACAAAACCATAGCGCTGACATACGTTCTAGTTTTTCTTTATAATGCAATTCTATTTTTTCTGCTGTTTTGCAGTCTAGTTATTAATCAACAACACTCCAAACAGTTTCCCTATTTATATTAGGTTTAAAATCCCATAAGTTTTCTTAAGATAAATACAAATTATTTTAAAAGGTATGATTAGATATTTATATTTACTATAGAATGGCATTTACATACACTGTGTAAAAGAAAGCACAACATTATGATATATTTTATTATAGGACGGGGGTAGGTGCTTACTCAATATTGGTAACACCTTATCTAATGAGAGTGCAATTTCTAGATCTGAGAAAGCGTCAAAACATGATGCTACCAGACTGGCACGCTTACAGATCATAAGGAGAGCATCTGGTAACAGGAGAATACAAGAAGCTTGTTTCATTTCTGTCTGCATCAGTAAAATGGTTGGATTTTGCCGTAATAATATTTAGATTTCCCATGTATTGGAGGAATCAATAACTGTTCCAAAATACAACTGGTAATTAAATACAAGCACATTAATTAATTAAAAAAAACCCCTCATCACTATTTTCAGTTGTGACTTTTGATAATTAACCAGGCTTATTTAATTTAATCTCTCCTGGGCTTTATCAGATATGTTAAAGATTAATAATTTATTTTGAAATGAAGGTCCTTAAGCCTAGGTAAGCCAGAGACTGTTGGAGTACAATGGTAAATGGAAAAACATATTAAATAATAAATCTTTTGGGTGGAAAGTATAAGTGGACTGGGTAGACACATGTCCTTAGTTTATTCTGTGTCTTTTACTCACCATTAATATTTTGCAACTGCAATTTGAGATCTTTAACAGGTTTGAGTTATTACACCTTAACTGCCTAGTAATTGTTTATTTTATTTAAATGGTTTGTTCTTTTACTACAGGATGATAAGTATTTAATAGCTCAATGTCTATGAGACATTAACAAAAATAAAGAATTATTAAGCTTGAGTTTGAGACCTGAAATTGCCAGGTGACTTCCTCACTCCATCCTTTGGCAATCCTCACTGCTCTACACAAAATAGTTTGCTTTTGCTTGATAGCAGGAGTTTTTCAATAAATATTCAAATATTTTGAAGCCTGTAGAAAACCACTTTAATGACACCTTTTAGCGTATTCTTGTAAGAGAAGTCCAATGAAAGTTAAGTTTCAAGAGCACTCACTGAAATCCATTTCTGTGGAGTACCAGACCTGAGCACCACACATACTCTTAGCTGGTACACAAAAAATAATGGAATGAATTTAAAATTCTAATGGAATTTGATTTTCTTATGAAAAATCAAAGAAAGATACTAAAATAACACATTTTTAAACTCTGGAGTCTATTAAATTTTAAGAATGTATTTAATTTTTAATAAGTTCCAGAATGAATCATATTTTATGTAGAATGAACTATTTTATAGTGTGTAAAAAAAATGTTTTAAATTTAATTTGATTGGTGGGGGGTGCAAACCACTAACAAGCAAAAATTATATTTCCATTAAAAACATTCAAAATAATATTTAAAATAAAGGTCACACATTTGATATTCTTACCAGTAAGAGTATGCAGTTTCCATCCCCACTATCACAACAATTTCATGTCTATAACACGTTGGTATATACTCAAGGATTTACCTTTCACAGAAATGCTTGTACTTGGGGGAAATTAATAAATCAGGGAAACTTATCCTGAACAAAGGGAGTTTGGCCAAAGCACCCATTCATATCGCAGTCTGCTTTTTGAGTCTCTACTAGTTTATGATCCCATCACTAGTACACCTTTGCACTAGTATTTACAAGCACAGAACTATTCAAAAATGAAAAAATAAAGTGCAACAAATTTCAAGAAACAAAAATAAATTTGAATAAATGAATAATGAAATTTTTCAGCTTTAAAAAATAAATTTGAACAATGAAATCTTTGCAGATTTCAGAACAACCATCAGCACTTGCAGCCTTCTGCAACGTGTGGCTGAAGAAATTCCTGCAAAGCAAGCCTAGGAGAAAAACGTAAAACAAACCACACGAAGGGTCACTTACGTCAGGATAGCAAAAAGAATTCATTCATTAATTGCAAAGACAATATGGTTATGGGTAGTTTGGAGATGGTGAAGGTTACATGTAGAGAGAAGCCAAGAAAAGGCAAAGAGCTCCAAAACCAGGTAGAACGATTTTGTTCTATGGCAAGTCCCAGGCACACCCTGGGTGCGTAGGGCTGTCTGCAGCCTCTCCCGAGGGGCCTCTGGATGGAGAAGACCCACAGCAGCAGATACGCACCCGAGAGAGAAGTGATGCTCCGGGTTTAAGGAGAAGGGAAAAGAACCAGCAGCAGCTGGGCAGCAGGGAGCTCTGCTTTCATCCCAAAACACCATGGAGATCAAAACAGTCCAGCCACCCCGGCACTGGGGACACACATTCTGAGCAAAGCCACATAAGGATGGGTTTTTTTTCAAAGAAACCGAGACCCTTTCAGATGCAGAGAAAGATTTCTGAAGCGTTACATTTCCAGCCTAGGGACACCCACCGCAGTTTATGAAATATAACAGTACCTTTCACAAACGAAGAAAACCTCAAACAGCACTTTTACATTCTAAAAAGATACATCAATAGGGCTCGTTTGATGTCAAATCAAAAAGCATTTCTCTCAGTGCTGTGTATCCAGTTACAAGACACTGTCAAGTATTATCAAAAATAAAAGGTAATAAAAAGCACAACCAATTTGCAATCTCTGCTGAGGACCTGTGTTTATGAAATCTTCCACATGGTTTACAATTTTTTCCTATAACGTTTATCAGAAAAGCACTATTGAGGATATGATTTATGAAATTCCCTTCCCTTGCACACTTGAAGCATCTCAATTTCGCAACGAGCGGCTGCACCCATGGCGGACTGTCTGCCAAAAAGGAAAAGTTAAAGCCATTGTTTTAACCATGACCAGTTAAGAGAAAGTTTTTGAAAGCTTCCTGTCATAATCTGACCTGTCCTGGTGTTGCCTGACCACCCATTTCAACTGGTATGTTGTGGTTTGCCCACCAATCCTAAACATCTGCCGTAGTCCCCTCTAGGCGACATGTCCCAAATGTCCAGGGACAACCAACCAGCACCTGGTGACCAGCAATGGAGAGACTTGTAAAAGAAAAAGCCTTAAAATAAATTGCAGATTTTTAATGAAAATGAATGGAGGAATAGGAAAGGCTCTGTTCAAGGAAGAGGGAAAAAAAGATTTTAGGAGTTTTCTGAAAGTGATCTCTAAATGATCAACCAACCCTTCCCAGCCTGTTGCTCTCCTACAGCAAGTTTACAGAGCAGCGCTGCATAACCGACCTGCAAGATGGACAGAGAAACAGAAAAGAGAGACAAACAATTGTCAGGGGTGCTACACTGCATATGACCTTCTGTTGACATTGAAGGTCTAACGAGGCTGCTAACGAGTCTGCCCCTTTCCCCGTGCAGTGTCACCTGGGTGCTGTCTGCGCCTTAGGCAACAAAACCAGGGTGAAGCAAATAGAGAAACCTACTGAATTTCTATTTCCTGTCAACATTTTAATTACGTCCACAAAAGTTACATGAAATACCCTGTTTTTATTTAGTTGTTCAAGTTATAGTATTATGAAAGATAAACAATATTTGCTCATTATTCCTGATTTCCTATTTCAGATTTTCCACAGAGAACTGCTGCTTTAATGATTTTTACAGCTGTTGAGACCATAACAAAATGAAGAAAAAATGACAAAGTAGTCTGCATCCTTTTAGCTTGGTCTTTCATTCATATGTATAAATAGGAAGCTTATGAATAATGTAGATCTAGAAATCTGTTAGCATTTTTGCTGTTCAGAAACATATGATTAGCATTGCTCTGACTCCCAATAATTATATTCTTGTTCTCAGAGGTCATTCTTTAAATCTGCACAACTGTCGCTATATTTCTGGAAGTAAATAAGACAAAATATAAATTAGAGATGCAATATGACGCATGCCACGGCACTACCCCCTTCCTGGGTGTACAGTCGTACGCCTGGTGCTGCTAATACTTGTTTAAAACAAATGCTTTGGCCAGGTTCATGATAACGGGCAAGTTTGTTAATTTTCTCCCATTTCTGAAGATGCACAGCTCCAATAAAAATAGCCTGGGCGCAGGGGAATCTTCCAGGAGGCACCTTCCTCTCCCACACTGCCCAGTTAAACCCTCTGCCAGCGCCAGCCTGTTTTCATTCATCCCATGCAAGGCTGGGGTATATCATTAAGCCAGGCTTTGGCTTCTCTTGGAAAGACCAAGTGGCATACAGAAGTGCTTCTGCTTGCTGGCTGACTTTACCTGGATGCTGAAAAGAGGTAGACTTGGTTTTTTTTCCAGCAGGCAGTGGAAGCTATATGCAATCCATAGCAGAGACAGCTGGCCTCGGTGTTTAAGACCTTTGATCAATACGCGTGGCAGCATTTGCTCTCACACGTGCACATTTGATCTGGGCTGTGGGCTAGAAATGCTGTAAAATGTTGTGTTCTGTAACCAGCAAGAGTAATTCTATTTTTTCCCCATTTTTTTCAATGGTATCTCTTGCCACACTAAATTATACTTCTATGATAAAGCTGTATTTTTCTCTAAAGCTCTGCACATACAGAAGTGCCGGTTACACTGTGCTGGCGCAGAGGTACCGCTCGGCCACACACATACTAAAATTGCATCACGCATTTATGCTTTGGCTAACACAAATAGCTCATTTCACTGGAGCAGAGCATGATTTCTGAATAAGTATTATTAACTGGGGGTGCAGTAAGGGTGTAAGGGTGCAAGTCCTGGTACAGAAAAGCCACGTTCCTGCCTGTTCTCCTCTGACTCAAGCGCAGTGACTCGGGGCTGGGACCCCCACACCCCATGGGCACACAGGGCTGAGGAAAAGTCCCAACTGCAGCAGGTGACCAGGCAACTCATCACCCCATTTATCAGCCAACAGGAAGGAAACAGGGGAATCTGCCCAAGTTACAACAGGGCAGCACCTTGGACACAAGGAGCGGACTGGGAAGAGTTTGTACTAACTCCAGGTACCTAGCCAAACTGCTAACATTTGGAGTTGATATATAGGCCAATAGATAGCACCTGCGCAATCAGGGTCAGCCCGTAGAGATGCTCCCCCGGGCCAGGGGGAACCCGGGTTCCTGACCTAACCACATCCTGTAGGATTTCCCAGGTGAACGTCATCTTCTCCTGCTGCTTGCAGCTCTGGGAATACAGGCATAGACAACTCTTCCCACAATAAAAGTCTCATTTATAGACATTCTTGCCTGATCTATGCATTACTACTGTGTGTAGAGTAAGCACTCCCATCTCCACAATCCTCATATGTATATAACACATGCCTGGAAGAACTAGATGCTGTTCAACTGCTCTGATATTTGCTTTCACTGGCGCAGCAATTTGTAAGTTATTTAATAATTACCGCGTAATTATAGTTCTGCTGATCCCTGATGAACTGAAATCCACAGACAATGCCTATCAAATGAATCATTACAAATCTCTATAAATTACATGGTGAAATGTGCCAATGTCATGATGAAATTCATAAAAAGTCTACAATTTCTGTAAAAGGAGACTTAATTAAG